>NC_092237.1:53753293-54124543 GCF_036320965.1 Panulirus ornatus | reverse complement strand
AAATAGTATAAAAGAGCAATTTAAAAAAGAAATGGAAACATAAAATTCCCAGATTTCCGGTTGTCAAATTTTTTTTCCCTCCCGACAGCACCATTTTTAACTTTTAATGAAACTTGTGGAGAAGTTTCCCAGGACTTTATCCCAGCAGTGTTAAACACTGGCGTCGCCTCCCTCCCTCATTCCTCCGCTGCTGCTTCATGCCCTCCCTTGCCCCCTCCTCACCCGACCTTACACCTTCCCTTCGTTCCTCTCCCTCCACCCACTCTCATCCCCCTTCCCCTCATGTGGCTCCCAACCCCAGCTCTTTCCTGGGGGTTCGTCTTCCCTCCCTCATTAACCCTTCCTTCATCCCCACCTCCTTCCTCTCTCGTTCCTTCCTCCTTCGCAGCCTCCATCCCTCCCCAACCTTTAGGCCTTTCACTACCCCAGTCTCTCTCTCTCTCTCTCTCTCTCTCTCTCTCTCTCTCTCTCTCTCTCTCTCTCTCTCTCTCTCTCTCTCTCTCTCTCTCTCTCCTTCCTGACCTAACACCACACCCCCCCCCACCCCTTCCATTCCTTACCACATTCCTTCTCCATCCGTCCTTCAGTTATCTTCCGCTCCCTCTCACCTTCCTTAAGCTCCCTTCACTAACATGCACCCCTCCTTTATTCGGTGTCCTTCAGTATCCTGTCTCCACCACTGTAGATTAGAAGTGTAGGATATTGGTACTGTCCTCGTAGTAGACCATCTTATCCTCTGTAATCCCTCCTCTCCCGCCCATTACCATCCCGTTATTTTGATCTTACTTCCACACTCCTTTAGCCCCTTCACACCTCCCCATGGATCTACCTCACTCGTCATTCCCATGGATCTGCCTCACCCCTCACCTCGCCCATCACCCCTATGGATCTACCTCACCCCTCACCCTTCGCCGGTCTCGGAGGCTAAGGTCTAAAGTTATTAACTCCTCAAAAGATAGGAGGAAAGATTTTCATTCTAGAGCAGTGACGCTGCCTCTCTCCCTCTCTCCTCCCTCCCTCCCTCTCTGCAGCTGTTGGGACGGAGCCTCTGGCAGCTGCTGCTGTTGCATTGGCTATGCTGACGTGAAAGTGAATAGATGAAATGATCCCATAAGAACAACAAATTTCCACAAATTATTTCTCTTAAGATTTTGTATGACCATTTGTAGCCAACTTGCTACACGAACAGAACGCAGATAATCATTGTCAAGTTGTGTGGTGGTTGTTGATCTGTGTGATGGTTCGATGGGTGTCAGCGTGTCAGGTCATGATCAGTGTGATGGTTCGATGGGTGTCAGCGTGTCTAAGTCATATCTCCATCATTGTGTGTGTGTGTCTGTTGCCCGTGTGTTGTGGTGCTGCGGGAACCTCACCCACACAAGACAGCCGAGGGTTGAGGCAAATGATTCTAACTAAACGGTTGGTGAACAATTTAAAGTCGCGTGAATCATTTCACTCTAGAAATGTTTTAGCGTTCTTCACCTTCACTCATATTCATACGACGGGTTTTGCCTAATGTACCTGGTTCATGGAAATAGTGACATATATATATATATATATATATATATATAGAGAGAGAGAGAGAGAGAGAGAGAGAGAGAGAGAGAAAGAGAGAGAGAGAGAGATTCAACTTAATTTTCAAAAGAGGAAAAATCTGGTCTCATAAAAGCTTCGGTAAGTCTGAGCTAGTTTTAAATATTTGTGGCCCGAATGTTTGGCGGAGCAGAACACGGTACTGTGAAGGAAAAAATGGAAAAAAAGAAAACGTTGAAAAAATTATATAACATCGCGGGACTAGGACCACTGCATGCTGGAAGAGCGACGTCACCACACACTTCGGCGAGCAACCCTCCAGGAATGAGGAACACCAGTGTTGGTCTGTCTGTGGTGGGAGGAGGAAGGGGAGGAAGAAACCCAGACTTTTTAAGTGTACTGGAAAATAATGTCCCTGATATGGGACCGGGTTAGAGCCGGGGATCGAGAGCGAGGCGCTCTTAGTTAAAGTAAATTAAGTGAACAGTACTTCATACAAACACACACACACACACACACACACACACACACACACACACACACACACACACACTAAGCGGCAACAGAGGCTGAAAAGTGGTAAAAGAAATTTATAAGCAAAATTTCATGCCGTCTTGTCATAAATGATGGGTGTGCAAGGAACAAAAAAATAGCCTTGCTAGAAATATAAGATAACTCCAAGTACTTATTTTTACGTGCGAAGAGAGAACAAAAATTATGTCCCCATTATTTTCCCCATATATAAAAAGTAAGATGCCTTTATATATATATATGTGTGTGTGTGTGTGTGTGTGTTAGTTTATATGTGAAATGCTCCAGTCCCGGCCATCTCGACTGGAAGGAGTGTAAATAAAGGCGTAGAATGTATACCACAGCCATTACTTTGGGTTCCTGGACGTTCCCAGACCCCCGGTCATGAGGGGTGGGGAATGTTCTTCAGAAAAGGGAAAAGACAAAAGAAGGACGAGGATGATTGTCCCACGATTTTGCGAAGGTCTGAGGAGGTCTGTTGGTCAGACGTCTGTGTCCCTTGTGAGGCGATTGGATCCTCCCCAATCGGGATTGACGGCACGGCAGATATGGGTTTGTAAACAGCAGAGCCAAGTGGACTCCCCAAGTTCTTCGTGTATGTCAAGCTTGAGTAGCGTTGTGTCATACCTCACCTCGCAAGCTTACATAAAAACCCAGCAGAATGACCTGACCTGACCCAACCTCGCCTGACCTTTTCCCTGACCTACCGCATCTCGGTACCACACCATGTTTTTTTCCAATATTCCACCGGAATTTATTCATCGCACAGAAGAAGGGGGAAAAAAAATTGATGCTAGCTACAAGTTCCTCGTGTGTACGTAAGTCCACTACCCACCCCGACAGAGCATCTCATCGATTGGTCGTCGCCTCTTGGGTTGGGGAAGGGAGGAGGAGGAGGAGGAGGCGGGGAGACAAAAAAAATCCCGATCTATTTCCTTTTTTTTTTTTTTTTTTTATCTATCCCAGCAAACTCCTTTCCCATCTCTCCCTCCATTCGCCCCCATCCAGCAAATCCCTCCCCGAGCCCTCGCCTAGCCCGGCTAACCTAATATCGTCCGAGGATTCGAAGGTAAAAATGTTTGGCTGCGGTGCGAAGTCTTGCCGGAGTAAACTCTCGTAAGGCTTTTCGTGTTATGGTTTTTCGCGAAATATCTGTTTGTCTTGGGCTATTTCAGGAGAGGAGGAGGGAGGGGAAGGTTGCAGAGCTAGTGTGTGCGTATGTGTGTGTGTGTGTGTGTGTGTGTGTGTGTGTGTGTGCACAGACGTCTTCTCCCCTGGATGGGACGCCTCCTCTGCTGTACACTGAGGGGTTGCTGACAACATGAGCTCCCCGGGTGTCAGCAGCCGGAGGTCATACCCTGGGGGTCGTGATGGCTGGGGTTATATATCCTCGAGGTCGCGGGACAGTTGGGGTGATATATCCTCGAGGTCGCGGGACAGTTGGGGTTATATATCGTCGAGGTCGCGGGACAGTTGGGGTGATATATCCTCGGGTCACGGCAGTTGGGGTTATATATCGTCAGGGTCACGGACAGTTGGGGTTATATATCCTCGAGGTCGCGGGACAGTTGGGGTTATATATCCTCGGGGTCGCGGGACAGATGAGGGGTTATATAACTTCGAGGTCGCGGGACAGTTGGGGTTATATATCCCAGTAGTCGCATGGCAGGTGTAAGTTATATACCCTGGGGGTCGCGACAGCTGGGATCTCATATAGCTGGAGGTCACGCCATGGGGACAGCTACCAGTCCTACCCTGTGGCTGCTGATGGCGTGACCTCTCCCCTGGGATGGTCTCGTGGCCGTCATCGATCTAAGGGAGCCTGGCTGACCGTCGGAGTCTGTGTTAGTTACAACTGCTGGCTTTCTCTCTTTCCCTCGCTCTCTCATGAATTTTATTTTCGTATGCCCTCCTTTCTTACATTCTTTTTCTCATCCCCCTCCTCCTCCTCCTCCTCCTCCTCTCTCGCTCAGTCCCTTCCTTTCACTTCGTCCCTTTCCCTCGTGTCCTCCTTACCTCCCTTTCTCCTGGTAATGAAAACATTGAAGAGTATCATTTCCCATTTTTCAGCTTCAGCTTAACTCGGCTCTTATAAACACCGCCACAAGTTGGCTATTTTTCGCCACAACTTGGCGAGACTCGGGTGCTGCGGCCCGGCCTCCCTGGCGTAAACAGCCTCGGTATCGCTGTCCTGCTAAGTAATTGAATTTTCCCCGTGTAATTATGCTACTTCGGCACAGTAAGCCAGGCGAATTGGCTCTCACGAATGTAGGTGTGTGTGTGTGTGTGTGTGTGTGTGTGTGTGTGTGTGTGTGTGTGTGTGTGAAGAGAGAAACGAAGATTATGTTATTTGGTGTGAGGAGGGTCGATCAAGTAATGATAAAGTGAGAGAGAAGTGTGGTTGTAAGAAGAGTACGCTCGAGTGGGCTGACAAGGGTGTGCTGAAATTGTTTGGACATATGGAGAGGAGGAGTGAGGAGAGGTTGATTATGGGGGTATACATGTCAGAAGTGAAGGGGAAAAGAATGGGAAGACCGAGTTGGAGATGAAGGGTGGAGTGAAAGATGCTTCGAGTGGACGGGACCTGAACATGGAAAGGGTGAGGCGCGTAAAGGGCTAGAATAAATTGGAGCCATATGGTATACAGGGGTAGACGTGCTGCCAGTGGGCTGGCTGAACAGGGCGTATGAAGCGGTGATAGGAAACCACTGAGAGGTATGTGGAAACTAGCTCTAGACAGGGGTCTCTGCTTTCGCTGCATTATACATGACAGCTTGAGAATGGATGGGAGCAAATGAGGCCATTTTTCCTCTGTTTTCCTAGCGCTACCTCTTCAACCCCACGTATCCACCTGGCTCGTCTGGTACTCTTGGTAAATACTCATCCTGACAGTTCTTAAGCATCTCCACCCCTACAACCCATCGTGTTTCTGATGGGCACAGGCAGAGTGCCGAAGATGTCTCATACGTTGACCATCATCTGATTCAGACGTTATTTTAGTCTTTGTGATGTTACCTGTAGGGCTGGGTAACATAGGTATATCCATGCCGGTTATGGCATCACATGAGAACGTGGAGGACGTAGTGTGCTCGCTGCCAGCAGGAAATACAGCACAACATTAATTTTTATATACATTTTTTTTTCGGGAACAGATGCAGTTTTTCACACGAGGCATTAGTGGTTTGGTGCTGTGATGGAGAACTGTGGTGGTGAGGAGGCGGGGAGCGTTGTGGGGGAGGGAGGGAGAGGTCACGGTGCATAAAGTAAGGGAAGAGTGTTAAGGGAGCGGCAGTGAGAGGTGGGAAGGAAAAGGCCATGCTTGGTAGAGTAGAGAAAGAGAGCGGCGAAAAGATTTGGGAAGAGGGTGGAAGTGTCCCAAAGATGAGTAGGTCGGGAGGAGGAGCTGGCCTGGGTCGAGGATGATTGTTGTGAGCTCCGAGGACATGAGGTCGAGGGGAACCACTCGGCCGAGCGGGGGCGCTCCCCCTCAGCTCGGCCAGAGAGATGCCGTCATTAATCGGGCCGAAATGAGAGAGAATATCCGGGGGGTGAGTAAGGTCCATTAATAGAGTGGACTGGAAAATGGTGAGGCTGGTGTATGGCGGGGCTGTTGGCGGCGCCTGTGTCATTAATGGACTGCAGGTGGTGACTCCGCTGCAGCTGCTGCTCCTGCCTCTGTTTCTGGAAGGTTAAGCTGGGTTCGTGACAGTTATGGTGGGTTTATTGAAGGCTGTGTCGGTTTACGGCAGGTTATGGTGGGTTTATGGCAGACTGTGTGGGTTTATGGCAGACTGTGTGGGTTCATGGCAGGGTTAGGATGGGTTTACGGCTGGCTACGCTGGGTACAGGAAGTGCAGGAGTGTACTGCTGGTGTTGGTGGTGCTGCCGCCATATGTACTACTGTTCCTGTCACTCTGCTGCTGCTGCTCTACATGTGTCCACGACAGCAGGTGGAAGGCAATTAAACTGTAGTAGTGGTGGTGGTGTGGTTTGCCCTCCTTCACCACCAACAGCACCACAGCCTCAGGTAGTAACAGACAGCTCGCCGCCACGTCCACACCGTAACCCTCGTTTTCCAAGAGCGCCTCTCAGTGGATTTACAGTCGTTAGTTGTTCTGAAGGGCAGATTTCTGTCTCCTCCTCCTCCTCCTACTACGACTGCTACTTTTGCGTATGTAGCGTTCGCTATTTTTTTTTTTTCCATGATTACTCCCTCAGCTGCTCCGTCGACCAGACCTACGTAAGGACACCGCTGGTAATGCCTCGTCTTGGGTTGTCCCTCGTCACGGGAGGGGACGCCCTTGTAGGTGTCGGGTCTTCTTTGTGTGTGTGTGTGTGTGTCCCGGGGAGCGGTCTGGCCCAGCTGGTTGGATTCTCCAGTAGTGAAGACCTGCCTCCTCCTGCCGGGGAGCTCCTCGCTGCAGCGCGGGAAGGTTTATAGTCTCTGGTAAGATCTGTCGTCAGAGCTGGGGTAGGGAGGGCGGAAGGGAAGAAGAAACACCGTAAATAAGAAAACTGTAAATTATTTTTTGGTCGTAGAATATTCGAGGGAGGAAAAATCAACTGAATTTACTTGTTTTCTTCTTCTTCATGTTGAGGTTGTTAGGGAGGAAGGGGGAGGGGAGGGGAGGTTGGCTTGACCATCCCTCCTCCTCCTCCACGCCGCTACTGGAGAAATTAATTATAACTTTAAGAAAAAGAAGTAATTGGTGGTGGTATGGTGGCGGGACTTGGGGGGGTAGAAGGGAAGGCAGTGAGAGAGTCCTGGACTTCACGAGATGGTCAGGAAGTGCAGCCTAGCAAGCCGCCGCCCCCCCCTGCCTGCCTGCCCTTTGCCCCTGCACCGCCCAGCCTCCCTCCGGCCCGCGGTGCTGAGAGCAACAGTCTTGTTGACCACAAGGGGGTCGCGCGCCGGCAGGTTACCCCCCCGCGGAGTCTCCAGCCGGTTCATTTCCGGCAAAATAAAGAACGCGCCGGGAGATGGAGACTTGTTTCTAAGCGAGCTAGGTATTTGGTCTGTGGTTCAGCCCCCCACTGTACCAAGATGTTTATATAAGGGGAGAGAGGGATGAAAGAACACTGCCCACGTATATCCTGAAGGTCGTAGAAGGCGATTTATTGGGTCTTGGGGGGCTGGATATCTTCCCCTCCTGTATTACTTCAAGAACAAAAAACGAGGGAAGAAGCCAGATGAGATTTTTTTCTGTCCCTCTAAGGCTCAGTCATCTGTTCTGTGAACGCTGCCTCGCTCACGCGGGAAATAGCGAGCATGTACGAAAGAAAAGAATTGGTATTGCGCAAAGCTATTAATACACGCATGTACATACAGATGCAAGAGAAGAGTAAGGGGTGACTTGATCATAACATCTTGATTTTTTAAACCAGTTTTCTAACGTCGGCAGTGAACAGTCCTCCTAAAGATGCAGAAATAGAACAGCCAGAGGATATGGACGTGAAATTGAGGAAGAAACTTGTTAGAAAGGATGCCCAGAAGAACTTTTATATCATAAGTGTTGGGTGAGTGGAATAAACTTAGTGATGAGAACTGTAAATGCTGAAAGACTAGACATTATTTTTTTTTTTTTTATAAAGTTGAATGGCATTAGAGAAAGATCCAGGAGATTAGGGCCCCACGAATGTTCAGCTCCTTCCCTGTGCGTTATAGATAGATATTTACAAATAGCTGGGTCCATACATACATGTATATTAAAGCTCCCCACAACCGCTGTGTCTAGAGACGTAGTAAGCTCCCCACAACCGCAATATCAGGAAATTTCAGCTCCCCACAACCGCTGTATCTAGAGACGTAGTAAGCTCCCCACAACCGCTGTATCTAGAGACGTAGTAAGCTCCCCACAACCGCAATATCAGGAAATTTCAGCTCCCCACAACCGCTGTATCTAGAGACGTAGTAAGCTCCCCACAACCGCAATATCAGGAAATTTCAGCTCCCCACAACCGCTGTATCTACAACCGCTGTGTCTAGAGACGTAGTAAGCTCCCCACAACCGCAATATCAGGAAATTTCAGCTCCCCACAACCGCTGTATCTAGAGACGTAGTAAGCTCCCCACAACCGCAATATCAGGAAATTTCAGCTCCCCACAACCGCTGTATCTAGAGACGTAGTAAGCTCCCCACAACCGCAATATCAGGAAATTTCAGCTCCCCACAACCGCTGTGTCTAGAGACGTAGTAAGCTCCCCACAACCGCAATATCAGGAAATTTCAGCTCCCCACAACCGCTGTATCTAGAGACGTAGTAAGCTCCCCACAACCGCAATATCGGGAAATTTCAGCTCCCCACTACCGCCACGTCCGAAGGCAGCAGCTTTCGCCACAGCCGCTATACCCGGGAACTGCAGCTCTACCCGCGCAGCCGCCGACGACACCTCGGGACACCAACCGACAAAGCTCTGCTCTCCGCACACCGCTGACAACACCCACCTTCACCCAGCCCAGCCAGGGAGACGAACGAAGGAAGGTGGTAGGTGCCGACGCCCTGGCGGTCTACGAGTGTGGGAATAATATGGCAGATGCTATCACTTGTGAGGGGCTGGAGTGCTCCATCAGGCCGGCCGGTAACTCAGTCGAAGGGAATGGCCCAGTTACTCCCAGGGCCTTAGATGGATGGTGGTTTGTGATTGGGGGGGCTGGGAAAGAGGGAGGGAGGGAAGGGGTGGAGGGAGGGTCGGTCTTCACAGATGAGGTTATCTGAAACTGTCATTTACGATCAGAATTCCATTTCCTTGATAATCTTGAAGTTTGTCTGTAGAGCGTCAAGGTCGTGCCCTCTGATGATCTGGGGGACCGAAGGTCAAGCGGTACGTGGTGCCTGGAACACGTCGGCACAGCACGCCTGGGCACGTTGATGGTACGGCCCTTGAGCACGATGGTGCGACTCTTGAGCACGATGGTGCGACTCTTGAGCACGATGGTGCGACTCTTGAGCACGATGGTTACGATCCTTGGGTGGTATTGTTACTTAGCGTTTGACCTGATCTTTAAGGGTATGGTTGGAGGCAATGCCATTTCATAGCCAAGGGTCGCACCGTCTTGCTCAAGGGTCGCACCGTCTTGCTCAAGGGTCGCACCGTCTTGCTCAAGAGTCGTACCGTCTTGTTTAAGGTTTGTACTTGCGCGCTCAAGGGTTTAAAGTCACAGTTCCCCACCGCACGTAAGGTGTTTTTAAGCTAATAAGGTCCTCTGCTCACCACCCTCTCTCTCGACAGGCTTGTAAGGGCGGCCCTTGCCACTAAGGACTAAGCTATTAGGGTCTCCTGCTGCTTTTAAAGTTCCCATGCTAATCAGATCCTCCTCCTCCTCCTCCCTCCCTCCCTCCCTCCCTCAGGAAAGGTTTCAGGCCTAATAAGGTCTCCTCCGTCCACTTCGCTGAGGTTTTCGAGTAAATAAGTTCTCCAAGCTTTTTAAGAGTCTCCTTACTAATGAGGCCTCCATCTCCTCGCGTTAATAAGGTCTGGAGGTAGTAAGGCTTATAAGTTGATGACATCCCCAAGTTAACAACTTTATTTGGTTTGTCTGCCTGTAAAAAGGACTCGAAGTTGTTAAGGTTTAGTAAGATAACCAGGTCTTCTGTATCCGGTTCTATATCCCAGCTTCGTTAAAAAAAAAAAAGTCTCAGAGGTTAGTTTAGTCTCCAGGTTAATAAGATGTTAATAAGCTCAGAAGGCCTCCACGTTAATAAGATCTGGCTAACAAATGCCTCCAAATTAATGAGGTTTAGCTAATAAGGCCTTCAGGTTAAGTGGATGTTCCAGGTAATAAGGACTCTAATAAGGGCTCCAGGCTGGAATAAGATCTCCCGTCTAATAAGGTCTCTCCCCCCAAGTTGGTAAAGTGTGGCGGCTAATAAGGTACCAATATACCTGATAAAACACCCCAAGATAATAAGATCTCCAAGCGAATGAGGTCTCCAGTTCCTTTCCCCCTTCCCCCTCCCAACTAACCACCCGCCAACCACCTCACCCCCTCCCCTCTTCCCCTCTTTCCCCCACTCCCCTCCTCACCGACTGCAGCGGGACAAGAGAGAAAGGGGGGGGGGGTGAGAGGGCAGGGGCGGAGAGGGGGAATCGAGTCGAATTCATTTTTGCCCTAATGGAATTAACTCGTTTCGGCGCCTCCACGTGTCCCAGTTTCTCCCAAAATATATGTCCGTTTCCCCTCGTTAGATCCGTATCCAGGGCCGGCAAGCCAGGGGCCAGAAAGCCGTGTCCGAATCCCTGCATGCAGGAGGTGAGGCACTGCTTTCAACTCACTCCCCCGACAGTTTTTGATTATATATATATTTTTTTTCGATTTTCACATTATTATTATTATTATTATTATTATTATTATTATTGTTATTATTATTATTATTATTATTATTATTATTATTATTATTGATTATTATTTATTATTATTATTATTATTATTATTATTATTATTATTATTGTTGTTGTTGTTGTTGTTGTTGTTGTTGCTGTTTATTTATTTATTGTCTGTATGTATTATGAATATCACTATTAGTATTTTTTATTAGTGGTAATAGTCGTATGAATTTTTTATGAGTGACATATATGTATGTCGATATTGAAAAAAAAAAAGGGTATGCGGTAGATGATGAAAAAAGAATGCAGTATAGATAATGGTGAACATTTATGGATATATTTATGGTTATATTTATGATGATACGTTAGGCATATCGCATGAGTGGATGATGAAGGTACAATACATTGCCCCAGGCGAGTGATGTAGGCTCGTATGATACATCTTCGGAGAGGAAGTATGAGAGGATGTTATTCACCGTGTAATAAAAGACTGGAAATGTAGAGAGTTGATCGGGTTCAAACGCACCGACGAAATGGGACGTTCTTCGGGAAATGACGAACGATGGATGACAACGTGTAGAAACCCGTGACGAAAACAGACAGACCCTTACCATTCATAAGTCACGAGGATGAGAGAGATGTTGAGTCTCGGACATTGTTGTGGGTTGGGAGATATTATATACACTGTTCCCATCAGCAGTAGAGACGATGGGGATGTAACATATCGTGGAGGCCCGAGGGAACCCTGGTGGACAGTAGATTATAGCGAGGGAGAGGCGGGGGAGGTTGGATATGATATCCCTGATGATGGTGTCCAGAAGGGCGTGATGTGTTCCGGTGGTGATGAGGAAGAAGACATATTGATATAGCTCTGGTTCTAGGCCAAAAGGGGATTATAATATGTCCCGGCTGATCAATCAAGAGGACATATTATGTCACATTAATCTTTGCCGAAAAGGGGTTAATATGTCCTGGATCATGACCAAGAGGACATGTTAGATAACCTTGATGTTGACCAAAAGGTGGTAACATTTCCTGGGTAATGACCAGTATGTCCTGGATATTGACCTGAAGGACATATAGCATCCCTGATGGTGATAGTCCAGGAGATGTGTGATGAACCGCCGGGGTGGTGATTAAGTGGACATATCATTCCGATGGTGGATAGATTGGTTGTCACGTATCCCGAACGAAGAGTCGTAACAGCAGGACGTAACCCCATTGAGCACGACGGCTGCGACCCTTGTGCACGACGGCACGACCCTTGAGTACAACGGGACGACCCTTGGACACGACGTGACGACCCTTGGACACGACGGTGTGACCTTTCGAGTACGACGGTACAATCCTTATGAATGATGGTCCGGCCTTTGGCCTCACGATGAAACTTAGGTTCGAGAGGCTAGGCCGTCATACCAAAGGAACGTACCGTCGTGCTCCAGGGTACGTACCGTCGTGCTCCAGGGTACGTACCGTCGTGCTCCAGGGTACGTATACCGTCGTTCTCGTTGGGGTTAACGAGTGGTTGGTTTGTTTCCGTAATTGGCGTTCTAATGTTGAACGGGTTAACGAGTATTGGAATCGGTTGATTCGTGTCAAATGGCTGACGCTGCAGGTGTGCCAGTCAGTTGGCTGACATTACAGGTGTGCCGCTCAAGCAGCTGACATTACAGGTGTATGTGTCAAGTGACTGGCACTACAAGTCTGCCACTCAGTTGGCTGGTATTACAGGTGTGCCGGTCAAGTGGCTGACACTAAACGGGTGTAATTGTCGCGTGGCTGACACTACAGTTGTACCTGTCAGGCGGCTGACAGTGCAGGTGTGCTGGCGCTGCAACCCTGCTCCACCGCTAGGACCGACCTCGCATACGTATTAGCCCCTTGGTCTTGGCCGCGCCAGCCCCCGAATGCACAAATTCTGCTGCTCTTAACACCTCCGTCCTCACTGTGTCGCGGACATGTCGCCCCCACGCCGCCCCCGCCCCAGCCCCACTGACACATCCACAAATTCTTTCACATTTCAGTTTAGTCGCAGATGGCAGGAGGCAAACTCAAGACGGCGCTTGTGTCTGTCGCATGTTCCTGAAGCAGTCGTGGGTCCTCTCACCTCTTCCTCCTCCTCCTCCTGCTCTGCCTTGAGAACTCAGAAGCCATCAGCGGATACCGGACCGTTGAGGTTTGTCTTATACGAGGAGTATTCGCCGTGGTCCGCAGGTAGGGCTCGTAAAGGAGGTGCATGGAAGCGTGGGAACACACTGGCCTGAGATACTCCCGCTTCCTCCTCCTCCTCCTCTTACTCCCTCCTCCCTCCTCGTACCTGGCTCCATCCTGGGGAGATCCTGCCCACAGGAGGCACCTCGGGTAGACCTCGCGGCTCCTCCAGGATCTTGGTGGGGGCCCCGTAGATCAACACACCGCCACAACGCGTCGCATCGCCGCGACAGCCTCGAAGCAGAACATGTTGTGGAGGGGGAGAGGCAATCTAATGCTAAAAGATTTGCAGGTAATGCTGGCTACAGATAACAGGGGGAGATAAGAGTCAGGGCATCTTGATAAGGAATGTCCTGGTGCCTCCTGAGGCGTGAGAGTTTATGATAATAAGCTTGAGGAAGGTTTAAAGATAAGCGGGCGACGCTGCCAGCAGCATTTATACTCTTAAGAAATAGCTGTGGCCGGGGACCGTAGCAGCTCGTTGATATGTGGCCTCGCGACGCTTGGCTGATTCCTGCTTCACTCTTGTTGACTTTTTTTTTAGACTTTTTTTTTTTCTCTTGTCCGTCCTCCTCCTCCTCGTCCCTTTGGTGCAGGATTATACACTTTCAAGGTTAACAGTTGAGTCTGGTGGACCTGCTGGTGTTGGTGGTCCGACTGTACCTGGGAGTCTGGTGGACCTGCTGGTGTTGGTGGTCCGACTGTACCAGGGAGTCTGGTGGACCTGCTGGTGTTGGCGGTCCGACTGTACCTGGGAGTCTGGTGGACCTGCTGGTGTTGGTGGTCCGACTGTACCAGGGAGTCTAGTGGACCTGCTGGTGTTGGCGGTCCGACTGTACCGGTGAGTCTGGTGGACCTGCTGGTGTTGGTTGCCTGTGGCTCGACTGTCTGTTCACGACACATCTTCCAGCAAGTCGGGTTGACGCCAGCCCTTCCAGGCCTTGACCTGACTCTCGTGTATATTACTTCATAGTCTTCCCCGAGAATCGATTTCCTCCTTCCCCCCCCTCATATGACTCTTTTCCGGTTCTGGCCGGCTTTTCCGTTGATTGCCCCTGAGTTTCCGAGCCCCATGAACTTCCAGGAGTTGAGAGTCGGAAAGGCATTATCTCCCTGGTTTACTGGGGGCGAGGGAGGGTAGAGAGCCGAGTTTAGAGGCAGGAACGGGCCAGGTTATGTGTCCAGTCAGATGGAACACCTGGAGATATGCAGACTGTAAACGGGTTAGTGCGCGGAATCATTGGAATTGTCGGAGCCAGCTGAATTGACGCGGGTGGAGACGCCACGCCGTATCAGAAGTTCGTATGCTTGAGTTCCGCTTTCGAGGTTTTCTTGAAGTCGGGAGTGGGGTCTTGATAGCTCGGTTTTGGGAGTTGTATCGGATGCCGACGGAGCGGTTAAGTTTAGAGGTCGAGGTTTATTCGATGCTTTTGGTATCGTCGAAGTCGGAAAGTCTGAGTCGGTCAGGTACTTTTTAGTGTTGTCTAGTATGGAGATCGGGTTTAGTCAGACACTTTTGGAGTTTCAAGTTAGGGGGGGCGGGGTCGGGGTTCATCAGGTTCCCTTGGAGTTGTCAGATTAGGAGGTCTGGGTTTATCAGATGCTTTTGGATGTTTAAGTTAGGAGATCCAGGGATTATCAGGTACTTTGGGAGTTCTCTTAGGTGAAGAGGTCGGAGTTTACCAGATGCTTTTGGGTGCTGCCGGACCTGGAAGATGGGCTGGACCCATTATTCTTGCCCCTGTGGCTCGCCGAGCTGTTGGTGTCTGCGGAGAGAGAGAGAGAGAGAGAGAGAGAGAGAGAGAGAGAGAGAGAGAGAGAGAGAGAGAGAGAGAGCACACCTCTGTATACCCAAGGAACCCCCCGAAGCATGCGTCCTCGAACCTATATATCTTGTACTTGGCGGTACTGAAATGTGGGACACCGGCCTGTGGCAATCCTTTTTTTCTCCAGGGGGTTTTACGAATGTTCTTCACTTGGTTTAGTGTATCCATTCCGCACTGCTGAGAGGGGTCGGGTTTTATGGTCTTTTGGGAAGCAGAACCTGCGCCATTTCCCAGGTGTAAGTTATGGCGTATGATGGAACCGCGGAGCTCAAGTGCCGGGAGGGAGAGGGTCCACTGTGGCGCTAGGGAGAGGTGTTGGTGTGAGGCGGGGGGGGGGGGGGATGAGGCAGAGGGAGGCGTGTAGGGACGAGGCAGGGGGAGGAATAAGTGTGAGGCATTGAGGAGAGTGTGGGGGGTGAGGAAGGGAAGAGAGTTTTGGTGGGGAGGTAGAGAAAACAAAGTGTAAGGGATGAGGCAAGGAGAGGAGTGAGTGTGGCGAGAGGCAGGAGGAGAGTGAGGCAGGGAGTGTGGTTTCGGTAGAGTGAGCACGAATGTATAATGATGAAAGGTGGAGAAAGGTAGGATTTAGGGGAGATATCGAGATGGGAGAGAGAGAGAGAGAGAGAGAGAGAGAGAGAGAGAGAGAGAGAGAGAGAGAGAGAGAGAGAGAGAGAGAGAGAGAAGGGGGGGGTGAGGGAGAGGAGAGATGATGGGGGGGGGGGGGTTGCGAGCGCCGCGGGCCTAGACAATGAAACAAGTGAGGCGTGACGCTCACTTCCAGGCTACAGCCAAGCCCGACCTGCACCTTGTTCACTATCCCGGCCACTCCCTCCCTCCCTACCTCTCCCAGGACTCTGCTCTCACACCCCTCACTCTCTTCTCCGTACTCTATCCCTTACTCTGCCCTTGCTCTTCCTCCTCTTATTCTCCGCTCCTGTTTGTCCTCGTCCTCTTACCTCTTTCGTTGCCTGTATCCCTTGTATGAATGTCTATATTTCCCCCTTTCTGACCTCTAAGCCTCAGTTCCCCGCCTGGGGGAGAGAGAGAGAGAGAGAGAGAGAGAGAGAGAGAGAGAGAGAGAGAGAGAGAGAGAGAGGGAGGGGGGGCAGGGATGGGGGGGGGTGAGCCTGGTGTAACACAGGAACATAAGCCACTCGCCTATGACCGGCCGTTACCATCAGCGGTGGGTGGGTGGAGGAGAGCAAACATTAAAGTGCTCAGTGGTTGACAAGCAACACTGCCTGGCCACACCTCCACCACCAGCTCTCTCTCTCTCTCTCTCTCTCTCTCTCTCTCTCTCTCTCTCTCTCTCTCTCTCTCTCTCTCTCTCTCTCTCTCTCTCTCTCTCTCTCTCTCTCTCTCTCTCACACACACACACACACACACACACGCGTTGACCGCCACGCGCCAACCTTGCCCTCCTGGTAGAGTCTCGTTGTAGGTACTCGTAGGTATGGAGTCTCACGAGACTGAGGAGAGATAGTCAACGAGACTGTTTCAAATGTAGAAGCACACGTACTTAATATCAAAATATGGTGTTCAAACCCTATAATCGTGAAAATATGTAGATTTTTCCTTCCCCGCAGAAAAAGTCATCTATAACTATAGATAAACAAAGATATACAGTATATCTTTTTCATATATAAGATCTGCCTGGTTACCTTGGGACGCTGCAGTTAACGTGTCAGAAGCCCCGTATTGGTCGGTGTGTACACGAGAGTTCCCTTACTGGTGCCTCCGTGAAGGGGTTCGAGAGGCGGGGGTTGTTGTTGAGCCCTCTTCCGTAATGGTCCGGATCTTCCCATGATGGTCCGGTAACCGGATCTTCCGTAATGACCCGGGTAGGGAGATCAGCACCGGCACGTAACCGGCGTCCGTTGTCAGGATGCTCCACGCCGGATGGCCACGTACGGTAATTTTGGCCCATTACTGGATCTTCTCGGTCGTCCGTGGGAACCTGGGAAAACTTACCGCCCTCACCCCGGGAGGCAGTTACGGTGTGCATGTGACGGTAGCAGTGGGCGTGACGGTGTTGGTGTGACGGGTGGTGGTGTGGAGTGTGAGGGATGACCTCCTCACAGTAAACTGATGGTAGCTGGACTCCACCAGATCACCACATCAGCATCTGGACGACCACGGCATCGTCCTCCCTCCCTCCCTCACCTTGTGGTCCAGCACCTTCCTCACGCCCCCTCTGGAGGTTGTTTCCCCCTCGTCCTCGTCCTTGTGTCTTCTCTCCCTTCCCACGGGCCTAGCTTGTGTCCCCTCCTATCCTTGCGTCCCCGTCTTCATGTTTTCTCCCCATCCCTCTGTCCTATTCTTGTGACCTCTCCCCATTTCTCCCCATTCCTCCTTCTCCTATGTCCCCACTCGTCGCCCTTTTGTGTTTCCTCTCCGTTTCCCTCACGCTTCCCCTCCCCCGTGCGTCCCATCCCTCTCCCTCTCCCACACCAGTCCCCTGTTCCCCAGCATTGTCCTCCTGCCCGCCAGGGCTGCTTCACTTGTCGCCGTAACTCGTCGATAACTTACACGAACAAGCTGGGAGTCGACCTTAGCGTCCGGTAATTGGCTCTTGGGTTCCTCTCGATTATAATCTTTTTTTTTTTTTATTTAGTGTCCAATTCTCGATCACTGGGTCTGCGCAGGCCTGCAGTAGGGATCTTCCCCGATACCTCCTGTCTTGGCTGCGACACCGCCCCTCCTGTCTTAGTATTCGGGGTTCTCTCGTCGTCTGATACCCCTGACCCGATCGTGTAGTCCACAGCCCCGACTTCCAGACCTTTGGTAAATAGCACCGACGTCGATGCGGGTTTACGACGAAGTGTGAAACACCTTTGTTACGTGCGACCTCACTTTCCCCCCCCCCCCCCCCTCCCCCTGTCGCAAGGTACCTGGTGAACGAGACCAGGACGTTACGACGTTACCCTCCGAGTGTTTGATTTTCTCGTCGAGCTGAGCCAGCCGGTGTTGCCTTGCATTCCTCCCCCATCCCACTGGAAGACTGAAACTCGGAAAATCCCGGAGGAGGAGGTAGAGGAGGAGGAGAAGGAGTAGGAGAGGAGGAGGAGGACAAGGAGAACGAAGCTGCATTGGAAAAGCCCATGTGAGTGGGACGAGGCTTGCGACTTTCCCTGTGGCCACCGTGGTTGTGACGGTCCCCTTCGGTCAAAGAGCCCCGACGCCTGATGTCGCGTTCTAGTCGTCAGGGTGATCGGTAATCAAACTTGAACCTAACCAACGTAAGTGATACCGACGACCGTTTGGAGGCAGCGACTTCCGCCCATTGGCTAATGAATATTCAAGTTTGTACGTAGTGGTTAGAGTCCCTTCAGTAAGTTAATGATATGACCCATGTCATTGTTGATGTGTGTAGCATAATTGTTATTAATCGTAAGGAGTCACTTGGGAGGGAAAATATCTCTTGATTCACGAGTAGAAAACGCTGAAAATATTGTTTTTTTTTCCGTCTTGAAAACCTTTAAAGCAGACCGTTAGGTATGATAATCATTGTTACTCGATTTCAGATGACCTCCAAAGACCTCGGTGATCATCTTGGTAGTAATGAGGTTAGAATAACCTTTTTCCCGGCAAGTAGAAACTGAATTATTTACCAGTGCAAGAGTTGATAACGCAAAGTAGCTGATTCTCGAGTAGAAAAACCTGTTAAGTGTGGAAATACTTTAATTGAATAATTCGGGGCTGTAAAATGTGAATTACTGGATAATTCGCAGGTAGAAACACTAGTCTTAAAATGATCCGCAGTTAGAAAACAAATTATCTATTAAGAAAACGTGGATTTTGTATTAGAAAACACGATTTTTTCATTTATTTATTCCACGAATACAAAACCTTAGAAACCAGACTATACTCTTGGTAAACAGAGTGGAAGTTCCTACACCGCCTAGGGTCGAGCGCATGGGTTCGAATCCTGGTTGCGGCAGTCGGTCCACAGTCAATCCAGCTGTTCGTCCACCCCAGCTAGGGGTTGGTCGATAAAATTGGGTACCTTGCTCAGGACAGGATATATATATATATATATATATATATATATATATATATATATATATATATATATATATATATATATATATATATATATCTTTTCTTTCAAACTATTCGCCATTTCCCGCATTAGCGAGGTAGCGTTAAGAACAGAGGACTGGGCCTTGAGGGAATACCCTCACCTGGCCCAATTCTCTGTTCCTTCTTTTGGAAAATTAAAAAAAAAAACGAGAGGGGAGGATTTCCAGCCCCCCGCTCCCTCCCCTTTTAGTCGCCTTCTACGACACGCAGGGAATACGTGGGAAGTATTCTTTCTCCCCTATCCCCAGGGATAAAATATATATATATATATATATATATATATATATATATATATATATATATATATATATATATATATATATATATAGGGGAGAAAGAATACTTCCCACGTATTCCCTGCGTGTCGTAGAAGGCGACTAAAAGGGGAGGGAGCGGGTGGCTGGAAATCCTCCCCTCTCGTTTTTTTTTTTTTTTCAATTTTCCAAAAGAAGGAGCAGAGAAGGGGGGGCCAAGTGAGGATATTCCCTCAAAGGCCCAGTCCTCTGTTCTTAACGCTATCTCGCTATTGCGGGAAATGGCGAATAGTATGAATAAAAAAAAAAATATATTTTGAAATGGTTTGGGCACATGGAGAGAATGAGTGAGGAAAGATTGACCAAGAGGATATATGTGTCGGAGGTGGAGGGAACGAGGAGAAGTGGGAGACCAAATTGGAGGTGGAAAGATGGAGTGAAAAAGATTTTGTGTGATCGGGGGCCTGAACATGCATATATATATATATATATATATATATATATATATATATATATATATATATATATATATATATATATATATATATATATATTGATTAAGGCTTCAGTTGCGTGTGCCGTCTCATACGTTAGGTAATGATTGATAAAATTGATGTAATAAAAAAAGAAAAGAAAAAACAAAAGCGGTTTAAGAGACTTGATACAGAGTAATTGACCGTAGGTTATTTGGGGGTCGTACCGTAACCCGTTGGTAATCCCTCGGCAGAAACCATTTTGAAACCGAACTGCCTTCAGTGCTGGGTGAGATTTAATCTATCAACCTAGGTAATCCTTGAGGGGTAAAAGCTAGGAATCGCAGTTACCCCTCAACAAGATCTTGCTGGGAGTAGGAATAAAAAAAAAGAGAATAAATCTGGTTTTGTCCCCCCCCTGTGGTGAACCTGAGATCTACAAACTCGTCCAGGGGGAATCTTGAAATAAATCTGTTGGTAAATACACCAAAGGACTGGGATTTACCCGGGAGTAATCCGTCCTCCCTACCTCTCGCCACCCATCTGATAATCGGAGTGGTGGTAGCCTAGGACAGTATATTATTTTTTCTTTTTCTTTTTTGAAAAGCAGGATAAACACGGCGAGGCGAGGCGAGGCGAGGTGAGGCGGGGGACGAGAGAGAGAGAGGAGGAGGGGGGGTTGCCAAAACGGCCCGGCAGCGCGCGCCTTTCACGGATCCCGCTGCAGAATAATTTCGGTACGAGCCTTAATCCAATCCCCCGCCGGCCTGAAAGCCGCCCTCTTGTACCCTAATCCTTTTAAAGGTTGGGGGGGTGGCGGGAGAAGGTGGGGCTTTTCGGGGGTGGCAGGGGCCGAAAGTGGGATCAGACTCCCCTTATAACTCATCCCTGATCCATAGAAGAAGCGGCGGATGAGTGCCAGATTCGCTAGTCCTCACTGGAGAGGGAGGGGATGGGAGGCGATTCCCGGATGCTGCCGCAGCTCGAGGTCCGGATGTGCACCGTATGAATGAGTTACCGGCAGTCGATGGCGGGGTGAAGATTGCGTGTTTGAGGGGGAGGGGGTGTGGATGGGAGGGTAAAGTCCTCATGCGTTGGAGGTGGTGGGAGAGAGAGAGAGAGAGAGAGAGAGAGAGAGAGAGAGAGAGAGAGAGAGAGAGAGAGAGAGAGGGGCTGTCGTATTGAGGGGGGAGGTAAGATTATGATGGTTCGTGAGGGAGGAAAGTTAGGGAACTTTAAGGGGGGGTGGGGGAGAGTTGGACTTGTAATCGAGGAGGAGGAGGAGGAGGAGGGGGGGTAAACTTATAATACTTGAGGAGCTAAAGTTATTATCTTATCCGAGGGGATAAAGTTTTATAGTCGAAGGGGTAAAGTTATCGTAGTAGAGAAGGGGGGGAGGGGGAAATTATCGTATTCATTGGGGGTAAAGGTATCATACTCGAGGGGGGGGGGGTAGAATTATGGTATTCGATGGGGGTTATCATACGCGTCAAGGGCAAAGTTCCCGTGTTCGATGGAGTTCCCGTGTTCGATGGGGTTAAAATTATCGTATTTGATGGGAGATAGTTATCGTATTTGATGATGGGGTAAAGTTGTCGTATTTGATGGTGAGGTAAAGTTATCGTATTTGATGAGGGGGTAAAGTTATCGTATTTGATATTAAAGTGAAGTTATCCTATTTGATGGGGGGGGAGGGGGCGGTTAAAGGTATCGTATTTGATGGTGTGGTAAAGTTATCGTATTTGATGGGGGCTAAAGTTATCGTATTTGATGGGGAATAAAGTTATCGTGTTTGATGGGGATAAAGTTATCGTATTTGATGGGGGGGGGGGTAAAGTTATAGTATTTGATGGGGGGATGAAGTTCTCGTGTTCCAGTGGAGGAGGAACTTATCATACACCAGGGAGTAAGGTTTATCATACCGGAGGGTTATAAAGTTATCACGGTGTGAGCTGTACAGTTACGCCCCAAAGAGGAGAATTATATCCGTGTTATTCGATGAGATGAAGTCATCATCATCTCGCACTGGAAACCCGCCCAGGCTTCTGGAGGCGAACCTGCAGCTTCCAGGGTGGGTGCGAGAGGAGGAGGGCCTAGTTTATCATCCTCTCGGGATGGGAGTTATCGTGCTGGGGGAGATTAAGGTATGATCCTCGTGATGGCTTGCTTTCCCTCCCTCCCCTCCACTTCCCTCTCAGACTGCATTCAAGCGGCAAGTCTTGGAATTCGAAGGCCTTAGTCGCAGTCGTCAATGTTAAGACCTCGGTGCTTATTGTTGGTTTCGAAGAGCAGAAGTTATGCGTCGTATTAATCAGCTTTCTTGTCGGTTAATCGTGTGCGTCTTGTTCCGGTGCCCATGTTGTATTGATTCCGAACGCCGCCTCGGCGTGTGCCCCCCCGGTGCCGCTGCAAGTGACTGTAGTGAATGTTTTATTGAGTAGCGTTGTCCTGATGTGTTAAAGTCTCCAGGCGGTGCACTTCAAGGGGAAGAGTGGGAGGGGAGGGGGAGATTACTCCCCGTCTCAGTTTGGGGCTGTTGACGGGCTAAGGGGAGGTTGGGGGGTTTGGAGTAAGGGGTGTCGACTGTCGAGTGGTGTTGGTGGTGGGGGAGGAGTGAGTGGCGGTGCGAGCGAGCGGTGGTCACGCTGCCTGGCAGAGCTGAGGTGAGCAATATTAGGTCATTTGTCGTGACCAGCCAAACTCTCCCCCCCCCCCCAACCTTCCTCCTCCACTCCTACCCCCTCCCGGACCCCCCATCCTCTCTCCCCGACCACCTCCCCCTTCCCACACACACACACACACACACACACACACACACCTAACCTTCATCCTCGTGAAGAGCTGTAGCTGTTAGCGGGAGGAGGGAGGTTATTATTATGATTGTTGCTTTTGAAAAGAAAAAAAAATGTATTTTTTCTTCTCTGGATGAAATTCCTTTTGAAAAATGTACGTCAATCAGGAGTGCAATAGTTCCTCCTCCTCCTCAGAGAAGAAGACGATGGTACGAGGGGAAAGGATCGTCTTGCCATGACCCTGATATAATGACAGAGTGCTTGATCAATTGTGATAGAGAGAGAGAGAGAGAGAGAGAGAGAGAGAGAGAGAGAGAGAGAGAGAGAGAGAGAGAGAGAGTGGGGGAAATCTCGAAGTGTTTCCAGGGTAAACCTGCAGGTGGGGGAGGAGGAGGAGGCCAGGTACACCGCCAGCGTAGCCAGCAGCAGCTCAAGACTCGCCTTTCACAGGACCCGCTCGCAGCATAAAATTAACAAACACGGGCGTTACTTTGCCTCACCTGGACGTTTGTTTGCTCTAACTCCCGCATGTTTAATCGCCGCCATAACAAACAAACAAACCAACAGCGTAAACTTCCTTACCCAAACAAACTGCGAGCAAGAGAGGCTTACCTCACAACTCTGATTAAAAGATGGCTGAGTGCAGTGTTGCTAGCGTCAGAGCGGGAGGTGTAGTGGGTGGCTCTGTGCAGTGTTGCCAGAGTCAGCGGTAGGTGTTAGCGGGTGGGTGTGAGAAGTGTTGTCAGAGTCAGCGGGAGGTGTAGTGGGTGCCTGAGAGCAGTGCTGCCAGGGGTCTGTCGGCGGTTGTTGTTGATGGCTGTGAGCGATGTTGCCAGCGTCGTTAGAAAGATGTGATAGGGGTTTACATAGGTAACAGTAGTACCACTAGAGACGAGGCTGCTTCCAGCAGCAACACAGGTGCCGGCACTGCAAGTGCAAGCTAGTTGCAACGCCATCACCGCTCAGTAGTGGCACCGATTGTGTAACACCGTCACGATCAGCGATGACACCAGCGCTAGGTGAAGTAGCAGTAAAACTACTAGTGCTAACACCATAGCCAGTTGGTGTGGTATTCCCAGGACGGTGCAAGATACGACAGACGCAGGCAGGACAGTATTGTCACGCGTGTGTGTGTGTGTGTGTGTGTGTGTGTGTGTGTGTGTGTGCGTGTGTGTGTGTGTGTGTGTGTGTGGTGTATGGCTGTTATCCTGAGAATGCCTCCCATGGGATTGCTCTGCCATGCAGACCATCTGTCGTGCTTGGAGATGTGCCGGAGACATGTGGTCTATGGGGAGAAAAAAAGTGGGGGATATGGGGCGATTTGATGGGGATGTTGGGGAACGGGGTAGTTGGTGGTTAAGGCGTAAGTGAGGATCCTTCGTTGGGAGAAACCAAGTGGCAGTTGTGAGAGCGCCATCATCTCGTAGAGGAGTTAGAGTACAAGCTCCTGGCGGAGGAGCTACCGTGCCAGCCGTCCGTACCCAGAGGTCGGCGGGACGTTGGTGCTGTGTCTGGAGGCGCGCGAAGATCATTGTAATCAATAATCGTAAGATCAGCAGGACTAGAGATCACCACCACCGCCACCAGAGTCCCCACGACCTCCCTCCTGCCGTGGTGGCTGACAGTGGTGTGAACCTGAGGGTCGCCAGGACCCTCACTACCTGCCACTTCCATCTTGGTTTGTGGTGGTCAGACCACCAGCTCTTTTGATGGGCTTTCCGAAGCACCAGCCCTTTGGTGGACGCGACAGAGCTCTTCCTACCACATGGATCCTCACCGTCAGGCATGCGTGATGGAGCACATGCCGCCCTCAGGACACGTACCGAAGTAGACGGCAGTACACGCAAGGGATGACCCGACCCCTTCTGAAAATCCCTTCCTCGCCAGTCTGCTCTTCCTCCTGGTTTCGTCCTTCATGTCCTTGCAGAGGGCCCTTGTCTTACATAAATTGCAAACTCGTTTTGGTGAAATCAATATCGGACACCAGGCGCGGTGGAATCACCGTTTGGAAACACTTCATCCAAATGGTCATCACGGAATGCCCCTTGAGTTTTCGAAGCAGGACCTTTCCTTCCTTTTCTTCTTCTTCTTCTCCCCCACCTCTGTCGTTGATCTTATCAGACTCTTAGATCTCACAGGCTTCGAATCAGCATTTAGTTCAAGCCGGGTCTTTTAAGCTTTGAATCTGGTTCCTATACTGAGCCAAACCCATGGGTTGTGCTACGCTATGGGGTTGATCCAGACGCCGGAACATAAACCTCGGAATTAGGCCAATGCTGAGCGATTCGTGTCTTATAAGAGTTGAACCTGACAGCGAGATCGATCCAGACGATGGGGGTTGAAATGAGAGGACCTCGAGGTTGAGCTACCCAGAGTCTTAGAGTGAACCTGACTTCGAGGCTGAGGTACACTCGAGGGTTGAGCAAGTTCCCGAACTGAGCCAGACTTCGAGCATGCTTCGAGCTGTGGTTGAACAGGCCCCGGTGATGTTCCCATGTTCCGCGGTTAATCTTGGGACTCTGGGTATAGTCGAAACCCCCCGGGGATGAGCCTGGTCTCGGGGATTGAGTCCTAAGCCCCGTAGTTGAGTCCCCTGGTCAGTTCTAGATTAGACAGAGGTCCTCCGCGAGCCCCGTAGCCCCCGGATATCCAGCAGTGGAGTGGATGCCTCGCATACCGCGCCGCACACCTCCTTCGAACACGCGGGGTAAAATGTTCTAATTGGAAAAGTGGAAGGATTTGGTAGCCAGGCTGTGGACTGGAATCGACATTCTATTCTAATTCTGCCTGCGCTGCCTGGTGTGACCTCCTGGCGCTTCGTGTTGCTCAGCGCTCATGATTCTGGCGTGAGGACATCCGTACATGCCCCTGCCTGCTCCAGCCTCGGGTCTCCACCTGGTACAGTGCCGCTGACGAGTGTCTTATAGGATCTGGCCGGGCCTCACCTCCTCTCGGGTCCTCCCGCCTAGACAGAGGCAATATTGGAGAGGGAATCAGTTCCATGGATGTAATGATAGTAGTAGTATTAGTAGTAGTAGTAGTAATAGTAGTAATAGTAGTAGTAGTTGTTGTTGTTGTTAGTAGTAGTAGTAACGTAGTAGTAGTTGTTAGTAGTAGTAGTAGTAACGTAGTAGTAGTTGTAGCAGTAGTAGTGGAGGTAGTAGCAGTAATAATAATAATAATGATAATAATAATAATGATAATAATAATAATGATATAATAATAATGATAATAATAATAATAATGATAGAATGATAATAATAATAATAATGATAGTAATAATAACAATAATAATAATAATAATAATAATAATAATAATAATAATAATAATAATAGTTATAGTAAATGTTTCGTTAAGGCACCAAGTCAATGCCTAAATAAAACAAAACAGAATTTACACACCGGTAAACACTAGGGGTTGTAAAAAGGGGGAGGGGGTGTTAGACAGGCAATCGAGCTACAGAAACAAAGTTGGAGGTTAGCATACGTACGTAGTGCTGTTTGATGATGATGTTCGCCTCCAGCATACAGCATGGTAATGCAGCTTAATACAACGGCCTGGGGGATACTTGGCATGGCCCCAACCACACCACACATGTTAGGCAGCACAATCGGAAAATTATATATATATATATATATATATATATATATATATATATATATATATATATATATATATATATATATATATATATATATATATATATATATTGTACAGTGTTGGTTGACGCTCTCTTCTGCCACCGAGCCCACCTCTCTCGTATATTTAAGCCCCCAATACCCTTACTGTCTCCTTTCCCCATTAACCACCCCATCCCCTCCACTAATCACCCCTCCCGGCCCCAGCCCACAGTACGGTAATCGAGAGCATCGCCGGCTCAAGGTAGTTGCAAGGACTACGCCCCTTGCTGCGGCAAGAGGGACCGCGGGTTTACTTACGGTGAAAATGATTTACATAGGATGTAAATGAATGACGGGGTTTAAGTGATTTACACTTGGTTGAAATGGTTTACGTGGTGTTGAACTCATTTGCTGGAGTTTAATTGTTTGCCCAAAAAGAGTTGAATTGGTTTACTTAGATTGAAAATGGTTTGTGTAGAGGTTGACAGGTTTACTGAAGACTTATGGTTTACTTTGGGTGTAAATGGTTTACGTGGGGGCTGCTTGTTTTACTTGAAATTCGTGATTATGCTTGTACCTTAGTTTACGTTTGTCCTGGGAAATAGTTTAACTTGGGCTTATTTAGTTTACCAGATGTGTAATTGGTCTACTTAACGAGATGAATGGGTTTACATTTGACAACAATTCCTGAGGACTGTTGCTTGAAATGTAAATTGTTTACGTATAGTGCAAATGCATTACCTGGATATTTTTAGTGAAAAAAGCTTTACACGAGAATAAGTCTGAGTTTACAGTAGTTTACAGTTTGGTTAACCATGGGACTGCCTGTAGTTTACATAGCTCATGGTATGCGTCGAGAGACCAGGAGTGCTGTTCCGCCCTCATTGGTTTAGGCCGTGTCTTAATTAACCATCTTTTGATCTGCTGTGCTGTTTGTGCCCGCAGTTTCAATACCTCTCTTATGAGCCACTTGTGGCATTTTCTTTGTGTGTAGCCTCTTCATTCTTCTCCCTCCCACTTCGCTCGTAAACCCCCATTACGTCATACCAATCCACCCCGCCCGACCCCTCCCTCTAACTTCGCTCCCCATGGCCCAACCTCGCGACGAACCCTAGTCTTCGCCGGGGACACTGTCGGACGACTGTGGTAAAAGTTCCTGAGGGCGCCCCAGGGGGAAACGATGTGATTGAAAGTCTTGCCAAGGTTGTGTGTGTTCCTGAGCGGCCATACTGCCAGTGCTCTGTGTGTGTGTGTGTGTGTGTGTGTGTGTGTGTGTGTGTGTGTGTGTGTGTCTGTCTGTCTGTCTGTCTGTCTGTCTGTCTGTGTAGTAATTAATATTTGATTAACCTTGGTGTTGTAAGCTGTGAAAATAAAAGCGTTTCACAGGGCGCACAGCTCTACGCTGTACACCTCAAACAGGTCCATCACCTTCCTCCCCTCTCCCTTCCCTCCATCCTCCCAAACACTATCCCCACCACCTCCTCTCCTCCTCCTCCTCCTCCTGTGTTATGACAGGATCCACAGGCAACAAAGTTGATCAACACATTTGACGAGTGCCTCTCATTTCGCTGAGTAACAAATGGACGGATGAAGCGCCACCACCGTCACGTTATTTGGCGAAATGCTTCGGCCAGGGGAGCGGGGGCATCGCTGGTGTCGGCTGGTCGGTTGTATAGCAGTAGTAATAGTTTTTTTTTTACGGGACGTGGAGGATGAGATGGACACTCCTGTCTTTCGTGACGGATATAAGGATATACATATATATATATATATATATATATATATATATATATATATATATATATATATATATATAGATAGATAGATAGATAGATAGATAGATAGATAGATAGATGAATAGATATATATAATTTCCCCAAAATCTCTTCCGTGAAAAAATATATGGTATATATGTAACTGGTTATGTGGGAGGAATGCCAGGCAGGACAGCTTTAAGATTTTATATGTTCCCATCTGACCCTAAGGCCAGGTCAGAGGTATGCCTGCCATCACACCCTAGGGTCGTGCCGTCGTGCTGGAGGGTCGTACCGTTTTGCACAAGGGTCGTGCCGTCGTGTGCACTCAGAGGTTCGAGTTGTGCCCAAGCAGCTGAGCTGTTACGGCGGCAGCACATGCGTAAGAGCCGCGTCCCTCAACAGGCCAGGCCGTGGGGTGGTCAGACAGACTCCCAGGGAATATACCCAAGTAATTTATACATAGTGAGGACTGAAAAGAGGCGAACTCTTTTGAGCCCGAACACCACACCACTTGGGGTTCACTGGAGCTGTCGTTTAACATTTTAATTTGGGAAGTTCTGAACAAACAAAAGGGTCTTCTTTACAAGCCAGGTGGGAGTAATTGATATGTAAAAGTGAGTGCGTGTGGTGGAGGGAGAGGAAGGAGAGAGAGAGAGAGAGAGAGAGAGAGAGAGAGAGAGAGAGAGAGAGAGAGAGAGAGAGAGAGAGAGAGAGTAGCTGACGTGCAAGACCAGGACCGTCTCACAGTTCACTCCATTACCTCCCAACTTTTGTTGTAAGATCCGTCACCGAGAATTTTGAAGCTCGCCCGCCGGTGTTTTGCGGTACGCGAGGGAAGAAGATTGTCTTCTGAACCGTCTGCGAGGCAAAGCGTGCGTGGATCAGCTCTGTGTTAACCCTTGGTCGCAAGGTGACTTTTCAGAGTAAGGGAGGTGGCAGGCAAACCCTGCGTACCCAGAACGAGCTCTTCGTCCACCTCCTCGTCCTCGTCTAACTCCGTGACAAGGAGGACCTCGGGACGCTATAATTACATTGTAGAGCGAGAGCGTTATTTATCTGTGGCCGGCGGTGCGGGAAGGAATGCTGGACCCTTATGTGGCCTGAACTATTTAGACTCCATTGTCTCTCGCCCCTGATTGATTAATGATCCATTTATTGCGTTCCTCCTGACGAGATGGTGATGGTTGGCTCGTTAAGTATGTGTTGCCTGTTGTGTCGCCCTCAGTCGATAGTTGTGGTGCGGTGGAGGATGCAGAGATCGTGGGCGTGGGCAGAAGGCATGGGTGTATGTGGAGTGGGTGTGGGTGCTTGAGGAAAGCACGGATGGATGTGATAAGTGTGGGTGACGGTGGTGACTATGGGACTTATGGGGTTATTGCAGTGCTCTCGGAGGGTGTCGGAGGTGTGCTGTGCGCGGGATGAGGGTGGGGGAGTTTGTCCTGTGCACCGGGTGAGTGTGGGGTGCACAGAGTGGGTGGCTGGGGTTGTACTTGTGCACGGGATGGGTGGTGGTGGTGGTGGAGTGGCAGCAGTCTGCTGCTCTTGTCTTGAGGTGTGACCCGGGCTAGCAGTATGTGGCCGCCAGGAACAAAAGAAGTCTTGTGAGGTCATGCGAGATAAGGCATCGGCCCCGCCCCACCATTGCGTTTAGTGGGGCTGGGGCTGTGCTGGGCTTGGGCGCAGCAGGCGACCGAGCTGCAAGAACGGGGCAGTTGAGGACACATCGTCAAGTTACCCCAGGGGAACAGCTCCAGAAGATGTGGGCTGTGTTGTGCTGGCGTCCGATAGGAATGTGACAGTAATTAGAATAGATCAATAAACGTGTTATTAAAGAGCAATAATTGAGGTATTCAGCGATGAGCATCGGACACAAGATGCACAAGAATCTTAATACTCGCCACTAACTTTCGTGTAAAAATATATATAAAAAAAAACTGGGGGGGAAAAAAGAAAAGAATTCTAAACACCTTTTGCAAACTGGTTATAAATTAAGCTGTGTATGAAGATGAATAAGATCGAGCAACGAGCGCTCACTGAGCCGTCCAGCCGTGGGGCGGTAGTGGCGAGGTGGGGGATGGGGTGTTGTTGGTGGTGTGGGGGGAGTGTGCTGGTCAAGGTGAGCCCCACCACCGACCTATTTCACCCAATTACGAAGGCTGGTCTTCCCGACCCAGCCCGTCGTGATTCCCTGGGTCTCTCGGGGACTGAGGGTGGTCTAGTGTGTGGGTGTGCTCTATTTGTGTGGTGGCGTTCTGGTGCAGGGGCGTCAGTGAAAGGGGGAGGCGGTAGTGGGAGGGGAGGTGTCGCCCGTGTTGAGGTGATCAAGTTTTGGGGATGGTCTGCGTGGAGTGGGTGGCGACGGGGTGGTCACTTGTCATGCTGGTGTTGCTAGCGATGCTGGACGGCGGGCGCCTGGCCTGGGTGGGCGTGGTCGGTCCTGGAATGCCATGTTGGGCGGGTGCCGTAGTTTGTGTAGGTGGTGGACCGGGTGGGTGGGATCCGGGATAGGCGGGCGGGGTTGGAGGACGCGTGTTGGTGGGTGGGCTGGATCCTGAGGTGGCCCAATTGGCGGGAGGAACCATGGTGTGGGTGGGCAGGCGGTCTGGAAGAGCCCAGCGTGGGTGGATGGTGGGGTGTCGGGATGGGCGGACCCTCGGATGGGCGGTTGGGTTGACCCTGGAGTAGGTAGACGGGCGGGTTGTGAGTTGGTCGCTGTTGTAGAAGCTACACACACACACACACATTGATGAAGTTGTGGTTGACTTTTTATTAAATGTACAATAATTAGAGAAGATTTAGGACATGGGAGACAACAAGTGTAGAGCTCCCTCCTCGTTCTGTAGAAAGAGGTAATTACACCCGAATTTACACCCAAATTGTCCGTCCAGCTAATCAGACTTAAGGATTCAGAAGGAACGATAGTTGTAAGAGGACGCTGCTATGATTGTGCAGGGAGGTAAATGACAGGTGCCGAACTACAGGACAGGTTCGGAAAATCATTATGTTCTTGGACTGCCAGAGAGCGTCTGATGACAGTGCGCCACACTGTAGTTCGGTAAAGAAGCTGGATCTTCAGGTAGCAGTGAGCGGGAGACTCCTTTGATGGATGTAGAATTAGCTTAACTAACTGGTAGGAAGCCAAGGACGCATGTCGGAGGAGCCTTCCCGAAAAGGGTTTGAGTTCATCAGCGGCGTGCCGCAGAGGCGCGGTCCTGGGACCATTACTCTTGTTCTATGTAAATGACGAGCCACAAGGACACCATGACTCATAGTTGAGCATGTTCGCGGAGGACGCCAGGGGGTCGAGAAATGCGTCGACTTAAGAAGAAGGGGACCCTAAGAAGAGCCTTCGAAGTGTGTCAGACACGTGGCTGTTGAGACTCAACCTGGACACACGTCAAGTCTTTATGATGGAACACAGTGGAAGGAGGCCACGATGCTGGCGTCATCCTGCTGGAAAAGAAAAAAAGCTGCAGGAATCTTTGTGTAACGGAGACTCCGGAAGCGACACAGTACCTAACCTGTCGCATGAGCTCCACCGCAGCATCCAGCACGGCCACCACTGACTCCAACCCTTCCACCCCCCCCCCTCTCTCTCTCTCTCTCTCTCTCTCTCTCTCTCTCTCTCTCTCTCTCTCTCTCTCTCTCCCTCTCTCTCTCTCTCTCTCTCTCTCTCTCTTTCTCTCTCTCTCTCTCTCTCTCTCTCTCTCTCTCTCTCTCTCCTGCCGCCGCACTCTCAACCATAGTTAGACCATCAAGTTACGCAGACGACAACTTAAAAGAAAAAACGAAAAATAGAGTTTTGTTTGGATTGCTGGATTGGTAACGGGCCGTGACGAACACATCATAACCCCGGCAAGAGCAGACGCGTTTCCTGATGACCATAAACTGATCCGGACGAACTATACGTACACACCTTTTCTTATCCTGCTTTCGTCCTGGTTTTCCAACCCCCATCACCCGCCTCCGCCATTCGAAATGATCCTTAATCATAATCCTATTACATATCCTTCGTAGCAGCTACGCAGATTATGCCACAAGATATTGGTAGCATCGGCTCGGCGTCTTTTCTATATTTTTCCCCCCGTGAGTATATTTGCAGCTGGCCCTTTTTGGAATCTATTGAATTTATTTAAAGCAGGAAGATGTGTGTTTGTTTGTTTGTGTGTGTGTGTGTGTGTGTGTGTGTGTGTGTGTGTGTGTGTGTGTGTGTCGTAACGGCGACGCAAGGCGGCCTTGCTTGGACCAGTGGACTGTGCTCGGCAGCCTTCATTCATTTTTTTTTTTCATCTGTGATGGCGAGGGAGGAGGTCGTCACATTTTAATAGTCTGGGGATGTACATGATGGATCTCGGCCTGATGCGTGTGTTGAGTGTGGTGCGATGACTGGTGGGTTTGTGTAGTGGGTTGGGTGGGGTACGTGTGATTTCTTTTCCTTTTTTTTTTTCCGGTGGTTATGGGGTGTTTATGGTTTGGTGTGCGACGGATGTTGGTCGCCACACAACCCCTTACGACAACCTGCAGCCTCTTGTCGTACCCACCCCACCCCCACAAGGGACAGTGCGTCCCTATCATCCCGCTCTGCCAACCCAGCGATTTGCACCTAAATACATTTGCTTGAAGCTCTCGTGATCACATTACAACGAGTGGCCCCGGGCAAGGCGGGAGAGAACCAGTTTTGCTCCACCGTAGGTTTTTAAGCATGAGTTTGAGGCAGATTCCATCTTAATATGCATCTTGGGTTGGGGGCTGTCGTGAGGGAGAAGGGAGGAGGTAGGAGGAGGAGGAGAGGAAGAGAGAGGGGGCAGGACAAGCAGTTATAGCTTTGTTTCAAGGAGGTGGACTGCAACAGTTACCAAGAAGCGCATGCGATTCTTATTTGTATTTTTGACGGCGAGTTTTACACTGGTGTTGCCCCTTCTCTTGACGTTGTATTTATGTACCCTGTCTTTACTCCTAGATTTGTACACACACACACACACACACACACACACACACACACACACACACACACACACCAACCTATGCCAGGTACTATACCTATTTATGGAGTAACCCCGAGGGGAGGATGAACACCTGGGTTTGGTGTGGGCCTACTGCCGCTCCCATGATTCGAACTCCTGTGCTGATTCAGGGTCAGTCACAGCAGCTGTATATATATATATATATATATATGCCCTCCAGCAACAAGGATTTGAAATTCTACCATTTTTGTGGGGGTTTGGTACATAACCACTAGGCTATGTTGCCCATATCCTAGTGGTTAGCATAAGCCAGTGGTTATATACCCAGTTCGTACGCAAATGGCAGCGGTTCGAATTGTTGCAGTTGGAGGGCATTATGTGTTCTCTGAAAGTCCGCGCTCAGTGCACTATATTCCTGTGTGTGTGTATATATATATATATATATATATATATATATATATATATATATATATATATATATATATATATATATATATATGTGTGTGTGTGTGTGTGTGTGTGTGTGTGTTGTGTGTGTGTGTGTGTGTGTGTCTGACGCTCCATCTGTTGAAGGACCTCTGTAGTGTTGGCGTTTCCAGCGTTACACAACGCCTGCTGAAGTAACGAGTCTTGCGATTTTACCCGTGTTCGCCTCCACATAACATCGACCGTGGAGTGTTACATGTGTAACACTCCATAGTCTGAGGTAACGAATCAGAGCATACCATTATAACATATATCAATGGCCAGACACACGAGTATACCTTATATTCAAGCTGGGAATTCATGGTTCAGCCTTATCCTCGGAAAATTGCCGACGGAAATGTCTTTTTGATACACCAAACTGTTGCATGCGCCAGCCGGCGCCCCGCCCCCCGTGCATTTGACTGGACTGTTGAGATCACCATTTGAATCAGTGTTGTGTGCCGTCCCTTTCGAGCGCTCGGACTGTTTGTTCCTGAAAGTGGGATTTCACAGCACAGGTTAAAAATGTGCTGGTGGACGATTTTACTCGGGAATTTCCCTCAAATTGAGATGAGCGATAGTGAGTCCAGTGCTGGGAGACTCAGTGCTTGGGTATTTTTTGTAGTATCTTTCGCACTGGAGGAGGGCGTTCAAGGAACTGGGAAATGTTGATGAAGTGGTGTACTGGCTTGATCTCACCTCGACAGGATAGATGGAATCCCACGGGGAGTTTAGAACATCGAAAACGAGGCTAAAATCCCTTATGGATTACACCTTTCCTTGAACAAGGAGGCTGGAATCCCTCGTTGAATTTACAACCTCTTCGACAAGGAGGCTAGAACCCCTAGGGAGTTTACAGTTTCAGCGAGGAACCAAGAACCTCTTCGGGAGTTTACAACTCCTGAAGCGCTGTACATAAATACGCATGACGTAAGAAACTGTGCTGAATTTTCAGCGCTCCGGCAAAATGATCGTAAGGCATTAGATTCTCTTAATCAGGGGGGACTCACACAGGCCACTGGTAAGTACTACCCTGCAGGGAAGTGTTCTTGCTCTCTTACTGTTCCTTCGTGTATTATGAGGCAGAAGGACCATTCTGTAACACATATGATGTGCGGCAGAAATGTAGGGGGCGAAGATGTCTGAAGACCTCACCTCAGGCGCTGAAAGAAAACGTGAATGAAACGAATGAAAAGTTCGATATATACTGAAGGCTTAAAACGAGCCAAGTAAAACTTTCCGTCGCTTTTCAGAGCTAGAGGTCCTTGTGAGCGGAGCTTGCGATATTTATGGAAGTGGAAAATTTCCAAAAAGTCTTTTACCGCTCTGATAGAGACTCAGCTCCTGCATATGAATTACTAGGGCAGGTGAAAAGCGCTCAAACTCTGTTCATTAGAACGTAGATGCGCGAGATAACATAATATACACCCGGGAAATAATGGGAGGCTCAGCCTCTAATCTACATACGAAAGTAATCCCTTTCGGGAGTGACAGACACGGCTGGCTGTGTAAAAGATTAACTCCATTGGAAAACAAGTGCTTCAGGCAGCATTAGTGGGTCTAGCACAGACTGTCGGAGGCGCACGAAGCAAGAGCCACCGGCCGGTGATGTAAGCATCGGGGGGGAGGCCGCCGGGCTTCCAGAAGGAGCTGGATACGACCATCCAGAGTGTAACAGACCATCTCACCTGGATTAGTTACGCAAGTTCCAGGCTTGCAGTGTCATCCAGCAGTCTGGGGTGCTTGTTACAAAACGACAAGGCTAGGGTTGAGAAGAACCCCCCCTAAATTAATAATAGGCGGACGAAAGGTGTTGTGGATTGTATATGAAGGGCAGTGTACTATATTTTTTTCTCTCTATCTTTCTTTCTGTCTCCAAGTTAATCCAAGGGATGCGTATGATACTCCAGGGAGCCAGCCAGACTCTTCCCAGTAATGTTTTGTCTTCGGGCCTGTTGCAGCGTCCTGGGAGCTCAGTTTAGAGGCAAGAGAGCCAGACTCCCAGGTGTGCAGTATGTGCTTCTGATCCTTTGCTGGAACAGCCTGTGCGAGCAGTTGGCAACGTTGAGGGCGCCGCACTGGTGCTCTTTGGGCTCGGCCGAGCCCGACCTCCCCGCCTACTTGGGATAAGACGAGACGGCGCGAGCACAAAGCAAGGATTCTTTCCCCTTTCCGTGCAAGTTTTCGCTGTTACTTACGACTGAATTCTTGTTGAGCTCGGTGGGTAGACATGTACGCACAATTACGACACGAGTATCGTCCATAAAGTTGGGGGAACATGCGTGAGCCCCGGCCACCCCGACGCCCCACCATCGCCTCCCAGAGGCGAGCCTTGCTAAGGCCAGTGGCCGACGGAGGCGAGTGCTTTTGGATGGTGGCTGGCGAGGGCTGTTGGGGAGACTAGTGGCCGGCGAGGGCTATTGGTCAGCGGGGGCTGGTAGCTGTCGCGGGTGGATGACTACGTGGACAGGGAACTGCCGAGAGAGACAGCACTCCCACAGACCACTCACCAAGTGCTCGCTGCATGGGAATGGTGGACAGATGCACGTACGTATCTCATAGATGAGAAACGTCAGAAGGTATGGGATAACATGTGCCTCTCAGCATGGTAAAGATGATCTGATATGTCATAAGATATTAGGAAGTAGGTGTGCAGTTGTGATTAGTTTATGGATTTTTGAGTTGCGCGCAGGTTTTCGGGGTTAGGAGGAAATGAGGAAGCTTATGGAAAGAAGTTCCATTAGGGTAAGACCTGACGTGATATCTATGAGGCAGCGTGTTCGTGTCGTTGTATATCTTAAACTCTAGTGCTTCTGCAGCCTAACCATGAAGTGACCCATTGTCGCAAGTCACAGCTGCGCATGCTTCACCCTAACATACCATTATATTCAAGGGTAAATCGTCCTCAAAGTCAGTTGAACATTGGGTTGCACTGGAGATAGACTGGTTATGTTTTGAGTGAGTCTAACTTTATGGCAGTTTTCGTAGAGAGGTGATTAAAAAGTTCTCATCTAAGTGAATGAGTTGAAGCATTCAGGTGTAGAGCTGGGTAAACAAAGTAATTTTAACGGATCTCCCCCACCCCACCCCACCCCACACACACAACACTAATAATCATTAAACTTGACGAAGACCTCTTTAAAAAGTCGACCGAAGAAAGGCTAGGAGGTCCTCTGTCTTCCGTTATCTCAACATTTCAGGCGACTACACAAAGCAAACCTGTTGATGGTCCGAAAAGATGAGAGATTTTATGGACCTTAAAATTCGTGAAAGCTAGTGATGGGGGCGGAGTTTATGGGCGTCTCGGAGGAGAGCCGCGTGACAGGACCGTTGCTCATGACTGTTTACCTGACGAGTTAAGAGTGTGATGTCGGTAAGGCGGGAAACTCTATTTACTTACCGATGTGGAGGGAAAAAAAACTTTACGGGAATTAAGTGACGCAAGCTATGCTGGGACGAGGCAAAGGCTTTTGAAAACAGGCAATACTAACGTCTGTAGACGTCCTTAGGCTGCGGAAGGAGGAGGTCGTTAATCAAAATCTGTTTTGACGTTGTTTGAATCATGTCAGTTTGTGTGGTTGGCATCGTAATACACAGTGTGCTTGATCATACATCGTACCAGCGTTAGGCCGTCATGCGGTGGGTTTGTTCATCTTAACAGACGATTAGATATTATGAACCTGCAAGGCCTTTGTTAATTGACTTGTCCATTACAGGCTTCCACACGTGTGTGTCCGCATTTGCACTTGCTGTACACAGGGCTCTTCTCCCTCGCTGCACCGAGGGGTTGATGGAAATGTTAATCGCAAGATTACTTAGCGCAGTTTTTTAATTCGTTGCCATCGGAGACGGAATGGGCTACCACATTTAAGCCAGCTTTCATATACCATCGCTCTGTAAGAGCACCATTAACGCTTAGCATTTGAAGCCTAGATGTTTTAGTTATTTAACCCTCTGAGGCGGCCTTCGCTAGGACTGCGCATCAGGCAGGATGGTCTATGGCGATCCTGGGATCCTCTGTGACCTCCCCGACTCCTTGCAACTCTCAGTCCAACGCTCACGCTTTACGACAACTGAAGACTTGTAACCCGTACTACATCGTGGCAACGTGTGACGTTGAATCTATTGCACTCCTCAAACCAGGGTAACTTAGAGAGGAGCACGAGACGATGGTAATCAGAAGCTGTCTGTAAATCACAGTCATTTCTGATGGAAATTGCGAGTTTGAAAAGTCGACAGGGGAAATTTCTGTGCATATCAGACTTTTCTTCTTTTTTTTTCTTTCTTTCTTTCTTTCCTTGAGTCCGTCAGAAACCTAGCGAAGAGTTGGCGATGACCCGCTGGGCTGCACCTCTTTACGGTTTCTCCGCCGTGCTGGGCATCAGGGCCGGGTCAAAAATACCACTAAATCCTTCAGGGGAAAAAAGAAATGCGAACGGGCTCGGTGACCCAAGAAGTTCAAGCCGAGCGAGCAGCTGCGGGAGCGCGCCAGCCGGACGTGGCGGTGGGCTGCGTGGCGGGACTGCACACCACCGGGGTAGCCAAGCATGGCGAGATGAAAGACCGGTGGTGGTGGTGGCCATGATCGGGGGGAGAGGGGCAAGGCTGGGTAGCAGCAGCACCACCACCACTACCACCATCAGCAGAAGGAGAGGGCATGACCACCACTACTACCACCAACCCACTCCCCGCCCCCCACTCGCCCTGGCCATCGAGGTCCCTGGACCGTGGTTGTGTTGTTGATGTCGCTCGGTGTTAGGCCGGTGGAGGTATTGGCGATCTGTGCTGCATGGCTGCCAGGCTTTGAGGGATGGAGGCGGTGGAGTCCAGGAGTTTTCGATGGTGGTGTTTACTCGTGGAAGAAATGAGCTGCTTACGGTGGTGGATTTAAAAGACTGTGGATGGTCGGTGGAAGTGGTGATGGCTTTGGTAGTGGAGGAATGGTATTGGTGATTGGTTGATGTCTGTCGATGGTGGAGGCTGTGGCTGCGGCAGAGAAGGGACGCAGACACAGCCTCCCACGGTTGACCAAATGGAAACTGAAACACCGTGGCCACAGATTGGTTCCACGGTTAGAGACGAGCCCCTTAAGCCCATTCGTATCAGCTCCTGATGTTGAGCTTCGCACACACACACACACACACACACACACACACACACACACACACACACACACACACACACACACACACACACACACACACACACATACATTTGTCTGATTAAGAGAGACATCTTACTTGGATTGAATGATTAAAAGAATTCCTTCTCCTCTTTTTTCAGGTAAGACCCAGAGCCGAGGTTGATCGTACTATCCATTGTTGGTAAATGGAACGGTAAGTTCCCCTCCTTTACGTCTGTGGTTTATGATGGTTTTAATGGGTTTTTTACTTGTTTTATTTTTGGTTTAATGTATGAGTGTGTGTGTGTGTGTGTGTGTGTGTGTGTGTGTGTGTGTGTGTGTTTGTTGACTACATATAGTTAATTTTTTCCCCCTATCGTCAGCTGTGATGACGTCGCTCCTCCTTCGTCTGTTGCATTACTCCCTGCACTTCTCTGAAGCGCCATCCCTCCTCACCGCCCGGTAGTCCACTCTTATATCTGTACTAATTCGAATGTTGAGCCGTTCGTCGTCTCGTTCCCAATTACAGAGTCTGTGATGATAACACAGGTTGATGTTATGTCTTTACTCCTAACGTTTCTTTTTTTTTATTAAGTCATATTCTACGTGAGTTTCCACTCCCTACTTCATATTTTTTTTCCCTCCTTGGCATGTGTGTCCCTCCCCCTCACCCCACCACACCTGCTGGTTGCCCCTCTCCCCACGCTGCGCACCTTAGGATGAAGGGAGAGACATCCTTTTGATCTTCCTTAATGAGTTTTCCCTATCTTCATCTCTCCCCGGTGTCGCCCCCTCTCCTTGTAACTTCATACGGGGGCTACTGTCTTCACCCCGTCGTCACGAGTTGGTTAACTAACCCTCCTTATTTAACCTCTCTCTCCCCCCGGTACCTTGCTAGCTAGGCCTCTCCGACTTTCTACTCATTCCCTCAGCGTCCGGCTGTAGCTATCGTCTTCCAGGCAGGAGTTTCTCCTACTGCCCAAGACTTCAGCTTTCCCTCCCTAGTCCCTACGTATAGTTTCGGTCCTTAGTTCCCATAGACCAAGGTATTTAATGTGTTCTTAATGACTTCAGGTCATTTACTGTTGCCCAGATTTTTGTCTATGTCATTCGCTCTGTGCTGGGTCGTTCTCTCTCTGTGGCTTAGGGTCTTTGATCCTCTGTAGCCCAGGATATTCTCTTTGAGGTATACGTCATTCTCTGTGCCCTTTGGCCTCCTCCTGGAGCTTGGGTCATTCTCTGTGGCCGGTCATTCTCTTCAGCGAGGGCCATTCTTTGTGGCTCACGGGGTTATTCATGGACCCATATCATTCTCAGCCGCTTAGATCATCCTTCGTATTTCCCCCCAGGATTCGTCTGCTGGCTCGGCCCTCCGCTGTTTGACTTGAGTATTTTTGCTGGTTGGAGTTACCGCTCGAAAGGGCAGTGCTTGATACCTGGCCCAGCGGCCATTGGTGGCCCTCCCTATTGGGGCCATGGGGAGGTATAGTGTGGGGTTAAGGGTGCGGCGCATGTCGTGACATTAGGTGGAGTGGTGGTGGTGGTGGAGGAGGAGGGTGGGTTGCGGGTAACCTACTTGTTCACGGGGCCGTGGTGGCACGCCTCACGAGTCGCCCCACACTCACCGTGCCCACCAGGTTCGCTGCTCCATCCTCCCAGCCCCGACACGCTTGCTTGCGTGCCTGGTACGCTTCCCTTAGTTTTCTTGGCTAATCTAAGAGGTGGGCATGATAGCCGGCCTGCAGGAATGTTCGTGTACAAGGGCCGGGGAGCGGCTGGGGTCCTCTCTTAATGCTCAGGTAATCACCCCGGAGTAGCATCTTTGTGCGCGCGCTCATGCATACAGCCGACCCCGCTGATCAGCGCTGTTTGTCATAATGGTCACTCGTAAATATTTACGAGACAATAGCCCGAGAGCATCGCTGGGATTACGGAACACAGCTGCTGAACTGGAGAACTGCGGGAGGATAACAGTAAAGAGCGGGGACCCCGTCCCTCACTTTCCTTCTGCGGTCTTTGGAAAACGAATCGAGTAAAAGTTTATAATGAAAACGGTCCGTTCGCCGCCGCCGCCACCACCACCGCCCCTCTATCCCGCCAAGTTGGCCTCCAAATTTCCCCCCGTTTCTCATGGCTGCCCACGACCCTATTTCGCTCCGTATTTTTTTTTTAAGCCCATCGTAATTGACAGTGCACTGGGAATTTCCAGCGCCCAGGTCATTTCCTTGTTGATTTAGCAGTAGTTTCCTCAGAGAGGGACGTAGAGTCATGTCGGAACGAGTCCGATGATCAGAGCGTCTTGTTAAATGTGGTACTTTAGGTTTGGAGCGCCTCTCTCCCTAGTATAAATGGTGGGGGCATATAATCCGTGCATTGCAAAAGTCAGGTGAGGTTTCTGCCGACGCAGGCGAGGATTTGTGCTAAGAGCTACGCCGCTGTGCAGACTCGGCCGCAGAAGTGCAATTTGGAGAGTGCACTTCCCTGATTATTGTCCCGTGTGCTCGGCTCCGTCGCCCAGCCATCCGCGCTTACCGTTAGGCTTAGGAAATGTTCCCTCTTAATTTTTACGTTCCTCCTCCTCCTTATGGCTTGATGTTACGATATCATCAGCTCTGTTACGTCAGTTTCTCTGTTGGTCTTTTCCAGTTATCCTCTGTGTTTACTCTACTCCTTGGCTAAGTTTCTGAAGTCATTTTCTCAAGATGTGCGGTGCGATTGGACGTCCTCGCTCGCTGGACATATTACAAATCACACACGGGGGAAAAAAAAGGCTGTCCTCGGAGAGAGTGGCTAATCCACTCTGTCATCACGGTAAAGTGGATGGTACGTGTAGTAGATGGTACATGTCTATATATTCTGTTGAAATGAGAGAGAGAGAGAGAGAGAGAGAGAGAGAGAGAGAGAGAGAGAGAGAGAGAGAGAGAGAGAGAGAGAGAGAGAGAGAGGTTTTCGTTTTCAGTGTCGCTTCCTCATAAAAGAGATTGGTTCTTTGGATGTGTGCAGTTGTTGTCATCGTATCGTTAGCCTTAATGCTTGAGGGAAGAGCGGTGGTCCCCTCCTGCTGGCGAGGAGCTTTATCCAGGCTAGGCCGAGGGGTTCTGCCAGCTTTCTCATTCCTGGGAGGCACTCGACGCGAGAAACAAGAGACGCTTTGCATCTTAAGTAGCGGCGTTTGCCAGGGTTGTCTTCACCTTACAGCGCTCCTTCCTGCCAGCGCATTGGATTTCCTCTCTTCCTCCAGCACCGGGCAATCCTGGGGATGAGGACTACCTTCATATAGTTTTAGCCGTGTTGTGCGAATCCCACCTTGAAGGGTTTTTGCTCTCTCTCTCTCTCTCTCTCTCTCTCTCTCTCTCTCTCTCTCTCTCTCTCTCTCTCTCTCTCTCTCTCTCTCTCTCTCTCTCTCTCTCTCTCTGTGAAATGAGCGCTACGCGTGAGCCCTGCCGTTTTGGCAGAGTCACTTTCCAGGTACTTGTGTAAGGGGTGCTTTCTCTCAACCCTGAAGTGGGGTGGGCCAGAGACGGCGCGCGGGATCGGTTGCTACATCTAGTGTGTGTGTGTGTGTGTGTGGAGCTGACATTATGTCAGGGTAGGTGCGGGAGAGATCCCCGCACGGCGTATGGCGAATTACCTGAGACGTGATAACTAGCCCCTTTGTCCCGGGCGTTGATTTGCGGCGGTCCGCTGCGAGGTTAACTCCAGTTATGAATAATGCGAACAGAATCCTCAGACGGTACATCACACCGTCGCCCCTGTATGGAGAATGAGATTGGGTTGTTATTTTTTTTTTTCTATTCTCTCTCACGTCTCAATTTTGGCGAGGGAGACATCCGTGTGGTGTCGGGAACGTAGGGCGGAGTGGAGAGAAGAGATGTGTGGCATGGACTGTTGTTAGCAGCGCTCCGTGTACACGCTCCCAGGGGAAAAGGATCTCGTTTGACACCAGATTATTTTTTTTCCTTTTTTCTCTGTGTAAGCTGAAGTGGGTAGGGCCAAGAGAGGTTATATTTTTGTAGGTAGTCCTTTGCATATATATATATATATATATATATATATATATATATATATATATATATATATATATATATATATATATATATATATATGGGTATTGGTAAGTATGTACAATGTAAATTTAAATCTTGGCTCTTGAGCACGTCGATCGGACCTTAAGGTATGATGGCCAGGCCCTTGACCCGACCCATAAGGCTCAAGGCCAAGGGCCAGGCCCATCCATCCTCCGGGTCTTGGGGTCGTGGTCTTGGGGGGTGGTTCATAACCTTACTGAACGCTCAACAATAGGTCTCAGTCAGGGGTTTCGATCATCAGCCCCGGCAGTATTATGGCTGTTGTATGTGCGTAGGACGTCCGTCCGTGACGGGTCGATGAAAAGAACCGCTGGGCGTCTGGCGGTCACCGGTGCGCGCGCGGTCGTGGCCAGAAACCGAAAAGGCGCGCGCGGGAAAAATTGCTCGTAATGGACAAGGATTTTGCAGCCGATCCCCTCGTGATGGGTGGCTTACTCTCTCTTGTGCATCCGTTTTCTTTAGTCATAAATTGTCACTGGTTTTTACTGTGACTTTTTGCTTCGTTTTATCTTAATCCGTCCCGTTCGTGTGCCCACGAAAAACCAGGCGTACTTCGTGCTGAAGTGATCTTTGATTTTAGAAACGCAAGCCTGTTCGTTCTTATAGTCGTATGTCCGCTACTTGGGTATATATTTCTAATTCGTTTTCTACGGGTATGTATGTGCCAGGGAGACGACTTATTGACCAGAGGAGTAGATATGACGAGGTCTGCAAAGGTCCAGGTGTCGCTCAGGGATATAGGGAGTGCTGAGGGAGATAAGATAACGTGGCGAGAGCGCTAAGGGTGGTTAGAGAGGGTGGAAGGAAAGAGGAGTAAGTGGTGGAGGAGAGAGAATGGGTAATGATGGGTCGGGGAGGTGAGGGAAGGGGTATCAGGTGGTAGGATAAGTTGGGAGAGAGGGGGTATCAGGTGGTAGGTGAAGTAGGGTGGCAAGTGGTGTCGAATGGTAGGAGAAATGGGGAGGGAGGGAGGGAGGAGGCATCAGGATGAAGGGGGAAGCGAGGAAGCAAACTTTCGCATCGATACAAATCATCGAGGAACATAGCCCTACAGAGCCAACCACTCGTAGCGACTGAAACAATGAGAGAGAGACACACACACACCTCTCTCCCCCAATCCCTAGGAACGCTCCCCATCACCTGCCCTAGTGTAAAATTTGAACAGAATGACAAAAAGGCCTGGCACGGGCGCAGGCCATGGGCGCCGGCTGGGAAAAATGGGGCGATCAGTCAGACGCATGCAAACACAGGTGAAAGGAGCCGATAAGATGCCTCGCCGGAATATTCGTAGCTGGGGAGAAATGGCTTCCCCGTCAGCGGGGCTCACGACCATCACGATAACTTTCCCTCCTCCTCCTCCTCCTTCCTCCCCCGTCTCTCGATGAGAGGCATAATCAGACTTGACCTTGTATTTCCTGAAGCCGTCCTCATTTCACTGTTGAGTTATAACCTCCTGGTGTCAGGATTTGACCTTTTTTTTTTTTTTCAAATTGTAGTTGGAAACACGAGTCGTTCTGCAGTTTAGGATATTTTATTGAGACTGTCTCGTTTAAATGCCAGTAAGTTGCCTCGTGGACTTTGTTTCTGCATCGCCTTGAGCCGACTTTAAGCCTGTTTTTGAAGTTTCGTTTTCCATAAAACCAAAATACACTTTTAAGATCTTTTTTTTTTTTCAACCTTTCTATTGCGAAAGTTTCCGGACCCCCGAGCGGCTGCTGCTGGTAGTAGTGTTGTTGGCAAATGGTACGTGTTGTTGGTGTTGGTGGTGGTCGTGCCTGGCTGGCTGGTTGGTGAGTGACAGCTGCATGTTACTACTGTTGGAGTGGTGAATGCTGCATGCTGCTGTGCACGGAGATGGTGAGGGCTGCATGCTGCTGTGCACGGAGATGGTGAGGGCTGCATGCTGCTGTGCACGGAGATGGCGAGGGCTGCATGCTGCTGTGCACGGAGATGGTGGGGGCTGCATGTTGTTGTTGGAGGTAAGGAGTACATCATGGCGCTGATTCGCTGGTGTTGCACATTAGAACTGTATTTTGCTGTTGTTGGAAATCAAGTTCCACGTGAGGTTGAAGACGGTGAGTGGTGCATGATGTTGGAGACTTTGGCTGTTGGATGCTGTTCAGGCTATGTACACACGGGAGTTTGAGTGTATATATATATATATATATATATATATATATATATATATATATATATATATATATATATATATATATATATATATATATGTGTGTGTGTGTGTGTGTGTGTGTGTGTATGTTAAAATTCACCCATGGCGAGGCTGTATCAGTAAGACTATGATCTCGCCGAAGAATTCCTCACTTCAAAGGAGTCTGTCACTTCCCTTCTGCTGTAAGTAGCCCACACACACACACACACACACACACACACACACACACACACACACACACACACACACACACACACACGAGTAGATGTATTATGATATCTGTAAGTCTCGATCTGATTACCGACAAGAGAGGGAGGGGTCGTCGCTGTGAGTTTCTATAATGTGTGGCTGTAAAGTTGTTATAGACGGGCATGGAAAAGTTTGAGGAGTCCGCAACTTTTTCTCCGGCAACAGGAGATTGATCGCTCGTCTCCTGCTGGAAGTTCAGCCCAATTTAAATCTCAAGTGAAATTGACTCGGAATTTCTTCCTGTGAAGAGACTGCATCGACTGGAACCCCAGCTCGCCTGCCGCCGGCGTCTTTGACTTGATGATTCTTTGATTCTCGTATGTGTGTGTGTGTGTGTGTGTGTGTGTGTGATTACAATTTGTGTGTTACGGGGAGCGAGAGTTTGCTGCTCATGTTGTCCTGGCTCTTAACCTTGTATAAATGTACCATATATGTGTGTATGTACCATATATATATATATATATATATATATATATATATGGTTTTGAAGGATCAGTTTTTCAGCGTTTACAGCATCGTGGTAATCTGGTTTTTACGTTAGGGTTTGTTAAAGAGGAAAGAAAAAATATACAAGTCTTGGACAGTGTTTCCCAATTGTAGACTCTCTCTCTCTCTCTCTCTCTCTCTCTCTCTCTCTCTCTCTCTCTCTCTCTCTCTCTCTCTCTCTCTCTCTCTCTCTCTCTATCTATCTATCTATCTATCTATCTATCTATCTATCTCTATCTATCTATCTATCTATATTTATCTGTTTATCTATCTATCCCTATCTATCTATCTACCTATCTCTATCTATCTATCTATCGGTACTTCCCTCTGGAAGGTCTTGGGAAAATCTGCTGGTGGTTCACTCGCACCCAGTGATTTAGTTCTTGCTAGCAATCAAAGGCATCTTAACCGCTTGAGCACAACGGTCAGGTCATGACCCTTGAGCATGACGGTACGGACCCGTCCTAGGTATGGCGTGGCCTCAGACCTCATCCTTCAGGAGGTTCATGCCGAAGGTCACGCCGCCAAACCCAAGGGTCGTGCTGAAGGGTCACACCGTCGTACGGAAGAGGTGAAGATGCAATGATGTGTGCAACTGTCTGTATAACACGAGTCATGACCTCCCCGTCCCGTCCCATGACTAAAATGTCACTCCATGTGGGAATCCGTTGTATTCCACGACATTTGATGAGCGCCCCGTTACTGCCTGTAACTGAACCGTCAGTAACCCTCTGTAATACCCTGAGAACATCCGGTAACGCCCCTGCTGATCCCTGTAACGCCCAGACAGTCTTGTGATCCGCATGGTGGCCTTTGATAGTAACAAATAAGCCAAGACTCGGAAGCGCATCGCAACAAGTGTTCAGTAACGCCATCTGTTAGCCTGTAACACATCCAGTAAAAGTTCGTCACTCCCGGCCACACCATCAGATGCTGTCACCTAGTGGTTAACCAGAAGTTAGAGAGCGTCACTTCGGTATGTACGTGTATTGCTCCCCTCGATAATTTGGATATCTAATGTCCTCATTTAGGGCCGCCCTTTGGGATTGACAGTGGAGAGAGACCTGGCTCTCGAGGTTGCTGCGGTATAGTTCCGTGTTAACCCCGCCTCTCGATGACTCTCCTCAAAGGCTTCAAAGACGCCTTGAGTGCCTTTGACAATTGTTCTGGCGCCGGTGGTCCTGACACCCGCCTCGCCCACAAAGTGTGCCTAAACCAACACATTGGCTCAGTGTCGTTCGAGATGAAAGCCCACGTACAACTGGGTTTAGAACTTTGCGAGACAGGCCTCCTCCTCCTCCTCCTTCTCCTTGTCTCATGCTAATTCAAAGGGTAAGTCACTCAATAGACGGAGGCAATTAAAAGTTTCTGCCTTTGGAGATAATACTTGTATTGCCGCCCAGAGTGCTCTGCCCTTCCCAAGTTGGTTGGGAGACCTTGGCGGATCATTCGGCAGGGTCACTCGGAAGAAACTGTAATGTGTTTTAGATGGCGAGAGTACGAGAGACTTGTTCGTGTCGCATTTACCCTCAGTGTATTTTCTTGCCGGATGTAATTTGATGATTGCGAAGCGAAATCTAATATTGATAAACGACGCTGGTTTTGTGTGTTAAGAGTCTGAGCCATCTTCCTGCTGCTGACTCCCTAAACTCACTTGTAGTATGTAGTACCCAGTGTGACTCTTTAAACGCCCTTTTAGTACTGTGGATCATTTATAACATTAGTATCGATGCCCCCTCGTGTGTTTTGTTTAAACCTCTCGACATTATTTATGCTGGAGAAATGGTCTCTGTTTTCAGGTTTGGGCATTGAATGGACGTAGTTCATAAATCTCACTTGAGTTGTAATTAGGGAGGGCGACCAGATGGGGGAGCCCCCATGTTGACCATGCGACACAAGGATGGAACATTTTGTGGCCGCCTCCTCCTCCTCCTCCTCCTCCACATCCATTCTCTTCCTCCTCCTCCCCTGACTGCGTTGGTAGAGGCTGGTAGGGGAAGGGGGAGAGGATATCGTGTGGCTCACAGACGTATCTTAGTGGGTCGTCGGTGTTGGCACTCCTCCGTTGGCGAGTAATTGTAGAGGTGCCGCCCATAATTTCGACCCTATAATCAGGATCTATTGAACTTAGGCAAGAGGAGGTTAATCTGGGAGGTAGAGCTGTAGGGCCACGACGCATCGCCCATCCCCTCCCTCCCATCCTCTCCACCAGACACTGGTTTGGTGGAGGCGTTGAGTCAGAGAGAGAGAGAGAGAGAGAGAGAGAGAGAGAGAGGGAGAGAGAGGGAGAGGGAGGGAGGGAGGAATTAGGTCCCTAGGCCCACGGTTGACTTCAGCAGCAAACTTCACCTATAATCAGCATTTTCCAGTGCGGGGAACATGCTGACGAACTCGGTTTTTGGTGTTGAAAGAACTCAGCACTTGCGCGACTCCTAGAGTAGCGGACTCCAGGCATTTGAATCAGCATCCAACCTGACCTGGAGGACGCCGGCCGGATCTGGGAAAGAAATCGTAGTGAAGCATTTTAATCGGAAATGAAGTGGAACATCGCATGAAAATGCCTGACAATCGCGAGGCCACGATTTATCGCTTACCACACAAACCGTGGGGCCCCGCGCAGCCCTGCCCTTCAGGAACGCAGAGCCAAAACATCAACAAACCCGCCTCCAGTGAAAACAAAAAGGAGCGCGTCTCCCGTCCTCGCCACCTTCCGAAACCTACTTGATAAGACCATAATGATGGCTGACCACGCGAGGTGCTGCTCCTTATGGCGTTGGCCATCATCTGCACTGTACATCTTCGCCTTTTGACCCGAGGGTAATCCTGATTTATTGGCCCGTGATTACGATGGATGGAACTAATTATAAAACCCGCCAATTCTCCCTCGTCTGACCCAGGCTTCGCAGTTCACGTTGAGTTTATTTTCGCATGTCTTCCTTGGGTTGCATTAACCCTCCATGAATGCGGCATAGTGCTAATCCATGCAGTTGTTGTCATACTTGTTTTGTGCTTGTATTTTCCCTTTTCAAAATTTTTGTTTTGTAATATCTCAGTTTTTTTTTTTTTTTTTAGAGATTTTTAGAATGTAGAATATTTTTACGCATGATGAATTTGTTCTTACTACTAGTCTTTTTGAGGTAAGGTATACCAAGACGAGCCTGAAACCCAGACTTTCACTGGCCACTCTGTGATTAATCTTCGCGGCTTGGTTCAGCCCAGAGACAGCACGTCGCCCTCCGTATACCACATCGGTTCAGTTCATTCTATCCAGTGTGATCCTCTCGCACTCCTGAATGCTCTTTCCCGGATATCCCAAAGCCTTCCACACACACACACACACACACACACACACACACACACACACATATATATATATATATATATATATATATATATATATATATATATATATATATATATATATATATATATATATATATATACACGAATATGTTCTGTCCTTAACTGTCTTTAACACGAAAATAGTATGTGAAAGAAATACGATGTTTATATTCAGCTGGGAGGCTTTCGACTCTGCTTTTGTTTTGGCATAAATAGAATACGATACTTCACCACTGCAACAAAAATCTATTCAGTCAGAACTTTAAACCAGATCTGCTGCCTCTTGAGCGGTCCAGCCGGCAGCTGCTCTGTAACCCTCCCACCTCCACCCCTAACCCCCCTTACCCCCCCATGCTTGGTGAGCGTAGCTCTGGGGTACTGGGGCTCACCGTGTGGTGGAGGTGAGGATGGTGAGTAGGTGTGCGTTGTGTGTGTGATGGTGATTGTGGTAGTGGCGGTCGAGGTAGTTTGTGATCATGGTGGTATAGGGATGCTGGTTTGTGGCGATGGTAAGGATGGTCGCTGGTAAAGATGATGGCAGCGTTGCAGTGGGGATGTTAGTTGTTGGGGGTTGTAGTGGGTGGCGTTTGTGTGGAGGGGTAGGGTGTGCGTCGGTGATGGAAGTCGGAGGGAGTGAGGGAGGAGGCGTAGTGAGGATACACACACACACACACACACACACGAACACCACACCTCGTTCCCTCTCTCCCTGCTCCTCTTCTCCTTCCCCCCACCATTCTCCTCTCTCGCCTCTCCCTCCAAGCCCTCAGCACCTGATGCCTCAGAAACGCGGCGTTACCAATAATGGATAAACCAGTGTGGAAATATAAGGATGATGTTATAAAAGGTCTTTAAGCTGGTGGCGTGGCGGCGGCGTGGGGGCTTGGCCCGCGCGGGCTGGGGTCGTGATCCCGGCCCGGCCAGTGCAGCCAGGTTAGTGTAAATCCGCTTAGGTAACAAAGGGGCGTTCGTGAGGGCGGTTCGTGTAGTCCAGCCGGGTAAAATACGTGTTGCCCAGTGAAGGAGTACCTTAATTCCCCAGCCAAGAGGCAAATTATCAAATCAGCGGGTTTTCGCTGAGGAGTTTTCTTTCGTTAGTATATATATATATATATATATATATATATATATATATATATATATATATATATATATATATATATATATATAGAGAGAGAGAGAGAGAGAGAGAGAGAGAGAGAGAGAGAGATGGCATGGCATGGCATGAGGAAGAGAAACTTCTTATAAATAAAGAAATGATGGGAAACTTTTTCTTTACCAGTTTTCAGACAGTGGTAATACAGGAAGGGAGGATTTCAAGACCCCGCTGCTCTCCCTTAGTCTTTGTGCTCGGCGTGCAGGGGATACGTGGGTACTCTTATTTTTCTCCTGACCTTTTCTGTGTATCTGTCTATCAGCCTATATGTTTGTCTATCAAGCCACGTATCTATCTTTATCTGTCTATGTTTTGTTTATGTGTGTTTCATTACGTGTTCTTACGTCAGTCATGGTGACGGTGGGTGGGGTTCGTATTAGGAACAGCTTTTAGGTTTCAGTGACTTGGTGAGCGACGGTGTTGGGTGAGCCGAGATGTGGGAGGCAAGAGGGCAGTGTGGCGGGGCGTGGAGGCCGAGGGCGTGGGGCGCTGGGGGCGTGGGGTGTTTGGTGGGGCGTTGGGGGATGTCGGGTGGGCAGCCCCAGCTCCTGGTGCCTGCCCGGTGGGCCTGATAGACAGTGTTCAGGGGTTTCCTTCTTTTAGGCCACTGGAAAACGAAAAGAAAAATCCATTTCAATCAAGTGGGAGAGAGAGAGAGAGTTGCAAGAGAGAGTTGATCTGGCCCTCGAGCGGTGGGTGGGAGAGGCAGGATAGATGGAGGATGGGGGTCATAGCAGGCTTGGGGGGGACCCCCCCCCCCCTATCAGGCAGATGTCACTAGATATTGGCGGAGGAAACCAACTTCCGCGATGAAGGTGGCGTATCCATGGGTTGGGGAGGGGAGGCGGTGATTGGGCGAGGGGTGGGGAGGGGAGGACGAGCGAGCCTGCTCAGGGAGAGGAGTGGGAGAGGGCATGGGATGAGCCTGCTCAGGAGGGGGGGGTATTGGGAGAGGGGAAGGGGGGTAGCTGGAGCACGTGAGTAAGCCAGATAATAGAAGACTTGATGGTCTGTGACGAGGTTATCTGCTGGAGGACAGTAATTGGATCCTACATCCCTACTCTATATAGATGGAGAGAGAGAGAGAGAGAGAGAGAGAGAGAGAGAGAGAGAGAGAGAGAGAGAGAGAGAGAGAGAGAGAGAGAGAAGGGATGACAAAGTTGAAGGCTCTTCCTCATCAACCCACTCCCTCTGGCACACAAGCCGGCCGGGGAAGAGCACGAGAGAGAGAGCACCAGGGGAAAGTATACTGACGTGGGACAATTTTTTCTTACGAGAAAGTGGTGAACGGAAGGCGATCATCAGATTGCAATGGGCTGGGTACCCCTGGCGAGGAAGCATCTTAACCATCAGTCTCTCAGAGATCCATCCGTATTGGATGCTGTTTATTCCCGTTACTCTCGAACGGGTTGATCCCTCATGGAAATGATATCATTAGAGGATTTGTCGAGCCGTGAGGACAGGCGGTGATTGGTTGGTGTTAACAGGGGAGAGAGAGAGAGGGGGTGAGAGTGGTGAGGAAGGGCAAGGGAAGTGGGGTTGATGGTGGTGGTCAGACGCAAGTGTGTGGTGCACCTGGCCTGCCGCCCGCCACGGGAAGTATCATGTGTGGCCTCCTGCTCCGCCTGCTACTGTTACTCCTCCTCCTCCTCCTCCTGCTTGTGTTGCTTACGCTCCTCCTGGTCGCAATTGGCTCTACTTCTGCTAGATGTTCCTTGGTGTTACTGCTGCCTACTTCTGAAAGCTCCTGCTGGCGTATGTGCTTCTCCTGGTTGTTGAAGCTGCCGATGTTGCCGCAACTGCTCCCGTTGCCGCACGCGGAATACTGATACGGCCGGCGGCCTGACTGTCGCACGTGTGCGGCTCAGGCTGATGATCTACACGACACAGACGACCCCAGTGCCTCTTGTCTCCCTCCTCATCCCACACACTCTCTCTCTCTCTCCGGCTTCCAACCCTTATCACATCTTCCGCTCCGATTCCGCTAATTACTTAATTTAGTCTCCCCCCCTTTCTGCACATTTTCCTTTAAAGAAAACTCGTGTCTCCCATTTTTTTTTTCTTTAGATTGGCTTACCTGTTGATAAGTTAGTATGTGTGTGTACGGTGAGCTAACGAACTGGTCGCTGGCCAGTAGGGGCTGCCCATTAACACTGGGTACTTTTAGGATTACTCGTTGGCTTGGCCATAGCGCAGCGTGGTCGTGGAAGGTGAGGAAAGGGAGGAGGAGGAGGGAGGGAGAGGGCGTTGTGGTGGGTGGGGAAAGGGATAGTCAGGGGTGGAAGGGGTAGGGAAAGAGAGCTTGTTAAGGTCACACACTTACACTTAAACACCTCCCCTTACACACACACACACACACACACACACAACACACGGGGCAAGAGGAATGTAAAACGTTCTCTCCGTAACACACAAAGAGTAATCACACACGCACTCACCGCGTTTTTTATAGCCCTTGTGTTTGTTTCATATATGGTCTTTTTATATCTTCAGGCTTTCTTAGCAGTTAATACATTTATATACTAACTGGACTTTTCTTCTTCTCGTTATTATTATCATAACTTCCTCTGTCGTACATATTTGTTCGTTTGTGTTTCCTGCGATATCGAGGTAGCGCCATGAAAAAGCAAGAAAAAGGGACTCGTTCGCTCACATCCATCTTTTAGCCCATATTTCTATTATCGTTGTTATTGTTATTATTTTATTCGCATTTATGTCATTATTATTATTATTGGTAGTAGTAGTAGTAGTAGTGGTTGTAGTATAGTAGTAGTGTTACATTTATTTATATTATCATTATTATTATTATTATTATTATTATTATTATTATTATTATTATTATTATTACGGGTGACTGTGCCAGTGAACTGGAGGCATCATTGTGAGTGTCTACCCCCGGGGCGGCTTTCCCCAAGCCGACCTGTGAACCTTTCACAATTTCGCTCTCTCAAAATTAGCGTTGAGGCTCACAATGACTCCGGCAGCGGAAACGTGACAGGAAAGTGTTGCGGGAGCTCGGGGAGGAAGAGCAGGGGCGGGCGGAAATCCCCTGTTGGGGTCAGGGTGAGTGAGCCTTACTAGGAATGGGTCAGGGTGAAGGAGGGGGTTGCGGGACTGGCGGAGGTGGGGGCAAGGCTGGTTGCCTGAGGGCCGGTTCACGGGGGCTGGCCGAATAGCGGTGGCCGCGGGTGGCTCACGGTCACCCAATTTGCGGACGCGAATTAACAGTTTGGTTTGGGGGGGGGAAGAGGGGGGGGGGGGGGCCTTCGTCATACGCATGCGCTCCTACCAGCCGCCCGAGGCCGTCGCTAAGGTTGTCCGAAGACCCTCGGAACCGGACGAGTAACTGGAGTGTATCACACCTAATTACATATCATCATCTCTCTAATAGGGAATTATACGTCATTACAGGACCTTTTAATTAAGTGTACGTGGGGGTACTGGTCTTATTTGAGTTCCAATTTCACTGCAACGTTAGTCTTACGAACACCGTAAACTTGGAGTGGTTATTTGTGAGAGTTCCCGTTCGTACGATAATGGCTCCGCTAACGTTGTGATCACGGCTCTTCACACTGTCGATGCCCCATCAGTTCGCCTTGGTGTATGACCTATCTCTGTAGCGTGGCTTTGTTGAGAGGAGACGTATTTTTCAGATTTGTGCTTCATAAAGGATGGTCTCTGTAGCGCTGACCTGGTTATGTATGTGATGGTGACCTCGTTACACGCCTACCCTCGATGTGTGTGAGGGGATGACCTCGCTCCGCTGTCAGTGGAGGAGGAACACAATGAAGAGAGTGGGAGTCGTCACCTGTAGGGATGTGGTGTGTCTCACCCCCACACTAGTCAGTCACTGTTGTCCATCTCGTGTGTGTGTGTGTGTGTGTGTGTGTGTGTGTGTGTGTGTGTGTGTGTGTGTGAGTGTGTGTGTGGTCTGGTGTGGAAGACTTGGGAGGTGAAGTGAGATGAAGGTCTGGTGTGTGAGGCAGACGCAGATGTAGTGGAGTACTGTGGTGACATAGTGGAGTATTGGCTGACTTGATGGTGGCGTTATTGAAGTGGTATTGTTGTGGTTATTGAGGTGATGGTGAAGTGGGATTACTGAGTTCGTCCGCTAGCCTTTTCTTATTTTCCTTTTCTTTAGACGAATGACGACCGCATGACGGTGCTTTGTGCCGCAGTGCCTTCTGTAAGCAAAAACAGGCTGGTAGATCTCGAAACGCGACAGATGGCTTTAACACATTCATGAATTCTTGAAATCCTTTGAGGTAGACCACAAGCAAACTGAAGTCTGATTTCAGGTAAACCTATTGTTGTGCACTTTGGTGGAGGTTACCTGTGTACTAAGATCATTTTCTTTCTCCATGGTTGAAGTGCAGACTCAGGCATGATGATTGTGGGTTAAATTGGACCAAGCTATTCTCCTGAACTTCCTCTGGCGGCTTGATGCGTCAGGAAGTGGGGCTGGTGCTCCGCTTCTAGACTTCCCATCGCTGGCGGGCGTTCGCCTGGGGCTGTGGAGGGAGGACGCGGGAGTCATGAACCATTTGACGCGGCACCAGGCGCGGCTAACGGGGTACTCGGCCCTGCGCACACTGCCACGCTTATCCACGCCTCTCCTCAGTGGTTTCAGCATTTCATGCTGATGTTGTGGCAGTTCCACTTTTCTGGGCAGTCTTTCCACGCAGGAGTAGTTTCAGAATTCCAGCGTATCGTTTAGGCTTCGACAAGGCGGTTCAAACGGAACGTCTCAGCGCTGAACGCAATGCTCCGTTACGGCGGCTGTTCACTGCAACGCTTCGGTGGAGCAGTTCAGCGGCACGCCCTGCGCACCCCAGTCCCAGTTTAATCGAAAGTCCCGGACAGTATTTGTCACTCCTCTCTCAGGGCGTACCTTTCGTGAGGGGCTATTGAAGGAGTGGTGATGTCGAAGTGGCGGGTTTGGTGTGGTTGTGTGGTAGGATGTAGTGGTGATGTGGAAGGTGCTGTGGGTTCGTTGGTGGAGGAACGTTGATCATGGTGGTGGGAGATGGAGTAACAGAGGTGGATAGTGGACTCAGCTCACACGATGAGCAGCAGGGGTGCACGATAAATTTGCCCGGGGGGGCTTACCGGCACAAATACATTTTTGGGTCTCAACCTTCAATGTTCGTACAGCTGTGATTTCGAGTTGAGAATATGCCGAGGAACATGTCCCTTGTCTCTCTGAGGAAACAGCCAGAACTTCCCGTCCCGGAGGAAGTAGAGGGCCGGGTTGGGCGAGGCCGCTGGCAACCCCCAGCGCTCCGGTTTTTATCCTCCAGTTTTTGACGAGGTGGGTCTTGGTTAACCGTCTGCTTATCGTCGAACTTTTCGGTCTGAGCTAAAGCTGTTTGTGTGTGGGGAAAAGCAATTCTTGGTGTATATGTATTATCTTTTTTTCAGTGCGTTTATTTTCAATTTTTTTTCTTCCCCCCATTCTTTTTTGTAGTGCTTCTTTGTTTGATTGTGGTGGCTGACCTCCCGTGTTGTTCCTCCCCGCCCCTCGCCTGACACGCTCCAGGGCTGCCAGGCCAACCTCATTAGCCACCCCTCGTCCTACCTCACATTTGGTAAACACGTTTAACTAAGGGTTGTATTTCTTCTTTATTTTTTTTTTTTTTTTGCGTGTGCTCCCGATGCTTATTGCGCTGTTGTCGCCTGTTTGACAGTTCTAGGGAACGTTTGCGTTGTATGAAATGCTGAGGTGTTTGTGAATGAGGCGGTTGGTAGCGGTGTTGACGCGTGCGGTGCACGGCTGCGGAAGGGTTGTGTCGGGGCATGGGAGGAGGAGGAGGAGGAGGAGCAGCAGCACCCGCTGCTGAAATTGCGGACGCAGGAAGGAAGAGGGTAGCGGAGGGAAGTGAGGTAGATGAACATCGCATAATGACAGGACCCTGTTCTTGGTCCCGTCAACCCTGTTATCATTTCTGAATTTTGAGGTTAACTCAGGATAATGGTTTACAGTAGGATGATTAGACCAGACAGGTAAAGGATAGATAGGAAGGTGGCGCTTTAGCAGAACGGACAAACTCGTCAGTTGCGTATATATGATGTTCGAGTGTGCTTCAAATGGCGTGAGACATGGGAGGGTTCGGGGTTCATTGGCTTGTCACCTGGTGAAGGGAAGCGACATCAGACCCCGGAGCGGAAGGAAGCCACCCGTTCATCATCCTATGTGTTACTTTTAAAGCCTCAAGTTGATCACGCCTTTTCCTCCGCAGTCTTCATGGCCCAGTCTCATAATGTTTCGCTCGTCGCGGCTGGTTATGGACGTGGGATGGGGAGGTGAGCGGAGTATGCCGTTTCCGAACACTGGGGAGAAATGAGAGCAGGTCCCAGCACTGAACCCTGCGGTACGTCTTGCTTAAAGTCTGTGAATTTTCCCCCCATTTGGTCTGCGACGTTTCTTCGTGCATGTTTGCGTAGTTTATGGGTGAAAAACTTCAGAACTCATATATATATATATATATATATATATATATATATATATATATATATATATATATATATATATATATATATATATATACACACACACACACACACACACACACACACACACACACACACACACACACACACAATGCTGTAACAGTTTCATAAAAAAAAAAAAACACGTATCATTACCAGTGATTACCAGCGGAACCTGTTAAGGGGCCGTAAGGTGTTGCTGTTCCATTGCTCCTCTCCGACCTTACTGGTGAATGCGACGCTGTTTTAAATTTGTACCGAGCCAGATACTGCGCGCGCGATGACCGGGTCCGCGCGTCGGTTAGGAGTGCAGTCTGCCGTCGGAGATGAGTGGGTGGTAGCGTGAGTGATGACGCTACAAATTGCACACACACACACACACACACACACACACACACACACACACACGTGGTTAGATAGCTGTCAGAAAGGCAACTGTTGATCGATAAGAGTGGTTAGAGATCCCTGGTGGATGACGGAAATTGGTGGATGACGGGAATTGGATGTTAAGGCAGTTGTTAATGGCAGATATTGTAGGTTCTTTATTTTCCATTGTGATTAGATAAGGTTAGAATGAAGTAAAGAAAGAAAGGTAAAGGGGGTCAGGGGGGGAGGGGGGAATAAAATCTTGGGATAAACTCTACCAGTGTTCAGTACACGTCGTTTGATTGTTAAGACTTTATTATTATTATTATTATTATTATTATTATTATTATTATTATTATTATTTCATAAGACAGGGAAAAGAATGAATATATAGGTGTTGATAAGCCTACGGTATATGTAAGCGACTCTGTTCCTGCGTTCTGTTGAAGATATGTCCGTCCACCGCGTTCACCAGGGTTGTGTTCTCTTGTCTACCGCGTTCACCAGAGTTGTGTTCTCTTCTTTTGTCCACCGCATTCACCAGGGTGGTGCTCTCTTCTTTTGTCCACCGCGTTCACCAGAGTTGTGTTCTCTTTTTTTGTCCACCGCGTTCACCAGGGTGGTGCTCTCTTCTTTTCTTCACCGCGTTCACCAGGGTTGTGTTCTCATCTTCTGTCCGCCGCGTTCACTAGGATTGTGTTCTGTTGTTCTGTCCACCGCATTCACTAGGGTCTGTGATATACGTTACTCCCTGTTGTATTCATACTCATCTTGCAGTAGCAGGGTATTTCAGTCCCCCTGAATTGTCTGAATCATTCTCCTGGCCTTTTCCCCGAGCCTTACATCCTCCCACCCATCTCCTCTTTCCCCTTGCCTCCGGGCTTCTGCAGTTGTCTAGCGAGCACCAGATAACAATAACCTCAATTATCGGCTCCAGAAGAGCATATGGGACCCAGCCGGCTGGTAGGGCGGGAGCTCTGGTGTGGCTCGTGTGAGGAGGGAGGGTTACAGCACGCTCTCTCACTCCACCCCACCCTGCCGCCAGGATGTCCCTGTCGAGTATCATGCGCCGGTCACCCCCCTCCCATAACCTTTAGTGCGTGTGTTGGATTAAGTCGGTTCCCGCTGGAATGTTGAGTTTTGAGTCTCTCTCTCTCTCTGACGGAAAGGCACGGGAGGAGGTGAAACCCACAGGAGTTGCATCGCACCGAGTCCTGTGCTCCCGATGCGGGATATTCCATTAGGAACCTGTACACTGCTTGAGTTTGTGTGTGGGTAAACGCGGAAGACCTAGTCCATTGTGGAATTTGAATCTGCATTAGTTGTTATTTCTCTGTTAAATGTAAATAACATAGGTCCTTACCAGTATTGCTGCCCGTGTGGCCAAAATTATTAAGGGCTAAGGCCTGTGTAGACAACTGTATCAAGGCCCGTGTTGCCAAAAGTATCAAGGCCCGTGTTGCCCAAAGTATTAAGGCCCGTGTAAACCTGCCTTCCTGCAACATGTTAAAAGTTTTCAGTCCTGTCACCATCCACAATACCATCCTCCGCCCTTTGTCCCATAGGCCACAAGTATGTTGAGATCGTGTGTGGTGGTAGAATCATACTAAACACCTCACGATGATGTTCAAGATTTTTCCGTAGGGCGGATGTGGAAGGATTTAGACGGCCTAATGACCCTGCGTTAATGATAGGCCTGTACGTTAAACAAACATACAAACAACCATCGATGTCCCTCGTCTGGTTCATTATGTTTTTGTTTTTGTTTTTAGTGTGTGTGTTTAGCCATTTTTTTGTGAGTTTGTCTAATCTCCTGCACTCGCGCTCTTAATCATTGGAAGGTCTCGTGTTTATGTCACTATTTTTCCCCGTGAAATTAGTTCCGCTTCAACACCTGTGTCGAGGGTTTCATTATGTCTCATCTGCCTCCGGGGGATTGTCCTCCCCTCCTCCTCACCCCTCCATCTCATTATTCTTCCATCCTGCTCCCTAGCGTCTTACTCCTCCCTCCCCCTTTTATACCACGTTACTCCCCCTTTCCCTTCTCCACCACGTTACCACCCCCTTTCCCTTCTCCACCACGTTACTCCCCCTTTCACTTCTCCACCACGTTACCCCCCCTCCCCCTTTCCCTTCTCAACCACGCTACACCTCCGTTCCCTTCTCTACCACGTGACTCCCTCTCGCTCCGTTACCTAGCCTCTCCAACTCGTTACCCGCCGCCCCCCTTCCCTCCATCTCCTCTGTCGGCAGTACAGTACTGGAGGACTATTACAGTAACGGGTAGGCTGGGGGGGGGATGGTCAGCGGACTGTTGGAGTTCATAGTGGTTGCGGTGCTACGCGGCCAGCCGCGCTCAAATGTGTGTATCACAGTGAATTTCAGGCTCTTGTGATCTTCTAGATGGAAATTGCTTGGTCCTGGCCTCTCAGGGTCACACTAGTTTGGCCTCCAGATGTCAGACACTGAGGTCTCTCACTTTGCAACATCTCGTCTTCACAGAATACATTGCCGTCGCGAGCTGAAGATATGAAGTATACTTCACCAAACAACATCTGGTCCTAGCCAGTCGCCTGGTGTATAGTTAGTGGCAGTCAGTTGATAGTTGCATTCCTGGGTGCAGCTTGCACTATCTCCCCATCCCGTCTCCTCCCCTGGCAGAGCTGTTCTACCCGGTAATATCCTGGGGGCGACGCCACTCCCTACCATACTGCCTCACTGTTCTAATTAAACTACAAACTTGCCCATACGTTCTGATGCCTGGCGCGGAGATGAGATAAATTACATGATGCACAGGGCGGCTGTAACTCCTCGGCTGGGTCCTGGGACTGAACCATTGGTGTAATGTCTTGTTAGAGGCGCGTTATGAATCGTAAACAGGGGAATGCGGTCGTTAGGGAAGTCGGCGTTGTTCTGGAGTTGTTTGATGACGTGGAGGAGTAGAGAGAGAGAGAGTGAGAGAGGGAACGATTAGTCGCAGTCCGGCTTATCAGCGGTGGGGACGCGGTGGCCTAGTGGTCCCTCCCGCTGCTTACAACCTCCTTGGTGGATGGGTCTATCTGTGGGACTGAGGTCCACTCACATGTGACTTCTACACCAGGTGTATCCCAACGCTTTGGGTCGCTTGGCATTTTTCCTAGGATCGCGAAGGCGGTGAGATTTTCCACAGCCGTCAAAATATATCTTGTCTCATGCCAGAATGGGCAGCTCTCCTGCGTCAGTGTATATTTCGTGTTATTAAACCTGAGATTTTTAGCTCTCGTTGCTGTTGTCATTAGCCATAGTTCTCTGGCCTTAGAATTTTGGGTTTTGCTGCATTGTTAATCATAGACACTTCTTTTTGATGGGGTTGCATTTACCTGAGAAGAACTGAAATGGGTCGTCATAGGAAAAATGGTTGGGAGGCCACTGCTCTACCTACGCCTTGATCAAGTTCGCGTAGAGGTGAATTTTGGTTGGTTGCCTGTGGGACACAGACCTAGAGACTAAAGTTTGGGGATGTAGCGTTTGGGAGTATCGTTTTGGTGACGGGACTGGAGATCGGGAGGTATGAAGACCACGGATGTGTGAGTGAAAATAAAAAAAGTTAAAGACACGGGTGTGTGAGGAAGTGGGAAGGAAGACGGGGTAATATTGCGGACGTGGATGGCCGTGAGAGCCGTGAACACAGTGGGGTAGCCAAGGCCTGCGCACGCCTGCTCATTACCCCGCGGGTCGTCCCCCACAAGCTACACCGGAGGTACACCTCCCGGTACACCCGAGGCGTACCGTCTTACACTCGCGGCCGGAGCGTGTAGCGTCCCGCTGCGAGAGACGGTGATGGGGGCTGCGGCATGGCCAGATTTAGACACGTGCCTGCATATTAGGATGTTAGTCTGTGACACGAGCAGCGCATTTATTGCCAAGTTAATGTCGTAGTCATTATGCAGGCAGGTGGGACTTCACTTTTGTTCTTATGAAATTGCAGACGCTTTGTTCAGCGCTCATTTTTGATGAGGGCAACACACACGACCCTCGAGAGGACGTGCTGGAGAGGATTAAAGTGTGATGGAACGGCATCCTGGCGCAGCCGTGTGTGGAGGGTAACGAGGGCGTGGGCAGGAAGCAGGTGCTGGCATCCGCCGTCAGTGCACGAGTGGGTCCGTCGCACCTCCGCCGCCACGCCACCTGCCGCGCCACCTGCAGGATGACAAGGCCGGGGGTGGGGGGGAGGAAGGGTATCAGCGGGGGTTACCTGCTCAAAGCGAGTGTTGACTGTAAGTCTCGAGTTTTCTGATGGCGTTTTGACACTCCCCGACACCTGCTGTACTCAGGCGTCGGGAGGTGGACGTGGAAGCGAGGTAGAGCGCAAGCAACACCTTCCTAGCGTGTACTGCCGGTGGGGTTCCTGTGGTGGTGGCGGCGGCTTGCGTGACGCTGGGAACCACCGCAGGTGATGCGTCGGTAATTGGTGTTGGCGAGGCGTAGTGCTCGCGTGGCGCGGGGCGGGCCTTACACCGAGCCAGGGGTCCTGTTTGAATTTTGACTTGCTTGTGATTGGAATGATTAATCGTCGTGCCGTTTTGTTCTTTGGGCGTAACTACAACGCTGGGAACATTGAGAAGCCAGGCAGGGTATTATGTTAGCGTGTTTAGCGACGGCCGTCTCACAAATAGCACGAGCCGATGTGTGATTGAACCATTTAATAGCGAGGTGTTTGAGTTGTGGTAAAGTGAGCGAGGCTTGTAGTCGCAACTGTTGCTCATGGTAACCCGCAGGGGGATGACCTGGTCCTCTGCTGTTGCTCCTGTTTAGGGATGACCTCTCCCTCAGCTGCTGCCCCTGTTTAGGGATAGACCTCCCTCCCTTTGCTGCTGCTTCTTGGGGATGACCTGGCCCTCTGCTGCTGCTGCTGTTACTGGGGATTGCCTTTATCCTGCTGCTGCTCTTGCTGGGATATGACATGTCCCCAAGTTGCCGCTCCAGCTTGGGATTCCCCGTCCGTCTCCAGCTGTTCTTGCTCATGCTTTTGATGGTGGATGCCTCGTCCGTCTCTCGAAGTCTCTACTGTCCTTTCCTTTGGGAGATGACCTGTCCTTCTGCTGCTTCTCCTTCTTCTGCTGAGGGGTGTCCCGTCCCTCCTGCCGCTACTGCTGGGGGTGCTCAGTCCCCACACCTCCCTCTCTACTGCTCTAGCTGCATCCACCACAGTGGCACAAAGGCCCTCCAGAAACTCACTGGCATATCCACAGTCAAATCAATTGAAGTTTGACGAGTAGAAGTTAGGGGGGGCGGGATGGTTGGTTTCAGGTCCGCCTCTCGGTTTTGATTTATGAAAATGTGCGAAAGTCTTACCGTTCGCGAGTTTACACTTACTATGTGAAGACTCGCGCCAAGTAATACATAAGTCTCGCTTGCCATCGAGCGACACCTGATGAGTCGAACTTCAGCAGGGCTTCTACAGGGCTCGCTCAGGAAGCCGGCCTGGGACAGGACAGTAGAAAGGGTTGCAGGCAGACCAGGTTTTAAAGACGACGAAAAAAAAAAAAAAAGGTACGGATTAGATTTCGTTCACTAAAAACGATGGAAAAGAATTGGTAAAAGATCCCCTGAACCTTTGATAACTTCACTGACGTATCTCACGGGCGACATACACATTAATAGTGTCTGATCAGAGATGGGTTGTTATATGGTCTATATACGTTAACAGTATCTGATTAGAGATGGGTTATTATATGGTCTCTTATCTTCGTGCCGTTGGGTGTGGAGGACAGCCTGTGTCCAGAGGAAGCCTTTCTAATCGTTCGCATCTGAATGTTCAGGAACGTATTCTTTTGAAATATTTGAAATCCACTAATGGCTTCCATTTTCGTGAACTTTTGAGGTGAGAACTGCCATTCAAGTCGTAGTTTTTAACGCCACCCGGCCACACCTAATTTACGGAAGGGGGAATTTTGAGGTGAGGCTTTTTTTCTTTCAAAGACTCTTCTGATTTTTCTCTTGTGTTGCATTTTGGTATCAAGCTCCCCCCCCCCCCTCTCTCTCTCTCTCTCTCTCTCTCTCTCTCTCTCTCTCTCTCTCTCTCTCTCTCTCTCTCTCTCTCTCTCTCGTGTTTATATCGAGTTCCTCAGTGACGTCAGACTGGGGGGGGGGGGGGAGAGAAAAATGTGAATTAATTTGGCCAGTTTTAATGTCATGAGCAAAGTAAACGTCGTCGTATCGAGTGACATGACTTTCATGAATATGAGTAAGTTAATAAGTGGATAAGGCTTGGGAGCCCCACTCTCGCCGCCAGGGAGTCAAGGGACATAAGACATAAATTTTGGGTCTTAAATAGCGTTTTTCATTAACGCCTTGATGGCTTTTTTTCTTTTTTTCTTTTTTCCCTCCCCACCGGAGCCGTGAGGAGTGGCGGAATGAGCCTGAAGGTGGCCGGGTGAGAGTGGAGCAGGTGGCTCAGGGTAGGAAAAGCATAGCATTCGGTCATTTACGCAGTGTGTGTGGGCGTCGAGTTCCCGAGCCGTTTGCAAACTTGAGGTCCATTACCTTAAATGTTTTATGCCCCCTCCTCCCCTTGGACGGTCACCCTTGCTGTAAAAAATGGGAAAAGTTCTCTTTTTTTTTATATTTTTTTTTTCAGATTTAAAAGCTTTGATGATCGGGCGATGCAGCTGAGCTCGGCAACTTTTGTGACAGGCGCCAGTAAAGTCACTCATCCCATAATTAGCTCTAATGATGCGGACGTGGCGTATTTCATAGCACAGCTGATACGGACGTGGCACAGAACTGGTGAAATGGGAAGAACAGACAGTCGGACGGTGCTCTTCGATTATCAACTACTGGTCCTCCAGGTGCTGTCGAACTTGCATATATAGTTAGGATGGGCAGCTGTAGCTGAGGTGGAGTGGTGAGGGGAAACTGCGTGAGAGATGAGGTGGTCCTCGTCTCCAGCTGCCCTGCAGGAGGTGAGGCTCATTACCTGCGATGATGCTTTTCCAGGAGTCAGTCTCTCTTCTGCACGACCCTTGGGCATGATGGCCGTGGTCTTAGACCAGAACGCCTTCATGGTCGTGCTCTGGGATCGCACCATCTTCCTCAAGGGTTTGAGATGGACCACCTTCGACTTCCAGACGATCACCCGTATTCATTTTCTATCTCCATCTTTATCTTCCTGCAGTATTCCCTTTTTTATTTTGCATCCTGCTCCTCCTCCTCCTCCTTCGTCTCTCTTGTGTCCCAGCTCCTCGGTGTTCTCTCTTATTGTGCTGGACTCAAGAGCTAAGAGTTAGCCAGGTATTTTGTGCAATATAATTTTGTTCATGAATCATTATCATGACATGAGTAATTCATGGGCCCCTTACTTTGCCCGTAGTGTGACTTGCTTTAGTGCGAATTGGTTGTTCTTCTCCTCTTACACCTTATTGCTCTTCCACTTGCCTTTAGTACCTTCTTACTCTTTTTCACCACCTCTTACCCTTCCTTACCCCTCTTATTTGCCTTTACTCTTCCCCGCTTTCTCTTTGATTATTCTTGCCCCCCCTCTTACTCTTTCCTTCCCTCACTTCACTCTTTCCTACCCTGGCCTGTCCTGCCTTACTCTCGCATACCTTTCGTCAGTTACGTTCCTGCCTTCCTCTTCGCTTAACAGTCCCTCTTGACTCCCCCACCTCCATCCCCTCCCACCGCTCACAGCCTGACCGTGGGAAAGTTCGCCTTCACTCATTTGCCTGACACAACAACTGCGTCGCCGTGTTTACCTGTTCCCGGGGCGGACGTATCGAGCGGCGGCGACAGACAGGAGCAGGTGTCGGGCCTCGCCCTAGTGGGCCACCCTTGAACGGGCAGGTTAGTCGTTACCTACGAGGCAGAGCCATTGGTATATATATATATATATATATATATATATATATATATATATATATATATATATATATATATATATATATATATATATATATTCATATATATATATATATATATATATATATATATATATATATATATATATATATTCTTTCTTTTCTTTCAAACTATTCGTCATTTCCCGCATTAGCAAGGTAGCGTTAAGAACAGAGGACTGGGCCTCTGAGGGAATATCCTCACCAGGCCCCCTTATATATATATATATATATATATATATATATATATATATATATATATATATATGACGATAGGCAGTAGTTCTTAGACCCCCACAGTGGAGTAGGTCTGTCTATTTACTCGCATGAAAGCTAAATTACCGTAGATACTCTTCCGTGACGTCATGTTGTGTCCCTTTGATGTGTCTCTGTGAATGAAGCCATCCTCTGACCTCGGGATGAAGCCATTCCCTTGACCTCGTTTACCCAGCGTTTGGTGTTGCATCTTGTGTAAGTCAATCAGTGACCTGACAGTCTCTCCCTTCCCCCATCACCCCCCCGCGGCCCCCAAGCCCCGACCGCCCGTCACGGCGTGACCCAGTCCTCACGCTGGGGATCATAAACACAAAGTCAATGTTGATCAAAGGAATCCAAGGGGATTCGGGGCATCAGGTTGACATACGGACGTAGGCGGCAGCAGCAGAGTCCTGCTGTTTGTCTCTCTCTTACCCCCCAGCCTCCCCCTAGCCAGATTGCTCGGTACACTCTGGGACACATATGAGGGATGAGGAGCATTTTGACCCTCTTTTGAAGCGAGTAAACGAGCTAGAGTGTTATCTACAGACGCAAGCGGCGCTCAAGAACCTTTCAGACCTACAGTCTCCTCTGGGTCAGAAGCCCCAGTTCGAAGTGTGTGTGTGTGTGTGTGTGTGTGTGTGTGTGTGTGTGTGTGTGTGTGTGTGTGTGTGTGGAGTCCGAGTTTCGGGAGCAGTGAAGCCCAAGTTCATCAGATCTTGATTAACGTCACTTGTGACCCTCTTGACCAGGACGATGCGACCCCAGGGGTATGATGGCCTGCCTTGTTGACCTTGTCCTTAAGGTCATCATACCTTCGTACCTTAGAGTTGTACCGTCTTGCTCAAAGGGGTCGAATCATCGTGTCCAAAGGCCATCCCGTCGTCCCCAAAGGGCGACTGTCTCGCCATGGATGGTTAGAAACCTGCGTCATGTCTCGCTGCTATTTGTGGCTGAGTGGCGTTGGTCCCTGGCTCGTTACTCCGTTCCGTGTTCGAGCCTGGGGCCAACCACGTCGACGGACGACCCCTATCAGTCCGTCATACTGGAGTGACTGAATGATTACAGGGAGGCTGGGGGAACCTGACACCATTTTTTCAGTGGGGTTAGTGTCTCGAGGTGGGGGGAGAGTCATGACCTTGCTCAGGATGTAGCAACTTTGTGTGCGAAATCGAGGTAGAAGGGAGCGTTTGATTTTATCTTGAGGGGAAGGGGCTCATGGCCTGATTCCAGTAGAGGGGACTCATGGCCTGCCTTCAGTAAGAGGGGAGCTCGTGGCTTCGCTCAAACCGGAGTTTAATTTGGGCGAGTCGTCACCTCATTTTGAAATGCTTCAGTTGGGCAAGGCCGCGGCCCCGGAGATTCGCCTCCGTCGTGGGGAAACCCCCCCACCGACCTCAGCATGTCATCAATGGCCCTAATTATCAAGGATGAATACGTCGAGATGAAGTTTCGCATCATTAAGAAAGTCGCATCTCAAAAAGAAATTTCTCTGCATTTCATTTCGAGATGTCCCGACCCCGATATTTTTTTTTTAAAGGTCTTGCAACCTGAATCGCTTCTTTTGATCGTGGCAACATTTCTCGGTGCAAAGTGAAGTTGCATTTGCATTTAACCAAACATTTCTCTCGAAAAGAAATATGGTTGGGAATATGTCCAGACGCGAATAAAAATTTGGAGAATGTGATTTCCAAGCCTCGTCCGTATTCCTTGCTGGGATGATGGTGGTAGACTACGGGGTAGGGCAGACCCTTCTTTTCGAAGACCTAGGGCCCTAGGCAGAGGCATGGAGGAACGCAGTGATTCTTTATAGATCAGTCTTAGGGTGTGTGTGTGTGTGAGTAGGTCTCAGGAATGCTAAGACTAAAAGGTATTGTGGGGTTGTGTGTGTGTGTGTGTGTGTGTGTGTGTGTGTGTGTGTGTGTGTCAGCGTGTGGATTTTATGGAGAGTAGGCATGTTGGCGTGTGGCCGGGGAGGAGGGTTATTGATTTTACGTTTGTGGGAGTGTATGTTTGTGGAGGGTGGATGTTTATGCATGATGGTGCATGGGAGTGAGGGTTTGTGGATTATGTGATTAGGAAAGTTCATGTGTTGGCATAAGAATCAGTAGGTGTTGTGTTTGTGTGTGTGTGTGTGTGTGTGTGTGTGTGTGTGTGTGTGTGTGTGTGTGTGTGTGTGTGTGGTGTGGGAATTTGGTTATATAAGGAGTGTGGTTATATGGAAATTGTACTGTATAAGGAGGAAGGGTATTCGGGGTTTTGGTTGTGTGCGTGAGTGTATAGGAATTGAGGATGTGTGTGTGTGTGTGTGTGAGGATGTGTGTGTGTGTGTGTGTGTGAGGATGTGGTTGTGAGGGAGTTATGATATGTGGGTGGTTTGGGTAGTGTTGTTGTAGTTGGTGGCGGTGGTGGTGTTGGGTGTATGAGCCCTTAGCTTGCGCAAGTGTCCCACAGGTGTGACTCTTTGCCCAGGTGTGCGGTACAGCGCAGCTGTTGCCTGGCGCCACGAGGCTTGGGGGAGAGGGGGAGACATATGATGATGATGATCATCATCATGTGTACGGGTCAGCAGTGACGTCGACGTGATGGTAGGACCTGCTTCAACCGAGCAGTCTCCACAGAACCAAAAAATTACACCTGGGTAAGGCCATGATAGCACTTGCCCCTGACGTATTCTCTTACATCATCGTTCCTCACCTCCACACCACGCATGCTGAAGTTCCATAGGGTACAATAGAAGGCTTTGCGTCTCGTCACATTAAGAAATACTCCTACATTAAAAACTGCGTAGAACAGAACGAATGATTGAAGATGAAACCAGTCGGTTCATACCGAAGAGAAGCAGCCCAAAGAGTATGGCAGAGACTTGAAGACGTCGATGATACAATCCACAGACAAAATCGAGATCTCAATATCATCTGTACAGGCATGGAACACCCTTGGTTCCCTCGTAGCCTCACATCGCTCAGGGAGGCCTCAGCCATCCATCGATGCGCACAGTGAACAATGTTTACCTTAGCTAATACTATGAAAAAAAGATACAATACGAATACATGTACACCCCCAATCTGCCGGATGTATATAGATAAGGCACCAGAAGCATACCTCTAGATCATCACCAACATGCGTCAAGAAACTTACAACCTACATCTGTACACACTTCAGTCTTCTCTTCCATTTTATACTGTCCCTTCCCCTGTCCCACCTCATCCTCCTCTCGTCTAAGGACTTTTCAAAAACTGAAGCTATGGCTGCTCGGGATGTTGCTGGGAGAGGAGGTTAATTGTTAGCTGGTTAGGATGGGGTTGTCAGATTTCGAAGAATCGGCAGAATCAACTCACGAGTGTGGTAGGAGACAGCAGGCCTCGCGAGACCTTCCTCACATTTTGAACGTCAGGGTGTGGTTCTGGAGGAGAACTGCCCCAGTTCGCCGCCTCTCCTGGTCAAGAAAGGTCGGGGCATTCAGAGTCTGTGACCAATTTGTAACAAGCTTGAAGGGCACGTGGGCACGAGGAGGGAAGGGTTCCATCACCCGAGGTTGGGCCCAGCCTGCCTGCCAGCCAGCCAGCCAGCACCCGACCACAACACGCTCATTACCTCGCCTGGGGAGCCCGCCGCCGCTTCCTCTCGGCCTACCGCACGGGATCCCATCCGTGCGCTCCCGTAGGCCTCGTTTTATTTCGGGATTTCCGTGTTTTGATAGTCATATCCTGTTACCAGCACCTCCAGCAGTCATATCTTCCGGTGTTTGGGGTTGTAGTCAGGATGGCCGAGGCCTCGCCCCTCCTCGCCTCTCTGGAGCCGTCAGAGGACTAGTTGGGAGGACGGTGACTTATCGACCCCGCTGAAGACGTGGTCTCTGTGGTTCACGTGAACACCTGGGTTACATAAGAGCGGCTACAGGTGTGTTGTTGTCGCCCACCTGAGTAATTACCTCCTCCCTAATTGTTTTGAGGTCGTGTTACCCAACCTCAGTTTCCGACGAGCTGTTGACTTTAGCTTACGTTTCAGCACGGTTGATTTATTGACCCTAAAAATGACCGTAGCATTATTTTCTCCTCTTTGTATTAGTGTTTCTGTTAATATCCATGTTTGGTTGTAAGGAGAAAAAACAACATGTGAATGAATCAAAGCCTTCAGGTCAGCGTGTGCCTTACTGTTAGCTTTTTCTCTCGGACGTGGGGAAGGGGGAACGTTTTGTGTCGACATTCGTTGCGTGCGTTCCTTAAAACGTAAAACAAAAGTTAAAAGGGATTTTCTCTCGTACGCCAGTGAAGACCACGTTGCCAACACAGTCAGTGAAGTGGTGGCGTCTGCTTGTGCTGCTGGGACGAATTGAAATACGCGACACTGGCTGTCGGGTGTCTGTCAGGGGCCGTCCACCAGGTGACACAGGCTTCTGGTGCCACCCGTCACGCCACACACACACACACACACACACACACACACACACACACACACACACACACTGTCAACTGTCTCTGCCTGTCGCCTGACGGGCTGATGGTGTGAACCAGCAGTCAAGGTGAAGTGGTGTCGTGGGCCTTTCTTTCAGATGTAGTTAACCCTTGGCCTCTGACCTGACTCTCATAGGGCCTCCCAGCCATGGTCTATCCCACGAGCACGACGGGAACGACTCATACGGATGTTTGAGTTGACCCTGAAGGACCAAAGCAGGGAGGCCGGGCGATTCACATCAGCTGGTCGAACCCCTGGTGCTCATAGATCGTGCCATATGTTGCCCCAACTTCATGACTGTTTCCCCTGTCGTTATGACCGAGGATTTCGTGGAACCTTCCCATCCACAAGCAATTTTTCACCGAGATAAGATCGGTTGTCTGTGTCAACAGTGTCCAGGCTGAGCTAGGAGTCAGGGTTGGTTCAGTTGACATTAGGTTCTGTCTCGTTTGTTATATTAAGCTGCAAAGGACTGTTTCGGGAACGAAAACCATATATATATATATATATATATATATATATATATATATATATATATATATATATATATATATATATATATATATATATATATAATTTTTCCCTGGTTGATGACCTTAACTTGAGGCCGACAAACGAATTGGACGGTTGACTCGTTGGGTTGTTGGGGACGGAGGTTATTCGGAATGTTTGGGATGAGGTCAAGGGAGCCGCACAAGGATTTGCCTCTATTAGGGACACACACACACACACACACACACACACACACACACACACACACACACATCCTATAAGCTCTTGACGTTATGCTGTTGCATGTAAGCGACTGGCATACAAACTAGTTCAGACTGACCAGTACAGAGACGTCGGCGTATCAGATGGACATAAAGAAGCTGATCACTCTCCAGTACGCACCCTCCTCCATTAGACCCTCCCCCACGCACGCACTTGTGTGTGCGTGCGTGTGTGTGTGTGTGTGTGTGTGTGTGTCTGCATATTGCGGAGCTGGCGCCCTCGCGTGCAAGAGGAGAATTAGGGAGCTGGGGGATGAAATGTAGGCACCATCCTCAAGGCGAGTGGTTGGAAGACCCACACATGGAACAGGAACGAGAAGTGATCACAGACAGACGAGTGCACGGAGGAAGTGGAAGAGGGAGAGAGGAACGGCTGGCTGTGGGAGAATAAGGGAGAAGGGCGACAAGGAGAGGGGGGTATAGATGAGATAGCGACAAGCGGCGAGTGAAGGGTATGAGGAAGGAAGGTAAGTTGAGGGTAATACACGCCCCTGAATCTCGGGGTATTACATTAAGGGGCTTAGCATGTCTCACACTCCCAGCCAGCCTCACCCCCAGCCAATCTTACTCTCCCTTCAACCTCTTTATTATTAAAAGATCCTTTATTATATATGCCTTTATTATGTATAATATATATGCCTCATTCAGTCCAGTCATTTCTCTGTATTAACCTTTAATGAAAACGATGCATATTTGATGGAGTAAGTTGATAGAAGTAGATGAATGAATTATGTACAGGGCCTCCTCCATTTGTTCATGAGGCTGAGGCAATATATCATGGCCGTACGGACATTAATCTCTCGAGTGAGCTGTAAGAAAGTGCCATCCCACGTCGCTGGGCCACGGGTCTCGGCAGTATATCACACAAGGGGAAGGACTCTGCTCTCTCTCTCTCTCTCTCTCTCTCTCTCTCTCTCTCTCTCTCTCTCTCTCTCTCTCTCTCTCTCTCTCTCTCTCTCTCAACTTAGGTAAGCAGTTCCTTTAGGGGGTTCCCTTGTAGTTTTCCAAGTGGCGTTGGCAAGGTGGTCCGAAGAGGCCCCCCCAACAGAGTGCCTTCGAAGGGTGGTCTCATGTAGCACAGCTGTTGATCGTATTCTCTCAGTCCACTACAGTCAAGTAAGAGATCCGTTATCACCCTCAGGATGGAAGACCTCTTATTGTGGATAGCTTCTTCGGAGCTTCGAACTCGAAGGACTTCGAAGGTGTGTGTGTGTTCGGTTGGGTTATTAGCCGAGTGTAGTTCCGCTGTATGCCTTGTTGTACTTTTCGCACCTTTTCGTTTCAGTCTTCCATGTCGGTGGTGCCACTAGAGGATTAATTTAAGGTTGGCGGCCTTATGCCCTCTATGATTTTCCTAGTGTAATTTGTAACATGCCTCTCCCGTCTGCCCTTGTGAGAGCACAGTCTTCGTGAACATTGAGACGACGATTGAGAAATTATTATTATTATTATTATTATTATTATTTATTATTATTATTATTATTATTATTATTATTGTTGTTGTTGTTGTTGTTGTTATTATTATTATTATTATTATTATTATTATTATTATTATTATTAATATTATTATTATTATTATTATTATTATTATTATTATTATTATTGTTGTTGTTGTTGTTGTTGTTGTTATTATTGTTGTTTATGTGTTAAAGGTAACGTACGACGATGTACAATGTTTAAGGTTGTGATGTGGTTATTTTTGTAAAGGTTGTGATGTTATCGTTGGGGTGGCCACGTCACTGCCCAGCAGCTGTTGGCTGATGTTATCTTGCCTGCCAATCCGTCGCCCATTGGACCATAAAAAAAAGAAAATAGTATTTATTGCTCCGTGGTTGTTTAGATCATAGTGCCATTGTGGGGTACTGTTGTATGTTGTATAATCGTTGTATTTGGAGCCCTCCGTCCGTGGTGATGTGTTGAAGGTCGCTGAGCATGTACTGTATTTCCCGTGTTGGTTGTATTTTAATCACCCCCTGTGTGTCAAGGCGTGGATGGGACATTAACTTCAGACACGTGAGTTATTCCTCATTAATGTGAGGGGTCTGGGAGGGTCAGGGGGTTCACTTGTGCTCTCATAAGTATGAGGGTGTATCTTGTGGCCCACCCGCCTCCCTCCCTAATGTTGAGGGTGTGTGAGCCATATGGTCCACCTGACTCCCCATAAGATGTGTGAGGGGATGAGTCATGTGGATCCCCCTGCCTTCTCATTAGTGTGAGTCATATGGTTCTCCTGTCTCCTCATTAGTGTGAGGGTGTGTGAGTCATACTGTCCACCTGCCTCTCCTTGTGGTTTCCAGCTCCGCTGACTGTGGCCATCCCTCCCCCCCTCCCCTCCCTTACCCTCCCCTCCCTTACCCTCCCCAGTCTTTCCCTCCTCCCCACCTTATCACACACACCCCTCCCCTAAGGATTAGAAATGCCTCCCTCCCCCTTCCCCTCCGGATTTAAATGTCTTTCGTTTTTACTTCAGTTCGGAATCATTCATCAAATGTTTCAGTGTACGTCTGCTGTTGGATGTTTTTTGTGGCTTAACTTTTAGGTTTAGGTGTAAATGATGTTTCCGCTCGCTGGGCAGCTTGCAGACCCCAACAGTGTGCCTGATCAGAAGCAGATACAGTCCGACATTTAGGTCTACTGTTGTAGGTGTATAGTAAGGTAACTGGTTGCCTTACCTTAGCTTAACTCTTGGCTTAGCCATATCTAACCTAACTACTCTTACCTTACCCTATCCTTACCTTGCCTTACCTCACCTTACCTTAGTGCAGACCACCAAATTAATCTCAGCGAGTTTGTCGATTTTTAAGTTTATTTTTGGCTGTTTCGCTGGTGATCCTGTATATTGAGGGAGAGTATAGATTTTATTACCTCTCCCAGTCACCCTTCATGGCCATGTTCACCCTCCCTCCCTCCCTCCTTCCTTCCTTCCTTCCTGAACCAGCGCTCGGCCCTCCACTCCCTCCAGCGGGAGAGTGGGAGGGAGGCAGTTCAGTTCCTGCCATTTGTGGAGGCGGAGAAGCGGAAGTTGTGGTGTACGAGGTGCTCACCCATGCGTGCAGCCTCCCCGCTCCTTACCCTCACACTCCTGTCTTACTCTTAAGTCTCCCCTGCTTCATCCTTAGTCTCCCCACACACTTACGTCTCCTCTTGGTCTCCCCAGACACTCCTGCCTCCCTTCATTGTCTCTCCAGACACACTTGCCCCTCCACGTCTCCCCAGCCCACTCTTGGCCTCCCTAGTCTCCCCAGGGACATGCCATCACCCTTCACGTATACGCTCTTGTCTCCCCATTACTAGCCCCAGACAGACAGACACACGCACTTACTTGCGCCCCCATGACTCATTACACCTATCACCCCACTCTCCGTCATGCAGTCTTCTCCCAATTTCCCCCCCATACACCTGTCTTCCAATTACCCCACACTCTTGCCTCCCTCCTCCCGCATCCACACTCACCCAATTCCACCGACCATCCGACTGCTCACTCTACCTCCTCGCCTCTCCTCACCCCACACTCACCCCGTCTACCCCTCTTCCTGTCCACCCATAAATACCGCCGGAGTGAACGTGCAAGACCATACACGTTGGCCGGCGTACTGGAGGTCGTCTGTGACCCAGATCTCGATGGTTGGGTATTATTATGGTGGTGTAGCTTCTGTAGTGAGAGAGAGAGAGAGAGAGAGAGAGAGAGAGAGAGAGAGAGAGAGAGAGAGAGAGAGAGAGAGAGAGAGAGATTCGAAATTGCTTATCTCTCTCTCTCTCTCTCTCTCTCTCTCTCTCTCTCTCTCTCTCTCTCTCTCTCTCTCTCTCTCTCTCTCTCTCTCTCGCCACTACATGATATAAGACGAGGCCCTGTGAAATATGGTTCTTTCTGATCCTATGCTGAGGTAAGGTGGTCAAGAGACGAAGGGCTTCGGCGGCATCTCCAGCGGTAGGGCGTCCGCACGGAGGCGGCGGCGGCGGACGCGCTCACGGCCAGACGACACCGCTGCACATTGCCGTCTGTGGTCACGCTGAGGGGGCGGGAGGAGGGAGAGAGTGATAGGAGGGGGGGGTTTAAAGTTGGGGGTTGGGGTGGTGGTGGAGTAGTCATGCTTCGCCTGGCTCTCCGCCGGGGGTTTGGGGATGGTGGGGGAGGATGCGGCTCTAGAAGGGGGAGGGGAGGAGTTCCGCATCCGGCCCCGGCCGTAGGTGTCCAGACCCGGGAGGACGAATTATCATTTTATGACGACGGGCTCAAGTCCTGGAGGGCAGTCCTCGTCAAGGTCAGACCTTGATTGAAGAAAAAAGAGAGAAAAAAGTAGACGAGAACTTTAGGCAGGATACGAACAAGTTTGAAGACCAGAGATTAAGAAAAAAAGGGAGGGAGGGAGGGATGTGAGCTGTAGCGATGAAGAATTACAGAAGTTACAAAGTAATGAGGTTACAAAATGTCTTTCTTCCGTCCCCAGTGAGTAGAGATACTCATTACATGATTACAGAAAGCAGAGCCAGCATTCTTAACACGGAGGGTGCAATATGATACGGGGCTTCACTTCAGCAGTTAACCTGTAAAGTACAGAATCAAAATGAAGGTTGCAGGAGACACGGTAAAATTAACTCTTCCAAGAATACTAGGCTTTCAAATAAATCATCTGATAGTGAAGAATACTAACGGTTCATGAAATGGACACAAATATTGAACACTAGGGTGTTGGGCAAAATATGTAATGGGATTCAACTTATATTCATAAGAGTAATTGAATCGCATCCTCTTTGGTTACTGTATGGCGAAGACAGCAGCGACAGTCATTTTTTTTTATATTTCGTGTTGTCTTGTGGCCATCTCCCGTGGTGTAGGTGGTCGAGACCTTATCATCTATAGACTTGAGAGGGGAAGATGCCCTCAGTGTGCTGCTTAACGGCACACTTACTGCGACGCTCTGAGGATCAGTTATACGAAACGCTTAGAGGAGGCAGCGTTCCCCTTAACACGACTTGAGCACGATGGCACGACCCCTTGAGCACGACTGCACGGCCTTTGCCATCACACCCGGGGGTCGTACCGTCGTGATCAAAGGGTCTGACAAACAGGAATTTGTTCAGTCAAAGATACGACCACTCGTCAGGCGGACGGACGCAAGCAACACTTGACGCAACGCTGGTGAGAAGAAGGCGTCAAGGAGGAGACTGGAGCCGAGGCTGTGTCGGGGTTGTGTGTGGGGTCAGGTGGTGGTGGTGAGGGGGTGCGGATGACCCGCCGGGCTGGGGCTTTGACCTCAACCCTGTGACCCGGGGTCAAGAGGATGGTGTCAGCCGATAGAGTGGAGGCTTGTGGAGGGTGTTTCCGTGTTGGTGGTTTTTGTTGGTTGTGTCTGATTGTATTGCAGATCGGGAGTGTCCGTCTTTGTTGTTCACTTTTTTGGGGGGATGGTTGTGTTCTCACTGTGATGTAGTTGTGGATAGGTAGCCAGACGATGGTAGATTATGGTAATGGAAGGTTAGAATGGAAAGTAGGTCCCCGTATTGTTGTATGTTCAGGATTATGTAAAAGCTCCCGTATAGTTTGCAGGCGAAAGCGTCTGTGTAGCCTGGGAGTGCCTGTATAAAAGATGTGTAGCGTGGGAGCGCCTGTATAGCCCTTTTCATGTGGCGTGGAAGCGCCCGTATAGCGCTAGCCGTGTAGCATGGGAGTGCCCGTATATAGTAGCACCCGTATGGCGTGGTGGCACTCTTAAGGAAATCGTAAGTGAGATCATAACTGAGGCAAAGGCAATATTTGCAGGTTCCTCAGACTCTCATATTGAAAGTCTTGAGGAGCAGCCGAACTCAGGGTCCGACCCAGCACCGTCTCTCCGGCAGCGTGTCGGAGCGAGGAGAACAGGTGCGGGACGGAGGGAGGCCTTACCGAGTTACTGCTTATCCACGAACTACGCTGTGGAGACCGTGAGTCATTAAAACTTTGAAAAAAAAAAAAGTTCATTAGAACTGGAGGGAAAAATTATAATTGTTCTAATGTATAGATTATCAGATTCTGGGCCTCAGAAATTAACAGAGCGATTAAGGAACATCGAAACTTGCGTCGAGAGTTTGAGGGAGAAGATACTCTCCCCCCCAAGGATGATTTTTCCTCAGGGGCTTAAGTCTTCCACATGTGAGGGAGGAAGACTTGGCTGGAAACCATGTGGGTCATGAGACAGTTCCTGGCAGCATGTGTTATTCGAGGACCATTTCTTTCTTATTTTTTTCCCTGGCAAATATTCTCTTGAGTCAACTCAGAACCATTGAGGAGGGACAGTATTTTTGACCTTATATTCGCGAAGAGCGAAGAGCTGATGGGCAGCGTCACTCGTACCAGAGGATACTCAGACCACAACATGATCCAGTTGCAGCAGACGACGTAAAAGTTCCCAAGCACAGGATTAGTTCCTGAGGCTGAACACGGACGGACGGTTCCTTCCTCACTGGGAAGGCAGACATGGTAGAATTTTCAAAGGAGATAAACAGAGTTCCACCTCTCTTCGGTCCTCTTCCAGGAAGTAGCACACGAAACACCGTGGGTAGAGCCCTGGGCCTGGAGAAGGGACTGGACAGGGCCCTTCGAAGTACTACAGGCCCGTCAGTATTGCATGATCAAGCAATACATGGACACTAGCAGCAGGAAACTGCTTGGTAGAACTGGCCTTCATCAGGGAAGCGTGACTGCTGATTGAGCAGCTGAGATGAAAGAAAGAAATTCCTTCCAAAAATAGTGTGAGGTACACGCGACGTAGAGGAAGGCCTGTATTGTGCCTGTATATCCAGTTAGTGCCTGTATACCGTCTGTGGTGCGCGTGAGTGCCTGTATAGTGCGTGTATCGTAGCGTGGGAGTGGCTGTGTGTGTGTGTGTGTGTGTGTGTGTGTGTGTGTGTGTGTGTGTGCCGTATTGGTGTGGTGTAGCCTCTAGGAAGCAGCGTCTGATGCTTGCCTCGCCACAAACCACACGCCACTCAGATCCGCCAGCTACCCCGATCGCCGCCTCCCCCAACCAACCTCCACATCCTCCTAGCGATCCTTCCCTCGCTCACTGCTCCCTCGGTCTTCCTCGCTTACTGCTCCCTCGATCTTCCTCGCATACTCCCTAACTCCCACACTAACTCACTCGAAGACTTCCCAGACGCTTAAAAGAAAGAATGCAAAACACAGGTCGACAAGTTGGGGGTTTCTCGATGGAAAACTAGACATGGTGGTCTAGAGGGCTTTTGCTCGGCGAAAGGGTGGTTAGAGACCGGCTTGCCTGGCTGGTCTGAGAACGTCCTGTTTGGTCTGAGACCGACTAGCAAGGACAGAGAAGGGCACAAGGAGCTATTTTGAGGTATACGTGAACCTTTGTGCAGGACGGTACGACATCCGAGCACGGCGGTCCGTCCTATAGGTATGCCGGCATATAACTCCTTGACCAGACCCTCAAGAATCAGGTTAAAGGCCAGGTCATCATGCCACTGGGCCACACCGCCGTCCTTAAGGGGGGGGGGAGGTCAAGTTCGTCGTATTGTCTCCTGTATCATTCTCTCTCTCTCTCTCTCTCTCTCTCTCTCTCTCTCTCTCTCTCTCTCTCTCTCTCTCTCTCTCTCTCTCTCTCTCTCTCTCAGTTTCACTCCTTTGGCCCAGGCAGCTGTCGTTTCTCTCCGCCTCCTCCCCCCCGCACGTGGGCTGCTGGTTTTCAGTCCCTAAGCATAACAATCCCACAGCCTCAAACATCACACTTGACAGCACTTTTAAGTCACGCGACTCGCTCTTCCCAAACTGTGGGTTGCCCTGCGTCAGCCCTGCCCTTCGGCAGAATCATGTCGTCAGTAAGTCTCTCTCTCTCTCTCTCTCTCTCTCTCTCTCTCTCTCTCTCTCTCTCTCTCTCTCTCTCTCTCTCTCTCTCTCTCTCCAGCTTCTCCGTCTCGGGCCCTTCCAGCAGCAGCCCGTCCCTCCCTCACTCACTCCCACCGACGCATCGTTTCGTCGCGTCTCGGGACTAAAACAACCATCCATTGGGCGTCAGATTTGTAAAATATGGAGGCAATATCCGGCAGGTCCTGGAGAGGCGGCGCTGCTGACGAGGGAGCAAGAAGAGGTGCGCGTGTAAAGACCTACAATACAGAATCTTTGAAAAACTAAAAAGTTCTCGCGCAGGTAGAAAAAGTAGAACCCCCTCCCCCCCAAAAAAATAAATAAGGTGAAACTCCAGGCTGTCTTAACGTGAAATAGGGTGTGAGCGAAAGAGGCATAAGACAGTAACGAATATAATGAGAGAGAGAGAGAGAGAGAGAGAGAGAGAGAGAGAGAGAGAGAGAGAGAGAGAGAGAGACAGAGAGAGAGAGAGACAGAGAGAGAGAGAGAGAGAGAGAGAGAGAGAGAGAGAGAGAGAGAGAGAGAGAGAGAGAGAGAGAGAGTCCAAAAATGTGAAAAAAATCTCGAAGAATCACAAGTTGTACGGCCCTGGTAAACCCCTCCATATATATATATATATATATATATATATATATATATATATATATATAGGTGAAGAAGGTGTAGATATAGGCGAGTTGAATAGCAGAGTAAGGGCTTAACAGAAGCGCCTCCAGCAGGAGAGGAAATGAGAACCTGAGGGAGGCAGTGAGGGTGGAGGACCACCCCCCCCTCCTGAAATACCCGCCGGAAGTGCCTCCTCTTCCCTGGTGCTTGGCTGTTCCGTTGGGGGGAGGGGAGAAGTGAAATGGGGTTTGGGAGTAGCTATGGGAGGGAGAGGATGAAGTAAGGACAGGCCAGACTGGAATAACCGAGTTAGGCTCAAAGGTGGAGGGATTTGGCAGGGAGTACTTCAGGACTTTTATTCGTAGCGGAAGCCCTGGGCATAAAAGGAGAGAGAGAGAGAGAGAGAGAGAGAGAGAGAGAGAGAGAGAGACGGTGGGAGGGAGGAAGGAAGGGAGAGTTTGTGAGCCAAGGGAGGGTAAGTAAAGGAGAGTTTGTCACAGTGTCATATTGGTTGGAGGCACCTGGCTGGTGTCGACCTTCCACTGCTTTGGTTTTAGGGACTTTGACTAATATTGTTGTTTCCTTTCGCTTTCAGGTGAGTTTGTCCGAACGAGAGGTCCCTCCTTCTCCCTCAGGTACAGTCCCCTCTTCTTTTGCTCTGTTACTGTTAGTAAGGATGAAGATATTGTAGGCTTAAGAAGTGACACAGAGAGGGAGTCCCCGTGGCTCCACGTCTGTCACACAGGGAAGGGAAAGTCGTTGGGAATGGAAGATCCTCACGACCCCTCTGCATGGCATAAGGGGACAGAGTAAATGGAGATGGAGTCGGACAATAGACAGACAGTTCTCTTCACCGTGGAGTTTACCGGCCCAGTAGGTCTCGTTGGGCTTCAGATGGCAGCGTGTCTTGGCTCTTATGCTCACTAAGGACTGAAACAGAAGATATCACCGGCGCTGTCGCCGTCGCGTCAGTGTTTGAGAAATGTGATTAGACAAGGCAAGGAGCAGCAGCTGGACCTGCTGTGTATCACCTCCTGCCTCGTCTGGGGACCCTTTACTCTCCGGCTGATGATGCAGGAGGTGGAATGGAGATCTGGTTATGCAGCGAGGGGATAGGTGGTGGAACGAGAGGGGGGGAGCAAAGAGGACGATAGTGGAGGTGGATAAGGAGGTGGAATGAAGGTTGAAGTCAGGGAGAGTAAGAGGAGCAGGAGGGGAAGGCTGAGTCGGAGGGAGACATGTTGTTAGTTCCGCCAAGTGATTGTGGTCGTGTGTGGCCACGTCTGGGCCGGCCAAAAGACTCCCTCCTCTCGCCCTGATCCCCCCCTGCATCCGGACTGCCTGCCTCCTCATACCTTGTTGTTCTCTTTCCTTCTTCCTAGACTCCTGCAGCCTGTACCTCCTCCCACTGCTGCTCGTACTCTTTCGTGAGTTATCTTTTTTGCCTTTGTCCTCATCGTCTTCCAGTTCTCTGCCCCTCATGTCCCCTTGTGATTGTCGCAGAGGGTGGTGACGGGTGCAGTAGAGATGGGGAGTATTGCAGTCAGGCGGTGAGGGAGGGAAGGAAGGAGTGGGTATATTGTCCTCTTGTCCTTCGTGTTTATTAGGCAAGAGGAGGACACTCAGACGCGGGCATAGCTGTCTCAGCAGTGTGTGTGTGTGTGTATGCATCTACGACGCTGTGCCTTCTGTCGCTCGATGCACGCCTGTCAGCAGGTGCCTCTGCGAGTCTTCATTACATGTCTCGCCCACGACGTGTTTGGTTACGAAGGATGTCATATTTGTAGCATGTCTCGTCCGCTGTAAATCAGTCCCTCAGGATGTTTTACCCTTTAAAGGAAGCGTCGCATTTACAGCTCGTCACCCGTTTACAGATTATCTCGTTAGCCTCACTCTTTACAATCATTTTCGTTGTCATATTGGTCATGTCCTGTCCACCGCGTCTCGTCTACAGATGTCGTTCACAGCAATTGTCCTCTCCATCACGTCACTTTTTTTTTTTCTCTCTTCCCAGAATGACACGTTCTCATGGTGCCTGGTATACGACGTTCCTGTTGTTCACTGCCTGTGAACAACGGCTTGGCTAGTTCTTTGAACCTGACTGTGCACGTGACTCAGTTCACTTTCAGAATCTCGATTGAATATGATCACCCACCACAACCCAGGAAGGCTCGTGAATCATCTGAGCTGCGGACGGACAGCTCAGTGATTCACACCAGAACTCCTTTTTTATTTTTATTTTAGCCCCTTGTCTCTAGATCCTCTGGTTCCTGATTTGAGAATCAGTCTGTTTATGATTTCAAGCCACTGCGGTATGTGGACTTTAAGCCCAATGAGGAACAGCTGTTGTAGGTTAGTTAAAAACATCATCCAGGATTTGAGGTCTATGGTCTCACAGCGGATGTAGAAAGCCAAGAGAATTCCCTGGAGACAAAGACGAGGGAAAGTCTTTACGAGCTCAAAAGAGAGCAGTTCATTTGGACGTGCCATAGGTGACGTGCCTTCTCTCATTCGACGCTCCAGTCAACAACATGATGACCGTGCGTCCGTGCGTCTGACTCGCCACAGTTTACTCTCTGCCTGACTCACCACACCTGACTTATCACCACTCAGTCACCAGCAGCGCCGCCACCACCACATGCGGCTGTTCACCTCCACTCTTTGTCCACACACACACACACACACACACACACACACACACACACACACACACACACACACACACACACATTGATCTTAAGCTTATTTATGATTAGTTAACTATTTACTATCAAGTCCTCCCAGATCTCTGTTGTCTGTACTTCCTCAGCTGTGCATTTTCAGCCGAATGGCAGCATAAATCCAGTATACCGTTATTTATTTATTTGTTTCAGTTTATTTACAAGTATTCAAACTTGCCAATAACTGGAAGATTTCTTGTGTTCCCTTCGTACCGGTATCAGCGAGGCCCTTGTGTGTCACTAAGCTGGGGCCCCTCTGCCATGATTATCCCGGTCCCCAGCCCCAGCCTGTTGTGTGGGAGGCGTGTGTGTGTGTGTGTGTGTTTGAGTAGGCTGGCACTGAAGTGGCAGACTCCGTGGGCCCCTAAGCAGTTTCGTGAATGGAACACTCCCCTGTCCGACCAACTGTTTCGTCAGCTTGGTTGACTTTATATGCAGAACGGAGGACCTCTGTGATTGGTCAGCCACATCGTGAATAACAACAAAGTCATGAACAGTGGACACTGGAGGACCATTGCTTGTAGACTTCCTCATTGAGCTCCTTCAGGTATTGTTATGAGGGGTTCGTCTCCACCCCCAGACAGCCAAACCAGCGCTGCCGTGCACCCATAGACAACACTGGTCCAGCGAGCCGGTAGCTTGGCCCTCCCCATGCGATTTTAAAATGCATTGCCCACCTCCCCAGTCAGTCTTAGGTGCATGGCTTTCCCCCTTCCACTGTACGTGCATGACCTCCTCAAGACTTACGTGCATAGTTCGTCCTTAGCTCCTTGTGTACATGGCCTTCCCCCCTTCCTCTTCCTGGTACATGACCCCCTTTCCCTTTTCCCAGTGCATGGCTCACCCCCTCAGCCGGTCGCACTTGGTTCTCCACCTCCTGATAACCACGGCAATCCTTTTGCGCTACCGCTCACACGATGAGCGTGTGGGTGCACAGTAAACTAGCCAGTGATGCCAAATCAAATGGAGCATGATCGCCCCTCCCCTCACCCTACGGACACACCTATCCCCTTCTGATTCATTGATGGTTCCTTCCCCCCCCCTGGTGCATAACCCTCCGGTTCTCCTGATGCATTGATGGCTCCTCTTCCCCCTGGCGCATGAACCCACCCATCTGCTGCCCCATTATGCATGGCCAAATATTTGTCTTTGGTACTCGGCCAGGAAGATGAATGTGCTGTGGTGAAGGGCACGGTGAGGGGGCGCGCTACTCTGCCGCCCCGGCTGCATGTGACGGGGAGGAGAGTTGAGAGGGCTTACACCACAGACAAGCTGAAACAAGGATGGATGAAGAGAGACACATAGAAAATTGACCCAATACGTACTACCTACGAGTACCTACGAAGACTTTGCCTGAGGCAAAGGGAAGCAAGGTGGAGCGACAGTTCGAAGATGTAGAAATACGAAGGAAAAGAAGGGAGAATATGATAGAAAAGAGAAAGTGTTACAGATAAGGCAGGGGACAGTGAGCGACGAGACAAAGACAGGTAGGAAGCAAGGTGGAACGACATTTGGAAGATGTAGAAATACGAAGGAAAGGAAGGGAGAATTTGATAGAAAAGAGACTAAGTGTTACAGGTAAAACAAGGGACAGTGAGCAACGAGACAAAGACAGGTAGACATTAGACGGTGATGCGGAGGGCTTCTGGTAGGTATGGTAGACAGAAGTGGCTAAATTATATGGTGTTGCCGATGTCTGAACCACGATAGCAGCTTTACAGGAACTTGTGTAATAGGGGGAACCTTCAGACTAGTTATGACTTTTATTTTTTTTTTGAAGTGTTATTGTTGTGGGGATCATTATTCCAACGATATCGCCTCGGAAACGTACCTGGAAAGATTCTCACAGCCACGACTTTCTAAGCGTAGAGAGACATAATACGTGATTTTATAGTTAGCGTGATAGGAAGAAGTGAGGTGTGAGTGAAGGATGCACAGGTGATGACGGCTCTAGTGTATGAACACACGACAGTGTTTCATCCCTCTGGATCTTGCATCCCTACCCTCTTACATATGTAGACTAACATAAAGAATAATTGTAGTAAGTAACTGATAAATGTATTTTTCGTTCTGATGAAAATAAGTTTTTCCGTAACGTGGATTTGTTCTCTCCTCAAAGATTTATCTTTTGCGTGTTCAGCCTGGCATGTGGCAAGACTGGAGTGGTGGCCATCGCTTTTATATAAGATTCAAAGCGGAAATAGTTCTGGAGGTCCTTGAGAATCAAGGTTTTCATGGCGTGCGCTGGATGTTAGCTCCCTGCTGGGCGGACAGAAGAGCCCCGTCTGCACCCCAGGGACGGGTGACGGGGACAGATACGCGTCCCAGGCGGGTCTCGCCGGGGTCGTGTTGCGCCCAGGACTCGGCCTAGCCCCGTCGTGTTGTCGCTTGCCCGGCATTAGTAGCTCTGATTTGCCGTTCACTCGTGTGAGTGAGGCGCGCGCCTGTGCAGGATAAACCTGCAAGTGTAGGAGGAAGAAGAGGAAGGCGTGGCTGGGAGTCTAGGAGGGAGATGATTGTCTCATAGCCAGCGATCTCCATCAGGCTTCTGGCCTTGTGTCCTAAACCCTTCCCCCCTTTTTTCATCGCCGATTTCCTCTCTGTAGAGCAACAGCGGCGCTGATACGCAGGCGCCTCAACACTACATTCCTCCTCATCTTTTCGGGTCCTCTACCATATGCTCCACCTCGATCTACGCCTCGTCCGAACTGCCTCTATAAACTCAGGAATTAGACAGGATTTCTCTGTGGAAGGAAAACGCCGCCAGGAGTTTGCAGTGGAGGTGGAGGAAGGCCAGCTCCTATTTCGAGCGGCCGAGATAAGCCCATAGATGTTGCTGTACGTCGGCAGCAAGTCACTGTATTCTTCTTCCAAATGAATACAGAACCCGGCCGGATCATTGCAAGTAGGGACAGTGGTGTGTCAGACGGGAACAGCACCCACAAGTAGCGCCTACGATACTCTGCCATTCCTGCAGTATCCTCGGTAGTGGCACGCTATCCCTGAAAATAGCAGTCGTTCTCCCTCTTGTGATAGAAGTCCGCCCCACACGTAGCCACTTTACACCTATACATGGCCTCAGTGTCCCCCCCCCCCCCCTCCCAGATGGCCGGTGCAACCCCCCCAGACGGCAGAAGACCCCCTCCTGTGACAACATCCTCTCATCAGTGAGTACAGTTTAGCTTAAGGTCGCCACACCGTCCCCAAACCTGCGGCATCGCCCTCTCGAGTGGCCTTATTGCTCCCGTGCAGGTAGTAAGACCTCATCAAGTAATCGGAGCACTGCAGAGGAGGATGTAGTAGTCTCAGTCGGCCAGATCATACTTTCCAGTGGCCGTATTCCCCGCCTCCCCCACGTAACGAGAGTAACCCCCCTTCAAGTGGTGTTGAGTACTGCTCGAAGAAACCAAGGTATTCCCCTCCAGTGGTAGGGGTACTCTCACTTGCGGCGCAGTACCCTGAGTTGGGCCTGGACCCTCCTGCTCTCCCCAGGTGTCCACAGGCGGCTGCAATGCTCTCTCGTGTCCTCATTAGGTCTTCAGATGGCCACGATAGCCCGAGCTCCGCTGCGTGAGACTGGCAAGGCAAATTTGGGACGGGAGCGGCAGGTGAGGTGAACGAGAAGTGGAGGGGGGATACCTGTGGCCAGGGCCGTTACGCGTTGCACACATACACCAGAGTCTGTTGTCGTGTGTATAAGCGACACTCCTGTGGCCGCTGGTAGAACGCTGCCGCTGGTGTAAGAGTAAATACGGCGCCCCGAACCAGCCCTGACGTGCAGTGGTATTGCTCTTGGGTGGCAAAGGCGTGAGGCTGCCTCGGCAAACATTCTCTGGGGGGACTGTTCTCGCAAACTCCTCCCTGCAGGCCGCTACTCAGTAAAGTATAGTGGGTTAAGGAGGGGGAATGGCGTACGCAGTCCTGGGCTTTGATGGCAGCTGTCGTTTCCGACACTGCTGTGTACGAGGCCATTCGTCCGATCTATGGGGTTATTACACCTGCAGCCAGCAGTGTACCTTCCCCTCCCAAGTTATTCTTAAGTATCCATTTGTTGACCAGTCCCAAATGGGAAGGCAGACAGCTAGCTACATTGGCGGTGAGCCGGCTGCCCGGAACCAGGATTCGAACCAGGGACCGGGGACTCGTAGCCAGTGATGCCGAGGACACCACGGAGGCTTGGAAAGGAAAAGTGTTTGTCAGAGTGAAATTCTGAACGAGCTGTGTACGTGCATCGTTTAACCACACGGCTTTACCTTGCTTGGCGCTGCACACCTCGGTACTGGACTGTCGTGTAGCAGACTTGGCCTTGATGTACATAACTTGCACATCCCGTCATTTCCTCCGGGAGTGGAAGCATCTTGTAGATAATGGTCCTTGTGCCTAGTGTTAAACTGGCGTGCAGCACACAAGCGCGCGTGCGCGAGCGGATTCTTGTGTGTGTGTGTGTGTGTGTGTGTGTGTGTGTGTGTGTGTGTGTGTGTGTGTGTGTGTGATTACCTATTTTCACTTGGGGAGGGAGTTTTACAGCTGTGGGACCCCTTCTCTTGAACCCTTCCTGCTTTCATACAAATTATCGAACTTCTGTATTCTCTTAATGTGTTTTATATCGAATGTGGTTTTGTATGTGTTTGATGTAAGCTGAAAGGATATTCCAGAGGGAAGGTTTCCTAAGAGAGTTGTTCAGATACAACGAAAACATACACTTACTTTGTGGCTTTGTATGTTTGACGCCAGACGGAACGAAGTTCGAATGCTGGAGGTGATCGTTCGTTCAGGATTACATCGCTGAGGCAACAGCTTCCCATCGGGGGAGTGGAAAAGGATTTAGAAATTTTATTGTCGTACATGACGACATTTCGACCGAGTGTTGACCAATTTAAGTATTCATGAAACATCGATTTTTTTTCTGTTTTTTTAACTTCCTCGGGGGATGAAAACAAGGGATGATCCTTGAGAGTGCGTGGGATGGAGGTGGTAAAGATTCCCAGATTGTGGCAAGAAGCGAACGACACCAGGAGTCACGAACGAATCAGCCAGTTGGCGAACAAAACCGATTGAGAACCTGCCATAAGAGTGCGCGTCGGGCCCCGGACTCCTGCAACTCCACCCTCGTTAAGAAATGTAAAAAGCCACTTTATCATGCCCTTATGGCCCTCCAGAGGAAAAGTTTTGACACTGGTAACGTCGTAGACAGTTTGAAAGCCACCGGCACGGCCCACGCTCCTCCTCAGGGGAGGAAGCGGTTGAAGTTCTCGAAAAAAAAAAAAATGGTTAAGCTAGGAGACTGGCATCACATATCAGGGAAGTTTTTCATTGAGTGCTGGGATGGATGTGAAGTTTTTGTATGAGATGCGGGGAAGAAGAGAGCGTCATCCGTAAAAATCAGGATAACGCGAACTGAGGCGAAGGGGTGATCCTTGGGCCACGGCTGTTGCTTTCGCTGAGCACTTATCCCCGCAGCGGTGGAGGACGAACAGAACGCACAGGTTAGTGGTGCATGTCTGGAAGAAGTCCTCCGGCGTATGCTTCGGGCGCGCGCCCTCCTGAACACACACACACACACACACACACACACACACACACACACACACACACATGGTACCCAAACCTGACCTCATCTCTTGACATTTAGAACTGTCGAACTGTTTTACTGCCATGGCTGGTGGGCCAGCGGAACTAATGCTAGGGAAAATATGATATTTTACTCGTCCTCCCTTAGGGACGTATAAAGAACCCACCGCAAGAGTTACGAAAAACCTTGGCCCAGGGACACTCGACTGTAAGAAGATTTTGGAAGTGATTGCGACTGGTGACCTGAGTTTCCGCCCCCCGAACAACAAGGTCATTGCGAGAGCGAGGATTTTTTTTCAGGGTGGATGCTTAGGACCTCGCGGGCGCAAGAGCCGCCGATGGAGGAGGTTGCGGCAACCCGAGTGTTGTCCCTCCTCCCCACTAGAACTACACTTGTCTGCTGACGGTGCCCTTGGAGGTGGCGTGGCTTTGCGAGTGTCTGCGGAGGCGTCGCTGCTCGTCTAGGCTCTGATCAACACCCAAGGTTACTTGAGGGGAAAACTTTTAAGAACTCGAGACCCACTACACTCGCTGGAGCAAAAGCTCGACGGAGTCCGTCGTAATACTGTACTCTGAAAATTTTAGAACGTCTGGCCCAGAATGTACTCATGGAAACGCTCTCTCTCTCTCTCTCTCTCTCTCTCTCTCTCTCTCTCTCTCTCTCTCTCTCTCTCTCTCTCTCTCTCTCTCTCTCTCTCTCACTGGTCGGAAAGGTATGGCAGATTGTGCTGACTTAATCCTGTGAAAAGTGAAGATACTTTCGCTGCCGTCGTAGAGAACATTACGAATATCCAGGGGCTCAGAACTTTTCGCCTCTCTACCAGCGAAAGGACGAAACAATATGAACCGCCCCCTCCCCTCGAAAAATTTCCCTGAGGATTGTACAATTTCCTTCGCTGTGCGTCGGATTAAGTTGGGTTCAGGAGGGTGTGCCAGCCCGGGGATCTGCTGCCACAAACAGTTTGGTTGGCTAAGACCTGGTTTACCGAAGACAAACCATCTTTCGTAGAGAATCCAAGACACCATGCACCACACTCACACCAGGACAACGTGCCTGCTTCGCGAAGAAGCAGACGGCAAATGTAATCGTCCCGGGGAATTCTTGATGAGGCAACAGATGGGGCGGGACTCCTGTAAGCTCTGGGGGTAAGGGCGTGTTGTCGTGTAGTGGCGCTAGTTCACATCCATCCAACCGCTTATCTGGTGACTGCATAAACAACAGGACGGCACAGTTTACCGGAGATTGCGGCGAGAATGGGTGAGATAGTTGTTGTTTGTGGGATGATGTTAGGACGGACAAGGGACGGTAGAAATGGATGTTTGCGTCTGTCTGTCTATTAGGAATGGGTGTTTGAGTCTGTCTGTCTCTGTTTGTTTGTCTGCGTGTGAAGTAAATGGGTGATAGGTGGAGTGGACGAAAAGTAATATTGTGTGGGTTGGGTGAGGGGGACAGAGTAAAAAAAGGATGTGGAAGTGAAGATGGAAAAGGACATAATGGACGTCTTTTGGGCGAGGTAGGAGAGGAAAAAAAGATAACAAGGTCTTCGAGGGAAGGAAGAAAGAAGATGGATGGAGTGGAAACAAGGTATTGGGAATGAGCTGTGGTCATTGCAGGATGCAAGACGCAAGGGGGAAAGAAACAGCGAAACTGAAAGAGAACGAGACTCGGGAAGAAAAAGAGGAGGTGACAGAGACAGAGTACAGAAGTTGTGTGTGGTTTGCCGGACGTGAGGTGCCGAGGAGGGAAGGAGGGAGGCTAGGGCCTGTGTGTGTGTGTGTTGCTCCACCGTGTTAGATGAAGTCGCTCCTTCCAGACAGACCCCCCCCCCCTACCACTCGCGTGTGTGCATGCGTATACATGCGCTAGGGCATGCTTGTGCTTGCATGTCTGTCATATTGTGAGAGAAAGAGATCCTTAGATACACGTGCTTGTTGGAGCCAAATGATAAGTTTTAAGAATGATGAGGTTGAGTGAGGGTGAAGCAGAGATCAAGAGGAGGGGAGATGGGGAAGTAGGTAATGAGAACAGCAGTAGAGAGTGAGCACGGTAGAGGGAGAGAGAGAGAGAGAGTGTGGGGAGAGACACGTAGTCGCCTCACTACCACATGCTCACCACGTCCTCCTCTGTCGCCTTTGTTGCTCCCGCACTGCTGCTAAAAGATGGCCACGTCTCTCCCTTCTCCCAGCTCCATCACCAGCGACTGTACCCCTCCCATCACCTCCACCTCCTCCACCACCACCAGTGGCTGTACCGCTTCCATCACCACCCCCACCGGCTACACTTCCACCGCTTCCATCACCGGTGGATCTGTCCAGAGACGCATCACCACAGCCTGAGACCTTGCTGTGTGGTAGTCGACTTGTGTTATCTTGCAGGATGCTGCGCCCGCCCGCAATCAATGGCGGGGCTCGTTACTCCCTCTGTATTTTCCTATTTATGGGTCTCCTCCCAAGGGATTTGTCGCATCTCAGACGGTAGGGCTGGAGTTCGTACAGACAAATATACACACGAGCCTCCATGGTCTGGTGGATAGCATTCCTGACCCTGAATCAGCGCTGATCCCCATGAGCTCGAATCCTGGGCTCGGTATTGGGCCCACAGCCAATCCCAGGTATTCATCCTCCCGTCGGGGCTGGTCTACAAAGTGGTGCCTGGTTTAGGCTGAGGTGTGTATGTGTATGTACATAGGAGTAGAGACAGGTTACATAATGCCAGGTTAAGAGACGGAACCACGCGTGGATACTCTCTCCCTATGACACACGAAAATGATCACATACATACATAGGTGTAGGCACAAACAAACGAAGAAAATGAGAGAGAGAAAAAATATATATATATATATATATATATATATATATATATATATATATATATATATATATATATAGAGAGAGAGAGAGAGAGAGAGAGAGAGAGAGAGAGAGAGATCTTTGAGAGTATCCACGATGAGATTTTCCCACACGGGATGGCTAGAGCGTAGTGTTCACCACAGGAGAGACGGTGAGGATGAGAATCTTCCAGGTCCTCGTGTCACAAGGGTAAGTCCCCGGGTTCGACAGTAGCAGCCAGGGGACTCCTCCCCTCCCCCGGCCCTTTGCTCCCCAGGAGGCAGTAACCCCATGGTGAGGAGGAGGAGGAGGGGGAGACCCCCAAGGGGCCGCCCCGTCACTGATTAGAAGACAATGGACGAAATTTAACGAAGGCATCGGCGTCAGTCAGCAACAAGGACGTCGTTGTGTACCACCGGGCGGTCGGTAGCGCCTGATGCTGGTCACATGGGCGGCTCCGACACCACGCGCTGGCCACCCTCCTTCAGTAGATAATTAATTTCTTTTGAATATGCCCTTCGGTTGCCCCGCCGTTATTTATAACCCGAGATTGTCCGATTGTCGGGATGTTGGAGGCTTACTGAGGGAGGCTTGGCTTTGCTGGGATCGTTGGGGATGGTAAGGGCGTTAAACAGCTCTCCGTCAATGGAATTTTAAGACGTTTCTCATCTTGTTCCTCGTGTTGGTGTGCCGCGTCCAGTGCGGTTCTGCGCGGGAGACGGGGGAGGAGTGGGACCGTGAAGAGACGGCGGCATCCGGGATAGGGGAGGACTTGATTGACGCCGATGGTGACGTTATGCCAATAAAACGATGATGACACGATATTTGTTGTGTCAGGCCGAGGGAGAGTGAGCCACGGTCCCTATTGTGCACCCAGGTTGGCATAATACACTCGCTGGATGGGCTTCCCTTTGAGCGGATCGTAAAGTCGCTCCATCGTGGGTTATGGGGGAGGCTATGTCCGGTTGTGGATGAAGGCGCCCTCCTTCGGCAGATGGGGAACCACCCGGCCGGTGTTCCCACCGGCTGGCATCGCCCCTCACGTGCGGTGGACTTGATTTGATGCGAGATTTTCCAAGTCACATGAGATTAAGGATGAATTGTTTTGTATGGCGATTTGTACATTGATATGTTACCCTCCTGTGGCTTTATTCCCTGAAGGTAATGCTTAGTATAGCAGTTAGGGGTCTGTGTTGATTGCAGAAAAGGGTGGCCAAGCAGTGGGGGTTAGAAGACCTCCGAAACTATTGCAAGGTATACGTAAGGTAAGGTAGGGCTCCAGACCGGTCTGTTTGGGGGGGTAGAAGACCTCCGTGACCATCATAAAGGTAAGGTAAGGCATCCAGACTGGTCTTTAGGGGTAGAATACCCCCCCCAAACCATCATAAAGGTATACGTTAGGTAAGGTAAGGTCCCAGACCAACGAATCCCTCATGAAGGTATATACGTAAGGTAAAGTGTTCTCAGTGTAAACTTTTAGTCACGGCGAAGTTCCCTCACATGACATAACACTTTGAGAAGTTCGTTTTGTAAACTCGTGACGCACTGTGAAGTAAACTTCAGTGTATCAAAAGTTCGTTGTAAGAACGACGTAGTTTCGTGTCGCTCGCCACGCTCTTTTACGGAGGCGGACCTTCTGAATAAAAAAAGATTACCACAATGAATAAACATTGTTTCTCACCCCGAAAAAGTTATGGAAGCACAATCAGCATTCAGCGCTGTGTATATATTTTTTTCATATATATATATCTTTCATCCATAACTTTCGTAAATCTTTAAGTTTGCAACATTCTTCGTCGAAGCAACATTCTCCGTGGACTTTTGACATTTTTTTTCCCCCCAGAAACACGGCGTATCAGAGGACGTTACGTTATGACTAGAATAGGAAGCGAAGTGATCAGGTACGCAGATTTATCCATCTCTCACAATGAAGAAGTTTGGTGAGAACTTCTCTCGCCCTCTTGAGCACTGCTGTACGACCCTTGAGTACGACTGGACTGCCTTTAAGCCTGAGGTGTACGACCCTTGGGTGTCGCGTTCAGTGGCCAGGCCATCATCACACAGTGGTCGTATCGTCTAGCTCGAGGGTCGTACGGTCGTGTTTTTTTTTTCTTTAAGTTGTAATGCTATTGGCGAGGCAGCATTTCTTCCCCTTATTACCTGACCTTACCTTCCATGAGGCTTTAGTTCAGGCATAGGATCCCTCCCGGCAGGACTCCCACCTCACTCCTACCAGGCTCAGCAGGACTACAGATCTAGGTTTGCACACCAAGATGACAAGTAGAGCCTTTAGCCTCACAGGAGTCATGAGAGATTGCCAGATCCCTTAAAAAAAGTCAGACCTGCCTTCTGGTATGTTCTGTCTCCAGCGGTTAGGAGTCCAGGATATTATTACAGTCCTCCACCAGGGAATTTTGTCATAGATGTATCGTCAGGTCTTCTGTTATGTCTTAGTGCATCCTTTCTATTGGTTCTATATCCTCCTTTCGATCACGAAAAGTGATTTGTTCAGATGTAACGGGGGACAGAGGAGTTTACCGGGGCTTCTACAGTGACAGTAAAGAATTGGGTCACAACTGACTTTTTTATGCTAAGTTTTGGCAGAATCTTTACGTCACACGTATCCCGTCGAGCCTCCCCAGCGTATGGCTGTAGTGATGGTTCACGAGAGATGACGGAGGCGTAGATGAAACTTACAAAAAAGAGAGTCGAGTATCTGATATGGGATCCAGTCGCTTGATGGCGAAGGTTAACGGGAATGTAAAGTGGTCGTGAAAGCTATACGCGCGCGGGGGGGTGTCGCCTGATTAGATGACATGGTTTCTCTGGGTTAGTAAGGTTAAGATGGTCTCTGTGCTGCTGCTGCTCCTGCTGCCGGGTTCGTGGAGGTCAGTTCGTGACTGTGGATGGCGGGGTTGTTATGGTTCAAGTGATCCGTTAGGAGAGGCAGGTTCATGGCAGGTCAAGTAGCGAGAGACTACAAGTGCCGCAGTTCACAAGGTTAAAGTGGCGACAAGGTGCTGAGCCCTCGGCGACAAGCACCTTGTAAGTAGGTGCCGGCTTTCAGTGAGGTTGGGTGGTCTTGTATCTGCCGAGTTTCGCGAGGTGTAAGCGCTCTCGTAGCGCTGTTTGAGGCGCTACACGAAGCGTGGGTGGTGAGCGTGTGGGTGCTCAGGCTGGCAGTGCATCATGGCTCAGCGCTCAGGTTTCATTGCCGACGTGGATGGTTTGACTCACTTGTGGAAACGCGAGCAAACCCTGTGCATCGGTTGCTTTACATTGTGTTTGTGAGGTGGTGGAGGATGTCGGTCGTATTATCAAGTCTTGACTCTCTGGGTGAGGAGGAGTAATGGTTCTGAAGTGCTTTGTATACCCGTATATATATATATATATATATATATATATATATATATATATATATATATATATATATATATATATATATATTCTACTATTATGATTATTGTTGAACTTAGTCGTTGTCTCCCGCGTTAGCGAGGTAGCGCGAGAAAACAGACGAGAGAATGGCCCCAACCCACCCACATACACATGTATATACCTAAACGCCCACACCCGCACATATACATACCTATACATTTCAACATATACATACATACATATACATATACAAACATATACACATATACACATGTACATGCTCATACTTGCTGCTTTCATCCATTCAACTGGCTTTGGTGTTTTAGGTTTTGTTTGTCTTAAATCATAGTTTTTCTTTTCTTTTATGAAATGGTCGTAGACTACTGGGTCAGGCCCGGCTGGTGGAGCCCAGACATGTTTGAAGCTGCAGGACATGTGTTGAGGAACTGACGCTGGTGATAACGACGTGGGTGTTGTGGCAGGATGTCTCCCTGGTGATGGATGGATGGATCGGGAAGGACGGAATCAGTAGGAGGGGGTGTTGCAAGGATGCGAGGATGGAAGACGAGTGGAAAGAGGAGGATACCTAAAGTCTTAGAAAAGAACTGAAAAAAAAAAATACAGAAGAGGACGATTGTGCAGTGGAAGTGAGGATGGAGAAAGAAGCTGGGGTTTATACAACCAAGTTGGGGTGACGATGGGAAGAGAAGCTTGGTGATGGACAGCCAAGAGGAAGAGACGATGGGAGGAGGAGACGTAAGCAAGAGCAGGAGTGAGACAATCTCCTTGATATTCCACGGCGGGACGGTACTTGTGGTGTGACATGAGAGATGGGACGTGGCCGTGACGGCCAGCATAAGGAACACCGCGGGGCGGTGTTGCATCCCGTGTTCCTATCACCTGATGATTTTACGATGCCACTAAACACTCCTTGCTTGTGGCCGCCGTACATAAGTTTTGCCTTTTTGATTGGATGTATCACTTGACCAATCAGCGTCAAGCGAATGCAGCTCCCCCCCAAAAAAAAGTTGCATCGACGTTTTCTTTCGTAGTGTACACGGTGCGGCTGGCCAGTAACAAGGTGCGTTATGTTAGTGAGAGCAACTGATCGCCTGGTAAACACTGCGTGAGAGGAGTAAGCGTGATAAGGAGTTGGATTATATGCGGTAGGCCTTGATATGGCATAATTGAAGACTGTGTGTGGATGTGTTTAGGGGTGGAAGACCTCCCTGCTACCTTCAGCAGAATGTAGGACGTTGATGACACACAACAGTATTGGAGAATATTTGCAAGACGTGGTTCATTGTAAAATTTGAAAGGAGATTTTTTTTTTCATGTAATGTTTTCCTTGCGATTAACTTGAGCCGACGGGGGGTCGGCGACAGCCTGGAGACAGCCCTCGCGCAGTTTCTTGACGATATAGAGCATCAGGGGACAAGGAGAAGGGGGTTAAAATGTCCAGCGTGTAGAAGCTGTTGATCGTAGCGTCAGAAGCACCCACATGTGACCTCAAGGACAAGAGGCTCTTCAGTTAACTGCAAGAAGAGATCTTGAGTAGCGATGAAAGAAGAACACTCTCATAAGTGACAGGTCAGGGTGAGGGAGGGAGTGGTGTGGTGCAGCCCACTTGTGAGGTAGCGGAGTAAGAAGCTCCCTCCGTCGAGTAATTGAGAAAGTATGGGCCGTCGCCAGGCGGTGTGTCCAGTACGAGACGACGTAGATAATAATGATGGTTGTGCTCCTTAATAAATAAGAGGAATAACGATGGTGGGAGGAGGAGGAGGAGGAGGAGTAGGTAGTGGTCAAGAGGCTCGGCCGGTCGGTTCAGAGCAACAGCAATCAGCGACCTGAATATGGTCGCCGATCAAAGAATGCAGTTGGCTGATGTCTTAAATCTGTCAACCCGTCATGAGGATGATTTATGCTGGTAGTTAGGTGATCAGGACTTAACACGAGGGAGCTGGTGTGAGGGTCATACTGATGTTGGTGGCTGCCCACACCCCTAAGACACCCCCTCCCACGGGGTCGAGGCGTCGCTGTTCTTCTCTTGTTTGTGAGCTCAAGATTTACGTTGAAGGAGCAGGCTGTGAGATAAAGTATAATGATGAAAGCAGAATTTTGGTTCGAGGCTTCGGACTGGCGATTGTTCGAGGCTTCGGATTGGCGATTGCCAGTGTTTGACTTTGTTTCGAAGTGCTTCGGTCTTGTGTTCATTTTTTGAGCGCAGCTAAGGTATATTTAGAATACATTTTTTTTTTCTATTTGCCATTTCGTATTTTTGAAACCACTGTGTAGAGGTGATCTTCTGTAATTCGAACGTCCTTTTCGCTAGTGATGGCCTCTGCTGTAGAAGACCTGGTGATGCAACGTTGCCCTACAACCCCGCTGCTGCCAACTCACCAATTTTTTTTTTTTTCAAGAGATCCTTGAAGGTCATCTCCTGGTGGTGTGACTCGTGCTTCATCAACTGGTTTTTATTTGCGTCCCACAAGTTGTGTCTTTTGATTGAAGAGTGTGCTGTGCCCGTAGATCGGAGGGGGCCCCTGTGTGTGTGTAGGAATAATAAGAAGGTTGCACTACGTAGTGAAGAAATATGATATTACTTTTACGAAAGTTTTTTTTAGATTATCATGGAATCGATCCTTTAATGTTTGGCCCGATTACACACCGAAGTTCCCTCTCAAGAAGAAGTACCCCGATGTCATAAGGGGATTCACACCACCGTGTTAAGGGATTCGATCCCGATGATTGGGGATTTCATCCTTGGATCAAGGGTTGCGATCCTTAATGAGGATTCGGGCGGCAGCAGTCGCAGGAAATTTTTACAAGCGCAGGTGGCGGCTGGAAGCCGTTCTCATGAGTTATTCAGTTCTTGCGTGCGCTGAAATGTTGTAAGGCCCTTGGGGGAGTTTAATTGACGCCAGCTTCTCGCGGAAGATTGATGGCCAACGACGCCTCTGCATTTATTAGAATTCATGAATTTCTAGAACGGTGGGGTGACGTTTGCATATAGATGGCTTTTCCATAATTGATATAATCGGATAAATCTATGTAGAAGAGCCCTGGGGCCTCGTTCCGTTGCGCTGGACATAAATTGCCGGCAGATTGGCCTTGACTGATGAACGATCGTTCTCCGTGGAGTAGCCGTTCATTCATCACCTCTCGAAGCCGCATTAATCCGAGGAAACCAGCAGCGCCTTCGTCGCGGCTGACGAAGGAGACGTGCCGGAGGAGGCAAAGCCCCTACCCCAGGCCCTCCGGAGAGGCTGTAGCAGGACAGGTACTGATGGTGCCGACCCGACGTCTGACACCTTTTTGGAATTAGTCATTTATCTCTTCCGGGAGATGCTGTTCAAGACACTCCCTCCAACTAGTTTATTATTATTGATTTTGTAGTCGGGTTCCTTCCTCTTCCAAGAGGTTATGCTCGCCGCCTCTTCCCTTCCATCCTCAGCCCAGCAGACGACTGGATAACCAGCCTTTTTATCCTAATTTTAGCTACAGCTCGTCCCTGCCGTATCAGTCGGGAGATCTGCAGTGCCCCGCTCGTTATAGCCCGGCCCCGCGCCGCCCTCTGTATACAAATGCAGATTTTAACAAATGCAAACATTTCATCTTTTGACATCTAGTGCGACAGGCCATGTGCGCGACACATCAGCCTTGTCAGGCGAGCGGCCGACCTCCCGCTACGGGACACAGCTTTGTCTTCCACCACCAGCCCCCCCCTCTCTCTCTCTCTCTCTCTCTCTCTCTCTCTCTCTCTCTCTCTCTCTCTCTCTCTCTCACCTCACTGCTTAAACACGCCACCACCCCCATGGAATTCTGGTGTTCCCCAGTTCCTCGCACCTCATGTGCCTTGAATCGTGTCCTTCCTCAGTCATTTCGACTTCTTTTGATGTCCTCGGTGCCCACTGTCTTTTAAAAGCTACTCATACTATCGGTTTATATCCTGATCGGCGCCCCTGCCCACCCCCTCACCTGCCAGGCCTGACCGCGTCCTAGCCCTCAGGGCTGACGAGGGAGAGCGACCCACCACGCGACAAGGGCTGATGTTGGACAAATCAAACGCGTCAGAGCGATGCTCGACCTCCCGCTACGGAACACCCGTCGTCCGCCACTTGACAAACGACCACCTCCGCCTGGACAGTCAGGAGTTCCTCCTCCTCCTCCTCCTCCTCCTCCTCCTCCCTGCAGCCCCCTACTAGCCTCACCTTCTCGACCAGTGCACATGACACGCACACGCACGCGGGCCTTCGTGCTGTCGTGGTTTGGTGTTGCTAGCCATGAGTCAGCACGAGCCAGCCCGGGTTCGAATCCTAGGCTTTGGCAGTCGGCCTACACGCAACCCAGATGTTCATCCTCCCTTTTGGGCTGGGCGATGAATGGATACCTGGCTCAGGCTGGTGTGTGTGTGTGTGTGTGTGTGTGTGTGTGTGTGTGTGTGTGTGCAGGCATACATAAGAGTAAAGACAGGGTACACATGTACAAGGTAAAGAGACGGGGCAGCGCGAGTGTAAAACTCTCCACCCCGTAACACACAAATAGTAATCACACGCACAAGCACCTCTCGTTACACATGACGGATGGCCGCCATTAGCGAGGAATGAAAATAAGAAACTCAGGAAAATAAATATAAGCTGGCTTGACTACAGGTGTCCATATTTGTTTCTAGGTGTGAATCTCTCTCTCTCTCTCTCTCTCTCTCTCTCTCTCTCTCTCTCTCTCTCTCTCTCTCTCTCTCGGTGATGCATCGCAGCCGATCTGAGATCCCTCAGTTCGAGGTCAACCCACTGGAGTTTCGAATCTCTCTCTCTCTCTCTCTCTCTCTCTCTCTCTCTCTCTCTCTCTCTCCCATGTACAGTGTTTCCGCCTTCTTTTTTTTTTTTTTTTCCTCCCTCTTCTTTTTAACGTGCGGCAAATGTCGCTCCTTGAGCCGGAACCAGCACAACCGGGCGCAACCCATAAGCTTGGAGTGTGGCTCCTTCATCATCGGTGTATACCGCTGACAGTGGCGTGGTGGTGGGGAGGTGGTGGGTGGTGTTAACGTGAGCAGAGGGGGGAAAGGCTGCCAGACGCAGATTGATCATGGGGGGGGAGGTTAGCCATTAAGCATATTCAGAGGAGATTGGCCGATTCTCATGTTTGATTGGAATTACACACGCACGGACGGACACACACACACACACACACACACACACACACACACACACACACACACACACACACACACACACACACACGCGGGGACCCCACGAGTATAGAACTCTCCCCCAGCACTGTACCAGTAGGTAATATTCTCTCTCTCTCTCTCTCTCTCTCTCTCTCTCTCTCTCTCTCTCTCTCTCTCTCTCTCTCTCTCTCTCTCTCTCTCTCTCTCTCTCTCTCATTTTAGCTGCATGTGCTTGTCTTTTTAAGCTGTATGTCTCTGGATTTAGCTTTACACATTTTATGTCCAAGATTGCTTCTTTATTGAAGTTATTGTAGTGGCGTCGTATTTTTCATAGCAGACCCTCTCGCGTAAAGTGGGAAATGTTGGCACCTACGCACGGTCTGGTCTTGAGTTACCTCAAGCTTAAGAGTTTTCGACACATTTTCGTGCGATTTCGTCATAGCTGTGTATATATGTTTCACGACGCTGTTTATTGTTTGCTGGTTTGGTTTGTTGTTTGTAGAGCCTTGGGCTTGCATTGTGGCTGTTTGCGACTCGTATCTTGTTTGGGAGCCATGTTTTGGCTTCGTTGCTACCCATATTTTTTTTGTTATACCGTTTCTGTTATGCTCGCTTGTCACAGCTGTGTGTTGTTACATGGCTGTGGGATATGTTTTCTGCCTTAGGTACTACTTCCTAGTTGGTTGCTCGTATTTTTTATTGTTAGTGTGTGTGTGTGTGTGTGTGTGTGTGTGTGTGTGTGTCCTACGGTGCCATGCTTGGCATACGGCGGGATGCCGTGCCTCCTTTATCATCCCAGCCATCTGATGATTGAAGGCTGTCCGACCGTCCTCCCACCTCTTCACGGTAGGCCGGGGTCTTGTGTCCGACGAACCCCAGTCATAGCGTTCGGGGGTCTTGTCTCACATTTTCGGTCTTATCCTCCACAAGAAACTGGCCGGGCCAAGTTTAACCAAACCTGGCGGGAATAGTCTTTCGATAGTTCCTCCACCTCCCCCTCCTTTTTTTTTTCACCGGAATTGTTGTGTCCGTTGACCCCCGCCCGTCGTCCAAGATAGCTGATGTGACAAGGACATAGTCAGTACACTAGTCTCGTAAAACTACCGAGCTAGTATGGAGCAGACTTCGTAGGGATGGTCGTCCCCTGAGACGTCCCTTTTCGATATCGTGTCCGACAGCGCCCAGTAATATCCCGTCTTTTGCCTGTGTATTAATGTTTTGCGTTTCATCGTCTTACGTTTCAGTCTTCTCTTTTGACTACAGTGCCGATTCCATAGATGTTCCCCTCCCAAAGCTATTTGTGTGTGGCGATCCCCCGTGGATGGTCGCTCTTGCGAAACGTCTAGGTATGTCTTCATGTAGGCAGCACCTCTTGTTTTTGAAGTACATTTGTCCTAGAATGAAACTGTAGCTTCATGATGGGGTTATTTAGTACATATTATTGGTTTTCTTTGAATTGTAGGCTTTCTGGCAGATTTTCGTCGATTATGCAAATCTGTCGCATTTATCCCTCCCAAAAAAGAAAAATCAATATATGATATGGCAAATAGAAAGCCAGGCGAGTGAGAGAAGTCCTCATTGAGCCTCTCGGTTGTACCAACTGGTCTCATTTTTCCACAAGACTGACCTTGAAGACCTTGGAACGAAGCAGGTTTGCCCTGACCCCGCGATTGGTCTGGGTTGTGGATTGCCTGCCACCGTACCGTTGAGGAACCGAAGAACAATCTCGTTGTCTAGATCGCTCGACCACCTTTCTCCAGGTGAAGTGGGAGTCTTTGTGTGGCTTAGAGGGGGAGGTGTGGGAGGAGGAGGAGAAGGAGGCCCGCAGCCCGACCTGCCTGAGGAAGGTCGGCTTTCCTCTCCCGAGCAGTGAACGGGCCGAGAACAGTGGGTCTGTCGGTCACGCTGGCACCTCTTTGTTATGGGAGTTGAGAGGAGCCGAGTGGTGGCGAGAGGTGTTAAGCTATGGGTAGACAGTGGTGGTGGCCAGGGAGGGAGCTTGTGCGAATGCCGTTGGACGATGTTAGTCAGCTGGGAAGAGGTGCCTCAGGTCTATCCCAAGGTGTCATCCTCAGGTACAGCTAAGGTCACCGTAGCTGTAGCTGCTACAAGCTGGAATCGCTCTAGAAGGTAAGGTTTGGGTCAATCTCGAGCATCACCACCGCCAAGGACTGTGCTGGTCACTAGGTATATCAAGGATCATACGAGGAGCAGCGGGAGGCACATTATGAGTCGCTCCAGCAGCAGTGATTACAAGGGTCTCCCTTGGAGCAACTTCACCAGCAGCGTTTACGGCGAAGGCTCATACTCCTAGCGGCAGCAGCCGGCGCAGGTACCAAGGTCTGTCACAACATCAGTAGGAGGGTCACCTCGGCACCTGCAGGAGGGTTCACCTCAGCGGTATGAGGGAGGGCCTACCTGATGGCTCGGGCAAGGGGATGTGCCACCCGTAAACCTGTCGCTGCTGCAGACCCGTCGTTTAGCATTTGTCCTGACTGAGGTTGGTGGTTGGTCGGAAGGTTGCCTCTCTCCGAGGAGGAGTGTTTCAGCCCCAGCGAGAGTAATTTCTTCTTGCCCTCCCTCCCACCCCCACATTCATCCTAGAGAATCCCATGGGGCCTGGGTGAGGGCGCTAGGACGTTGGGGTCGGGAGGTGTGAAGGCGCCCAGGTGATAAACACTGACCACTCGTATGTGATTGATTCTCGTGGTGGTGGCGTGGGTGATTCATGTTGGGGGAGTGTGATGAAGAGGGATGATGAGGGAGGAGCAGAGGGTGGGGTGGTTAGCTGGGTAGGGCGAGGCAGGGCAGGGGTGGGGTAAGGGTGCGGGAGGTATCTCGGCTCAGTTCGGCAACACGCTGTTATTGAGGTGGCAGAGTCGTGACTACTGAAAGGTCACCCCGGGAGCTGGACGTTCAAGTGGAGGAGGAATGGTCTGTAGGGAGGGGTGCGGGTGGAGCGGGCGAACTCTGCAGGGGGAGTGAGGGAAGCCCAGGTGAGGCGGTGACACCTGGCCCTGCCGCAGGTGGCAGCCCCGGTGAGACAACATCACCTGGGTCTGGCAGAGGGTGACAAGGGTAGGTGAGGTTGTCGGTTGTGAGGGGCTCCCGGTGGCTCAGCATCAGTCGCTACGCTGGTAATGGAAATCTTGGAGTGCGACCCATAATGATTTACGGGGATGATGTGTGGTGGCTGGGGTGTTAGGGGCCCTCGCCACCACCATACTAATGAGGTGCGGCTGGCAGGGGCGCGGGAGGTGTGGCCATAGACGGAGGGAAGGCGGATGGTGCTGCGGTGGGGAAGAGGGCCATTTGGAGGCTATCTTAGGGAGTGCATCAGCGGGTAGGCTGCGAGAGGATGAGGACTACACCTGTGCTGTAGATGTAGTCGGAGGGAGGGAATGGCTGGGCTGGTATTGTAAGGAAGGAGTGGCGTCTAGGATGATATTGTAGTGAATGAATGGCATTGTAGCGAGGGAATGGCGGCTGGAGTAGTATTGCAGCGAGGGAATAGCGTCGGGGATGGTGTTTTAGTGAGGAAGTGGCGGCTAGATCGGTATACAGTGAGGGAGTGGCTGCTAGTGTGTTAGTGTAGTGAGGGAGTGGCAACTGGAGTGGTACTGTCGTGAGAGAGTAGCGAGTGTAACGACACCGTAGCGAGACAGGGGCGTGATATGGGCGGTGTTGTGCATGATGTACGGCCGCTGTTGGAGGAGACGTGGCAGGGATGGTGTCTGTGTGGGTCATCGTCCCATACAGACGACTCACTAGGATGGCTTTTGTGACCCATCTGCGGGAAGACCTGGGACTTCTAACCCTGGGCAAGTCAGGAGAGGTGGGTTCTCGACGGTCATTATGTTAAAGGTGTTATGGCTTGACGTTTTTAGGACAGATATGTGTGTGTGTGTGTGTGTGTGTGTGTGTGTGTGTGTGTGTGTGTGTGTGTGTGTCCGTCGTCCTTCTGTTGGAGCAGGTTTGTGTGACCCCACTGTTAGGACAGGTGCATTTGACTCCACCTGTCTGATCTCTCGTTCGTGTGTGTTTTCTCAAGAATTAGGACTCGTGGGTGCCACAGTTTCTCACTTGTGTACAACCTTTGGTTAGTCAGGGCAGGTTTGGACGACCCCTCGTTAGTCAGGGTAGTTTTACACGACCCCTCGTTAAGTCAGGGTAGTCCTCTAAGACCCCTCCTCAGGCAGTACACTTGTGCACGTTCTTTCATTTTGTCAGGTGCAGTTATGTACGACCACTAGTTAGTTTAAGGCCGAGATTCCATTGCCTTTAATGCGTTCATCTATACCTTATGAATTTTCATATACCGTCTGTGAAGTTATAGATAATGGAAAGAGTTTACGAAACTTTTTTCTATGCAGGGATGAGCATTCCTTGGTGGTATTCCTTCGTTTAACGGGCTCTCGTTCTCAGCAGGCAGACGCCTTGAATAAACCCGTCTCCTCCCAACATTCAGAGGAGCGTGGACACATTGTACAGTGTAATTAGAAATGATTTCTGGACTGCAACTGTGACTAGCCATAAATTAGTTAAATCTCATGCGCAGCATTTTGTTCTGAACAGGCCTGTGACCCGTGAGAGAGAGAGAGAGAGAGTGTTATGGTGTCTGGGGGTCTGAGGCCGTGATCAGCTCCGGGAGACACCTGGTGGACGCCTCCAGCAGCGCCTCACATGATGAATTAGTTTGCTTGTTTACATTCCTCTTCGTTACACCAGCGGGTCGAGGGGTTTGTGTCCGGCACGAAGAGGGCGTCTCTGTCTGTTGATGTGCGAACACTTGGTGTTGGTAGTGATGAAGGTGGTGGTGGTGGTGGTGGCCGTGTCTCCCATGATGGAACGGAGCTGAAGGTTGGATTTTGGTGGTGGTGGTGGTGGTAGGTGTTTTGGTAACTGCTGTGATCATGATGTCTGGTGATCGTAAGTGGTGGAGCTGCGATGGTAGTGATGACCGTAGTGGTTGCTGCGGTGGTTCTGCTGTTCTGTTGCTGCCGCCGCCGCGCTGCTGCTGCTGCTGCTGTATCATGGCAGCGGTGTGGTGCAAGCGGTGATGCATTAACGCCCCTCCATAACAAGGCATTAGGTAGATCGACGGCGTCGGCCGCCGAACACGCTCTCGCCAGATGGATGCGGTGGACGACCCGGGGGAGCGGGCCCAGTAGAGCCCTTTTCTCGTTGCTGATGTATAGAGTATGGCAGTGTGTTGGGGGAGGGGAGGGGGTGACTGGCGCTCAGCTACAGAGTCCGGGGTGATGATGATAGGCAGGGGGTAGACAGGCTAGTGCGCCGCTTTACGGGATTCGTATATCATAAGATTATTGTAGGAGGAGGGAAGGGCTCTCTTGTGGCCGTGGGCAGACTCCCATAGTGAGCGGTAAAGAGTTTGATTCCACCGTGGCTTCTTATCTGTGGTCTTAAAAAGGTTTGCAGACAGTAAAGTGGCCATAGTCTTCATTTTTCTCTAAGTAATAAGATTGTGAGCGTCTCTTTGTGCAGGGGCATGCAGACGCGGGGGCATCAGTCAGCCGTGGAGGGCCAATTTGTTGTTGTGTTGGCCGGTGGTGACCTCGCAAAGTCTTGGCCAGACGTCGACACTTTTGCCGCCAAGAGTAATGTGTGGTGGGGCCGGAGGTGCTAGAGGGGTGGAGTTTAGCAGAGTTATCTACTGGAGTGTTGGTGCCGGGGATGGTGGAGGTGATGATGGAGAAGAATTGCGTGCTTCAGTGTTGGCGTTGTGGTGGTGGTGGTGGTGGTGGATAAGGGAGATTTATGCCTTGGAATATTGGTGCCGGAGGTGAAGCAGAAGAGTTACGGGATTGTGATGACGAGAGAGAGAGAGAGAGAGAGAGAGAGAGAGAGAGAGAGAGAGAGAGAGAGAGAGAGAGAGAGAGAGAGAGCTGGAAGAGATAGTTGCGAGGTGTTGGTGTTGAAGAGACGAGCGTTAGTGTGAGTGATGAGTTCATCCTCACGACCCTGCATCACCACCGGAGAGGCGACGGATCGGGCCGTCTGCTGAAGCCTCCTTTGACGGCTGGAAGTGAGGGAGAAGCATGGGTCGGGAGGACAGGCATCCACCTCCTCGTTTTCTCCACCACTAGAGGGGGAATCTTGGCACTGTTGGACATCACCAGGATGAGAGAGAGAGTGGACTCGGCCCCTACCGTCGCAGGCCAAGAGATCGCGGCCCTCCAGCCGTCTCCGTGGTTCTCGGCGCCGTGCAAAGCAAGCCGCCGCCGCAGCCTCGTCTCCACTCCCCCACTTGAGATGTAAATAGATGCACATCTAAACTGCGGCATTATCCCGCCGGCCCACCCTACACAAACCTCGGATGCTCGCCGCCATTTTTTTCGTTTCCGCGAGTCACCTGCAAAATTACCTTATGAATGATGTCTCGAAAGGCTTGGCCGGGCCTGACGGTCACTGAGTGTGTGTGTGTGTGTGTGTGTGTGTGTGTGTGTGTGTGTGTGTAGGTCCTTCCCCGTCTTTATGTTGCTTGTCGCACAGTGTAGTCGTGCTACGGTGTAGTGAGGGTGGAGAGACGGCTAGGCCGCCCGGTGAGCGCAGGGGAGGCCGCCATGGTGTTCCACGCACGGGGGGCTAATGGAAGTCGTCCTGGGTATATCTCAACGTCTGGCACCTTATCCACGTCCCGGGGAGCTCGGATATTGATACACTGGAATGCTACGGTAAAATGACAACTGGAACAAAAAAAGAAAAGAAAAGGGGGGCAGAATGATAGCAACACGGAGAACAAAGCCGAAAGAGGTTGTTGAGAGTTAAGAGGGTAGATGGCGTGCCGCAGGGCCCATATCCCACTGCGTTTTTAGCCAGCCTAGCACGGGGTCTGTATCCCACTGCGCCTTGGCCGGCCATGCCCTGAACAACACGGGTCGTTGGATTTCTTTGTTGTGGCTCTTACCGCGTGGAACTTCGCCAACTACAGTGACTTACAGGTACAGTTACACCCCTACGACTGTATGTCTGTTATATATATGGGTATTGGATGTGGGTGTTGCGTGTGGCGGGTTTGATACGGTTCGGTCCGGCTGGTGTTAGTAACATCGGCGTTGGCTTCGTCTTGGCTGAGGCCAGGAGTGGACGGACCCAAAGGACTCGGCAGCTAGGCTTGGCCAGAGCGAGGACTTGGGCTCTCTGTCTTGGCTGGATTAAGAACTTGACTTCATAGCCACAATGGGTGGACCTAGTGTCCTTCTTTCTGCTAGGACTGGTGAAAGCTCAGCTAGGCTCTGCTTGGGCCAAGGATGCTGGATCAAGGTCCCCTTGCTGGGGGTCCAGTGCGTCTGGAGCCAGGGCCTTGCTGAGACCACGGTTGCCTGAGTTTAAGCCCAGCTGGAGCGAGGGCCCTGCTGGGACCAGAGCTCTACTTGAGCTAGGGCTCAGCAACCATCAAGATTCGCTGGAGCTAGGGCTAGGGATTATGCTGGAGGATAACTAGGGTTGGTGGCAGCTCCTGGGGCCCTCCCGGGCAGACGTGGACGTGTAGCAGGGAGTGTGAGAATGGTAATGGCTCCCTGGCCAGGTGATGGAAGGTACAGCCGACCCCTGTAACTTGTCTATATTTTATCCCCGTTAATTTCAACACGCCCATGTACGAGGGGGGATAGGAGTCTCTCTCTCTCTCTCTCTCTCTCTCTCTCTCTCTCTCTCTCTCTCTCTCTCTCTCTCTCTCTCTCTCTCTCACTCTCTCTCTCTCCCCTCGAAAACGAACCTCAGTGATTTTAGAAAATGATATGTAAGGAATTTGGTTATGTTCAAACAGGAGGGATTCATTTGTATTTTATTTTTTTGTCTTTCTTAATTTACAGAAATGTGATTATTAGTTTTGAAGGAATGAGGATGAAGATGGTTTTTTTTTAATGGGATAGATGGATATTGATGTTATTTCGGGGTTTGGATTAGATAGATGGATGTTTTGAATGCGGTGGTGAATGGTCAGGTGAGAATAAATCAGGTGTTGAGGCTGAAGGAACCTGTTGGGTGCCTCTTACGAGGTCAGGGATGTATCAGATGTTGTTTTCTGGCCTCAGGAACAACATGCCAGGTGAATCGCACGAGGTTAGGAGTGTTGAGGTGTGTGTGTGTGTGTGTGGGGGGGGGGGGGGTTAGGATAAACCAGGTAGGGGGTGTGGCTTCGAGAATCTGGTTATAAGGCGTGCGAGGTCCGGGGGCCTGGCTGGACACCGTGCGAAGTCCTGAGATAGAAATCAAGTTGTCTGATTTGGTCTTTGTGTTGAGGTCTTAGTGTCTTAGCTTCAATGCAGTACCAAGCTTGTGTAAGTCCTGACCTCCTTGAGTACGACGGTATGGTTCTTGAGCCGGACCCTTCGAGTGCATCAGTGCGACGGGTCGTAGATATAACACTACCACCCTTGAGGACGACGATACGACCCTAGGGCATAAATGATGCTTTACTGACACTCAGCAAATACATAGGAATACAACAACAAAAATATACGAGTCATTATTTCCAACATTACAAAGGATCTCACCAGATGTAAGCATGGTTCTCCTCGGTCTCTGGTGACCATCCATACACCTTACATCTACAGGACCTGCAGTGATAGAGGATCGAGGACACGTACCATAGGGTGTCTTGCCAGTGATATATATGATAGATATACCTTGTGTAGTCGTGTGTGGGGTTTCTTACCCCTCAACAGACTGGGCTGAACCCACCTCCCAAGCAGCTAGGGTTGGTTCGTGTGGTCAGGGTTATGTGCCACCCTGACACACACACAGGCAAGATAAGAGACCTGGCTTAGGTTAAAGAGTGAGGGGCAAAGGCAGGTCGCCGTCGTCATAGGTAAGGGTGGCAATTTTTCGTGTTCAAGACGCTAACGATAGTAATAATAGCCCAAAATATCCCCAAGGCAAAGCGGGGAGGGAAGTGATTCGAAAAGACTAGTGCAACCAGAGTCATTGTGGGCATTACGGGTCAAGTACTTGACATTACGCGTCAAGTAAATTTGTGACTGAGGTCTGAGAACTGAATATACGTTTGGAGTCCAGCAGCCAACATTGGATTCTCAAAGTATGGGCCAACCTGCTTCGCGTCGAGCTGTTCCGTTGACTCATGATTTCAAGTAAAATTTTCAAGGGTGAAAAAAAAAAATCGTCATCTGCACAAGCTTAACACAGGACTTTTGACACATGTGGCCACGGGGTTCCTGCTGCCAGCAGAAAGCAAAAGGCGGTACTTAGTAAACTGCCTCAGGAGACCGACAGGAGGTCAGAAAATGCTAAATTCCCAGATCTTGCGTCCCGTCTCTCTCTCTCTCTCTCTCTCTCTCTCTCTCTCTCTCTCTCTCTCTCTCTCTCTCTCTCTCTCTCTCTCTCTCTCTCTCTCTCTCTCTCTCAGAGCGTATCCGAATAAAATCTTTACGATGTAGAGATATCTAGACCATAGAAAACAATACGTTTTTTGAAACGGTGAAAATATTCCATTCCTCCTGTTATACAGGACGAAGGAAGAAGCTGGACCGAGCCAGAATGTAAGTGGGAGACTAACCACAACACAGCAGCGAAGAGAAGTGTAAGGGGTGAGTGTGCCACGTATCTAGGTGGGGACCTGCTGCTGCACGTGCAGTGAGAGCGTGTGTGGCTCTAGAATGATCTTGATACACCGGAAGGTCTTTTAAGAGATTATTTTTTTCCCCCTTCGATCTGTGGTTGTTGTCGGGCCTTAATGTCCTAAAGAGTCGATAATCCTAGGATCGAAATAAAGAACCAACGAACCCCGAGCTATATAGGACGGCCTGTGCCCAGTGGGACGGTTGGGCGGGCAAGACCAGAGAGGGGGTCATGGTCGCCACGCTGACGGCGTAGGCCTCGTAGTCCTCCACCGGACTTAAAGAGAATCGTGTGCCAGGGGGGACTCTCGAAAGGTCGCGCGTTTACTCCTCCGAACCGGAATAATCTAGTGTACGTACATCACCTTTAAGCCCCGCTGACGGGTACACCTCTCAGTGGGAGAGAAAAAGAATACAAAAAAAAAAAAAACTAAGCCACTCTCGAGCGTCAAAAATAGAATAAAAGAAATATTTATCCACTGAAGCGCAGACGCGACCTATAAAATGCAAACGTGGGGAGTTCTAGGAGGAGTTGACGGGGAGTACAAAGTGATGCCGGCGAAGCGTTTAGTCTCCAACAGTACGAAGAAGTAGAAGGAAAAAAATGGTGATGCTTTGGAGGGTGTAAAACTAACTCGCTGAACGTCACTTGCCAGGAAAGATAGACGAACCACTTCAGTATTCAAGACAGCTTTGGACTTATTGGGGGTTTTTCTCTTACAAAGTTCTCGACTAGGAAAGGATCAGAGGTTATACAGGACTCGGAGACAGACTGCGTCCTCCAGCAACGTGATGGACAGGCCAACGGGAGTGAGGCTCGAGCTGTCAAACGAAACTTGCCCCCCAGTAGTGGAATTAGACAGCCTCCGAAACAGGCCCGGGTGGAGTCGGATGTGTGATGTGGAACGGTTGTGAGAATGCTTTGTAGGTGTTGTGGAGCGGGTGTATCGCAAAGAGGTTGGTTAATTGTTGTGGAACTGTTGCTTGGTAATGCTGGAGGTGATGGGCGACCCATGTCGGTCGGGAGACTTGACCAGCCATTGTTTCATCATTCTCAATCTGTTGTGAATCCTCTTAGTGTTGTATCGTATATGCAGTTGTGTTGCCGGGCTGTTTTACTGTCTTTGTAAAACTTGCGTAGCACGACAATGTGTTGTGTAACGGCTGTATCACTCGTGTAGGACGTATGTCCGCAGGTGTTTGCAGTAATGTAAAACGCTCAGCGTCTTACATTAAGATTTTGCGAAGCAAGTGTGGCGGAGGCGGAGAGGCCATTACAAGTCTTTACAGCAGTCACGGCTCTTTTGTCCAGGTGGTGTACAAAGGCGGAGGCTTTGTGGCTCCCCACCAGGCGAAGCTAACGACACACATCAAAACACAACCACTTGCTCTCAGCTTCCGACACGACATCCTCCTCCTCCTCCTCTTCTCTTCTTCTTCTTCTTCTTCTTCTTCTTCTTCTTCTTCTTCTTCTTCTTCTTCTTCTTCTTCTTCTTCCTCTTCTTCTTCTCCATCGTTGTTACATGACGACTAAGACGACCCCACAGGAATGCAAAAGTTACCCTGGTTACTGAAGTTAGGGACAGGAGCAATGACCAAGAGTGTTAGGCTTGTGGTTTGGTTGTGGCGAAGGTGTTGCTTAGCGGAGTAAAATAGGGCCACTTCATTGCCTCGGTTCTTTGATAAATTTACGTAAATGAAAAGCTTCATCGAACTGGTTTGTCGGCGTAGATGACCTTAGCGAACACAACAGATCGTGGTTGTATGAAGTTGTACGTGAGGGATGTTAACTCCTTGTTGAAAATCCCCTCCGAAACCATCGTAAGGTAAACATAAGGGAAGTTGAGGTCCCAGACCATGAGCTGTGTGGATAGAAGACCTCCAACACCATCGTAAGATACACCTAAGGTGTAAGGGTAGCAGACCTCCGAAACCATCTGAAGATATACGTAATGTAGCTTCCGAAGCCCAGGTGTGAGGGGGTCTGGTGGTGGTGTCTGGTATGTGCTCTGTTGGGAGGGTCATAGTTCAAGATAAAGGCATTTGAATAATTGATCTGAGTTGCTTATTACCTCAGTGAACACCGACGCCCTGCTGCTCTCTGGTGTTTGGCTCAGCCCATTACTGACGTGTGTAGTGGGTGCGTTATATAGGGGGCTCAGGATGCACGCTGTTTTATGTCATTATTGTTAGTATTGTATTATATTGTATTGTATTGTGTTGTATTGTATTACTATTACTATTATTGTTGTTACTGTTATTATTATCGTCATGACAACATCTACGCAGCAGCACGACAAGCCCCACACCATTACATAACCGTGCAACAGGTCCCACGGTAGCCACAAAAACCCACAAAACCAACAGGCATGACACCTAAAGATTTAGGGAGGTGATAAAGTATGAGTCTGTAGGATGGGTGAAGTGAACATCTCGTGCACCCTTCACGAGGGGAGGCTTGCCCGCCAATTCCTTGACGGGAGGTGGCTGCCCGCCCTCCTCTTGACGGGGATGTTGCCTGCACTGCTCTTGACAGGAGGCAGCTGCCCGCCCTGCTTTTGACAGGGTGGAGGGGGTGGGGTAGCTGTTCGCCCTGATCTGGACTGATGGGGGGGGCCTCTGGCACAACGCTTGGTTGGTGCTGGATGTAGCAGGTTGAGAACAGAGACTATAGCGCCATCGTTCAGAAACAGGGGCTCAGCTTTAGCTTGTATCGCTCGCTAAAGCTTTTCTGCGAACCTTTGACAAACTAGGCCTGACGTGCATAACTGGGAAAGAAACAAAAACTGTAAATTTCTCAGAAATACCGATAGGGAACGTGCGGGGGTCACACTGAGTGTGGGGGAAATGAAGTATGTGCAGGAAGAGCACATGTGTCAAGTAAAGTATCCGTTTTGGTAGATGTTAGGACGGTGTGGGGCAGACGATGGTGTGTGGAGAGAGAGTTGGAGGCCGCTGCTTACCAGGGTTGCATAACATTTGAAACTTAAAATCATCAACGTATATTTCATTACGAAGTGAGTGTTTTACCTCAATGCAGAGGAAGGTGACGATACAAGCTTGTGCCGGTGAGCAGAAGTGCCTCATACCCCTGGCACTGGTAGGGGCCCACGGGCTGAGATCTCCAACAGTCAGATTGAGTGTAGTCTCAACACAGCTGCTTGCTCCAGGACCGAGCTGTAAGGGTAGAAGCCCAGAGCTTTGAAACCAACTTGAGGCAAAGTAAGGCCCCAGATCGAAATCTGGGGTTGGAAGACCTACAGAACTAATCGTGTAAGATTAGATAAGGTAGGGTCCCAGGCCAAGCTGTGGGGGTAAACGACCTCCGAAACTAGCATAAGGTTTATGCTAGGTAAGGTAAGTGATGGATCATGTAGGAGAATAAGTCACGGGTCTGTAGCAGTGGAGGCAGAGGTGAATCTAACGCGAATTTCTCAGGGTCGTCCTCGAACCCCACAGCTCGGTTGGTGTATGACCATTGCTCACCAGGTGAATGCCATGTGAAGTACCGGCCTGTTTGGTACTGCAGGCGTCATTCTTTCGCAGCATGTGCTTGCAGGTAGGATCCTACGCAGCGAGTTTCGTAGGAGAGGGCGAAAGAGACAAAGACCAATGCGGGACGGAGGCTGGAGCCGTCGGATCCTGCGTCTTCGTCATTTGCATGGATGAGAGGGGGATGGTACAGGAGGTTCCTCGTGACGTCTCCATCCTAGGGCACCTGTCGTGTCCTCACCATCAACCACCACATCGGGATCCTCCTCCTCACGCCCACCGCCCCGCACATGTCTTCACGCCCGCTATAAAAGAGGAAAAACTTGAGCTCCCACCACCAGCTCAATAATATCTTCACACACATCACTTTAATGTTGTCACGCCCACTCCTTCAGGATGGCTTTACGCTCCTCCTCCTCTCTTCACTTCCCTTGCTTTAGGTCATGCCTCTTCCTCGTCTTCCCTTGCAGTAGGTCAGGTCTCCTTCCACATCTTCCCTTCTCTTCCCTTACGTCAAGCCTCCCCTTTTGTCAAGTTTTTCTCTTCCCTTCCCTTGCCTTAGGTCAGGTAGTCCCCTTTCCCTTGCACTCTGTAAGGTATACCTTCTCTCTCCTGGCTGAGGCCTTCCACACTTCGTCACAGACGAGCGATAATCTTTGAATATACTATTTCTCAGGCAGATTACTGACGCGTTGACGGAGGAGGGGAAAAAATAAATGCAGAATATTTTGTTGATAGTATTGGCTGGTCGCTGACAGGGATGTCTGGGTGGTTGACAAGGCAGCGTGAGTCAACCCTGGTTTATGGAGATGAACAGCTCGGATCGAACACATTATGATTGTGATTTATCACAGATGTTCATGTTTGATAAGACTGAAGTGTTGTGGGATGCTTGCACGTTTTACCTTTATGCCTGTGAGCCGGTGTATCCCTTTGTCGGTTAGTCAAACCATTTGGAATATCTTGAACCGTCTGTAACATACGAACGTCCATCAGCTGGTGTTGCCCTTGTTGTGGAACCCGTGTGGAGGCGTGGCTGGCTGGCCTCCTGCAAGCTCACGTCCAGATACGTTAGCAGACCAAGCTGGTCAGTCCAGGAGCTGGTTGCTGTTGGGTCAGGGTTCGCGATGCAGGGCAGGCCAGGCCTTCCACTCCTAGGTCGAAGACTCTGCCGCTCCATGCCATTGAGCCTAACGTCCTCGAGCAGATGCTCCCTCAGTAGTAGCTGCAAGACGTGCTGCTGCGAGCCCACTGTGTAGTCGGGGGGTACATTGATAATTATATCTGTGGTGTCAGACGGAAAAAAAACGTTATGTGTTTTCAGCATCGACGGTCCGGGATTAATCCAACCCAGCGCACTAAAACCAGACTTTGGGTTCCACCTTTTGTTCCAGTGGGTACACAGTACACCTGATGTTGGAGGCAGAGGTATTGGCGCCAGTAGGAGTGGCAGGCAGGCTCCTTCGATGGACGTGGTCGCCGGCCAAGCAAGCCTTCCCGCACCCTCGGTAACTCCTGTGGGAAAAATTTGGGTTCTTGGGTCATCTAGAACACGTCCTTCAGGTTTACTTCCCAGGACAGTGTGGGGGAGAGGGATTCCACTCTACTGAACGGTGCTGCTAAGAGACAAGACCATGGTTCTTTAAACTCTCCCTAAATATTTGACACGGGTTCGACTCATGGGCACGTAGGGATCAGTGGTTTACATCGATGTCCATGTGACTGCAGTTAATCCTGAAGCGAGCGAGGGTAAGTGTGCCTACTTCGCTGAGGAATTTCTCTGGGTCAGACGTGGCTAAAGGGAGAGTGAGAGTCACGAGACGTTTGCCTACTGTGGGTCGTCTCGTCCCACTGTGGGGGAGCCCTTGTCGATGGCTGGTTAGATCGGGCACGAAAGTAGGGGGAGCTTAGTTGTTACTCCTATAAGCTGATGATAGGATGGCGGTCGTTACAGCTAGGTGATAAGATTGGGGCCAAGAGAGTTGGGGTCGTCACAGTCGGATGAGTGCAGGGCGATAGAGCTGTGTGTGTGAGTGTGTGTGTAGAGGTGTGGGAGCAGGTCATTACACTTTGGACAGTGTTGCTCCGTCGCCAGTATTTTAGTGATTACAAGTGTGACACTGTCTGGGCCTTGCATCTCTCTCTCTCCTCTCCTCTCCTTTTTTCTCCTCTTCTCTTCTCTTCTCTTCTCTCCTCTCCTCTCCTCTCCTCTCCTCTCCTCTCCTCTCCTCTCTCTCTCTCTCTCTCTCTCTCTCTCTCTCTCTCTCTCTCTCTCTCTCTCTCTCTCTCTCTCATGCCCTCACTCCTACCACCAACCGTCATGTTTGCGTAGCGACAGCCCGAGCGTTGGCCGTGTGCATGATGAAGAAGCCGCCACTTTGGTAAGAAGGCGATGAATGTGTGTGTGTGAGAGAGAAAGGGGGGAGAAGGGGAGAGTTTTGTGCGGCTCTGACGACCTCTTAGGGCTGCTCTTTCTGTGTCTCTGCTCGGAATATGACGAGACTGTAAGAGACAAAAGACTCCTCCTCATCATCATCGGCTGCGTGTGTTCACGTGTTCACGGAACAAGGCACGCCAGCTCTTGGAAGCCTGAACACGTGTAGCGTGCCTCTCTGCTCGCTCGTACATCAGTTCCCCTGCACGCGAGAGAGGCACTGTTAGTGGTGCATGTAAGAGGAAGTTGTGGGGCAGAGTCGAGCGGCCTTAATAAAACCCACAAAAGAAGGAGCGGGTAATTACATGCATAGTTTCCTCCCCGGCCGGTGGTCATCAAAGCAAGTGGAATTCCCGGGCAATTGATCATTGTTTGTCGTTCTCAGGAGCAGTGCACGAGAGCTTGCCTGCGGGGCTGGTTCTCAGGGCCACCACAGCTCCTCGAGACGTGCGCTCGGCAGTCCATTCCTCCCTCCTCCCTTATTCCTTTTGTCTCGCCTTTAGTCGCCCTCTGCCGGATATAACTGGACGTGGGTTTACTTTAGACATGATTTTTTTTGTTCTTATCAAATGTTTTGTTCAAGGGCATTCTGCCCTCCTAATGATAGTGTGTATGTGTGGTTCATCTACCTCGTACGGAGTCCGGGAGGGTCCGTCTACTTTCTGCCGGAGCCCAGGAGGGTCCGTCTACCTTCTGGCAGAGCCTAGGAGGAGGATCCGTTTAGCTATTGCGGAGCCCTGAGGGGTGTGGAACATTTTGGTACCCAGCGTGAGGTACTGATGGTGCGCTTGGGCTTTGCCAGTGGCACCATGTTGGTACAACCAGTCATCTACATTGGCGATGGTACCATCAACAGATTTTCTCGTATCGGTAATCTCCTTTGAATCGTGCGCCAGGTAGCGTGGTGTCGACCCTCTGGTGGCGATTTCTGTAAACTACATGTAAACACAAGGGCCAGCGGATCGTAGGAGGCGTGGGACATTATTTTCTCCTCATTGTTTTCTCGTTTTTGTTCCAGTTATCCTCTTCATCCGTAAGTTATCAACTGACAGACTTTTATAATTGGTTGTGTATGTATGTTACCTGTGGCTGAGCGTGGGATAAGTGAGCTCTCTAACAGCTTGGATAATTGATGTTATGCCCTTAGCCTGGATTAACCCGAGTTTCTTTCCACGGCTTATCGTTTTCTGTTCTTTTTCCCTGCCATGAATACAGTGGACGCTCACCTAACCTCAACTAGTTCACGGGTATAATACGTTCACCCTCATACACGTACGTATGGGCCTAGTGGTAGGCTTCTGTTCATGATAATAATGAGTGGTACAGGAGATGAAGGAGGTAGGGGTCCCCTAGTCTAGAAGATGGGTTATCTGGACCACCTCCTGACGGAGGGGAGTGTGGCGGCCTGTGGTGAATGGTAGGCGGTGCCTCTGTGGTGCTGTGTCGTGTAGTGGTGAGGGCTGTGTACCTTGAGGAGGTGATGCTTGCATTGGTAATTCCGATTACATTATATCTTCGTAGGTGACAATAGATACACGTAATATATGGAATCCGTGTTGGACGTAATGATAACCAGTTTTCTTAAATGTTCATTGCATTAACGACCAATTTCTTCTCTTTTCAGGTAAGCAGGAAAAGGGGAGGAAAAAAAATATAGAACTCTGCGGGACTTCAACGCGGACGTAAGTAACAATCCTATTTTAATGTCGTCCTTCCTGGTTCTCCCGTGCTGGGTCGGGTGTCGGTGTTGATGTAGATAGATAGATCGATGCTGGGGAAGTAGTTTGAAATAAACTGCGTCAAGACATGAAAGCCACGTTCGGCGCTGGTACCACAAATCTTAGGACATTAATGCAACACTTCTGGTAGAAATTGTGTTTTTTTGCTACGAAGCAGGTTTACGTTTTCTATGAAAGCAAGGGGGTGGGGAGGACGTAGAAGTATTCATATGTGTGTGTGTCAGTAAGTGTCGGATTGTGTAAATCGTGACGGCTTATCTTACTAAACGAGAAGCAGGATCACCCAAGACCAGTAATTGTACTTGGGCGGCAGCACGATCTGGTAGGTCTGTCTGCTCCCCGCCACGCCAAAGCACTTTATATATATATATATATATATATATATATATATATATATATATATATATATATATATATATATATATATGTAATGAGATAAAGGCAGGTATCCCTTTCATCAACCAACCTGAAAGGAAAGAATGCGTGCAGTGCCCAGCTCTGGGCTTGGATACGTTACCGCAACCCATCGCATGTCATTGCGTTCAGGGGCGTCCCGCTGGCGCACGGTGCTCGTCCTTCTTCCTGCACTCTTATTGCCCCTAAGCATCCGATCGTCCGTCAGTGCGGGTACCGTCGGCGGGCGGAGGTGAAGAAAAAGAGCCCGGAAAGCAAGTGGGGGTCGTGATACGCGCCAGCGGAAGATCAGAACGTGGAAGATATACACACAGTCTCTGGGAGTCAGGCGGGCGCACGGAGGTGGGTCGCGGGCGCATGTGTCGCTGTAACCGATTCATCATTTGCGTACCAGCCGAGGGGGAAAAAAATGCAAGACAGAACCTGCCAATGACTGTACCAGTTTTAAGAAAGAGATGAAGGGAAGCATTGCATCTACGGACGTTTTTGAGCCGTCTTTGCCTTCAACGATTAAAAGAAAAAGAAGAAATGTTCTCTGTCGCAGGCTTTTGTTGCCCTTGTATACGTTACGTGCTTTGTCTGTGTACTTGGGGCTGGTCACTAAACAACGCGATCTCTGATTGGCTCATAACCCAGTGTTTGACCAGTCACGACGGCCCATACAAATGCTCTCATGCTTGACTGCCATTCGCCATTTCCAGCCGAGATCTGTGTGTGTGTGTGTGTGTGTGTGTGTGCAGGACGTTGAGGAAGGGGGGAAGGGTTGTAATTCCCAGTCTCTTCACTAAAATGGTTCCCTACTGGCACGACCAGGCCAATGGAGGACCCTTGTAAAACGTTCCCGATTAAATCGAAAGGCGCAGAAAGGTCAGTAATTGTTTAATAGATAGCCAGCGTCCATTATAAATACGACGGCCCGTTCAGCGGGAGAGAGAGAGAGAGAGAGGCCTGGACTTCAGCGTAGGTATACAAGTGAGTCGGAGGACCGACCAACCAACCAAGGAGGGTGTGTACAAAAAGATTTCAGAAATACCTTAAAAACCTCTTATAACAGTTAATTGATTTACTTAAGGAATTCAAGGTATAAAATGCTGTTTGTTTAACATATTGGCGTAAGGCATTATAAAGGTTCATCGTTTTACGTGGTAAGTTAAGGCATTATCCAAGCTGGTCGTTTTTCGTAGTAAGTTAAGGCATTATCCAAGTCGGTCGTTTTTCGTAGTAAGTTAAGGCATTATCCAAATTGGTCGTTTTTCATAGTAAGTTGAGGCATTGTAAAGGTTGATTCTTTAACCTATTAGATGATAATTATTTTTTCTAACTGGTAAAAGTCCATGTATGAAAAGAAACCATCTTTCAGTAAGTTGTGTTCGTCTGTTGGTGTACCGTGTCGGTGCAAGTAAAGGTGGTGGGCTGTGATCGAATCGAAAGCTTGTGTTTAATCTTACTCTTGTGTTCCAGACCACTGAACGGTCGAGTATCTCCTCCTCCTCCTCTTTGGTTCCTGATCATTGAACCGTCGAATATGTTTCCTCATGGGTTCCGGGTCAGTGTATGGGCGAATTTCTCTTCCTCTTGGAGTGTGCTGGGTCATTGTACTCTCTCTCTCTCTCTCTCTCTCTCTCTCTCTCTCTCTCTCTCTCTCTCTCTCTCTCTCTCTCTCTCTCTCTCTCTCTCTCTCTCAGCCCTCCATCCCGTATTCCTCTTAAGAACAGGCCAGACGACAGGTTTAAGGCCGACCCTCCTCCTTCCCTCCTGGGACACGGGCTGCTGGAGATGCGACGAAATTTTGTTTCCTTCGGAGGTGACGGAATCGTCGTGAGGAGGGACGAAATAGTTGCCTTCTCTTTAGTCATTCAGGTCAGCGTAACTCTTTTTTTTTATTTTCTCGTGGGAACCGAAAAGCTTTTAGACCCGGTGTCTCTAGTGTACGTAAGGTGAATAGTTGTGCCCCGCTTTGTATGTGGGTGTTTAAGGCACGCCTGTGTGAGTGTGAGACGCCGCCCGCAAGTTTGGGTGTCAGACGCCGCCTCCTGTGTGGGTGTAAAAAGACGCCTCCTGTGTGTGTGTGTGTGTGTTGAGGCACGCCCTCTGTGCGGTTGCGAGTGACACTTGGGGAGGGGCGGGTGGTCCGTTCGGGTTTACACGTTTCGGGCCCCTGCCTCTCACTGTTCTAATGCACGGTCTAGTTCCTCTCTATACTGCAGGAACCCCCAAGACCCTCTCATCCAACGGTTCCTCCACGCAGCCTCTCCACTCCCGTTGCTCTTGTGTCAGTGGTAACTCTGTAGTACTGTCCATTACTCCCTCGTAGTGCTGGTACTTCACAGTGCTTACAGTACGTCGGCCACACTCGAAATACGTGCAAGTAACCAGTGCGCCACCAGAGCCGCATAGCACCTTCGAAGTGCCGTAAGTTGATGCTCTCCAGTAGTCCCTGGTTCTTGTGAGCGACGCCCGATATTAGCCTAAGGTCTTCCTGGGTCGTCTTGGTGTTGTTCATGAGCGTTGATGTGTAGCTTACGGGTAGCAGTAGCCAGAATCAGTTCAGTCAGTCGCACAGCAAGGACCCACTCCACTCTCTGACCAGACCCGAAGCTTGGACCAACCCCAGAGTCTAACGAGACTCAAAGCTTATTATCAAACGTACACTTTGGCCAGCACTACGGCCTGGACACACCTCACAGCTTGTCCAGCCCTACAGACTGTGTCTACTCTACAGGTTTGCCAGCCACAGTCTGGAGCCTCCCTTGTTTAGCCAGCCCCACACTTTGGCCAGTCCCTCAGCCTGAACCCACCCAGCAGTTTAACCATCCTCATAGTCTTGCCAGTATGTTACTTATAACTCACCCTTCGTCAGTAGACATGTGTGGTCGGCTCTTTAATAAGTTTATAATTCACCCATCGTCAGTAGATATGACTGCTAGGTTCTCTAGTTAGCTGTGTACACTCTACTTACAGACTACCCTAAGACTCATTTAGTCCCTAGGCAGAGAGCATGTGTGTCTCTCTCCTCCTATGTTTCCCTCTTTACCTTCCCTTTGCTTCCATGTTTACTTCCCTGTGTCTTCTCGGCAGTTACCCCCTTGGCTCCCCGCTCCTCTGTGGCTCCCCCTAGTGTCGGAACTCCTTGAGAATTACTCCATTGTGATCTCTGCGGGTATCTCCTGGCCGGCGCCGTTGTCGGACCCAGGGGAGGGGATAATGAAGGAGGAGGGGAGTGTCTGTTCAGGGCAGGGGGGCTAGGAGGATGGGGCAGGGGTGGGGCGGGGCGGGGCGAGGCAAGGCTCTGGGAGGACAGAGGAAAGAGCTCTGGCCTACCATCTCATAGTTTCCTCCCGTCAGAACTCATGTATTATTTTCTTCCCTTTGAGGGTGTTTGTTTTGTTTATGTTGTATGTTTGTGTCGTGTGTGTGGGCTGGGAAGGAAGCAGTACCTTCGATGAAAGAACGGGGGGGGGGGGGGGGGGACGTCCCTCTTTCATTGAGTTATGAATAAAGATTGTTTGTACACCAGCATCTCTTATTACGCGAAGGCTCGACTTCACAGCTAGACCAGGAGCAAGAAGCTGCCGTGGTAACTTCTTTGATGAGCTGGGCTGTTTCAGGTCGCTATCCGGATGCCCCTTTTAATTTTCTCTCCTGAAGGCCTGTATTTGTTAACTGATCATGAAGACTCAGTCTGTTTTAGGTAACCCGTTCGTTTAGTTATCATTCTCAGTGTATTATCATTTTACTCTACAAATTATACAGTGTCTATCATGCGTGTATAGAATTATTTTATTAGTAGCAATCAGAAAGCTGTAGCTTCCATGATTTTCCCCCGTCCAGAATATAGCACATGCCCCCAGTCTGTGCACCGGAGGTTGTTATTTCAATACTGTCAGTCCGTCGCAGTGGTAAGAGGACTGCACAAGGTGGTGGTGTTGAGGAGGACAGAGCTGGACTTAGGTGCGCCCCTTCCCTCACTCTCTGGACGCAAGGAAATGCTTTTTGGTGCCGGTGTATAGCGACGACATCCAGGCGAAGTGACGTCTGGTGCCTGGTGATGCGGTGGTGTCTTAAGGTGAACCTCGCTCTTAACACCTTCCCGAGGGGGGAGCAGACTTGCACGTTTGGGTTGCACGTTGTAAAAATAGCAATGATATTCATTTAATTGTCCCCGAACAGGGACGCACCAAATTTTTTCCCAACCGATGCACAATTGTTTATAGTGCCATAATTCAACCCGGAGTTATTGTGCCGCGAATAATTTGCGTGCGAGTGTCATCCGCGTCGCTTTAATTAGCAAAACAGCTACCTGAATACTAATTTGGGTCGTAACAATTCGTCCGTCCCGTATGGTCCCGGGGCAGTAGCCCTAAGCTGGTCTCGCTCACAGTAGCGACTCTTAAGTCATGATGGATCAGTCGTCGGAACCATGTCATTGGCCGGTCAGTTAACGTCTGGATCAATCAGGGAACGCCAGGGTCGCGTCCAGGACCCAAGCGAGCGAAGAAGGTTGGTTGATCGCCGAGAGGACATCGGGTGGATCATCGTCAGGTCCCCACGGAGTTATCGTCCCCATACGAGGAGCTCTAGGAACAGGCTCTCTTTAACGCTGTCGTTCTTCGAAGGTTTCTCAGAAATGATTCAGAGGTGGATTGGCTATGGCGTTCGGACACGGCGGTCGGTCGGTTGGGGGGATTCATCCCTCGACTGTGTGCAGCTGGAAGCTGGTCGTATATGTCTGGATTAGTGGAGTGGGTCACCCGCTGTTCGGGATGATTCCAGGGTTGGCTCACTGTTGCCAGATTAGTGGACTGATAAACCCGTGGACCGTGTCCGAGGCGTGGAGTAACCACATAGTAGATTTCTCCTTTTTTTTTTAGTGTTTTTGTGAATTTCGTATTTTAGTAATTGCCTCTGGTTTTTTGCTTTCAAGTTAACGAAACGTTGACACTTTTATATCCAAAGCGAAAGGATGTGTATGTCATGTTGAGGGCCGAACCAGGGCAGATGAAGGGTAAGATGAACCACTAGTATCCTGAGGGGCTAGGATGTGGATGGTAGGCCCTGGTTTCGGTACATTATACATGGCATATCAAGATTGGATGTGTGGAAGTGAAGCCGGTGTTCGTTTGTTCCCGACGCTACCGCGCTGTGGCAGGCAAACCAGGGAGAAATCAAACATTATATAAATCAGTTGAAGAGATTATTTGAGGAACATGAACCCTCTCAAACATGATCTCATATCGTTTGACCTGACTTACAAGGGGGTCAGGTCAGAGGCCGGGCCATCGTACTCGATGGTCGTACCACCATTCTCAAGCGTCGTACCGTTGTGTTCCAGGGGTTAGAAGGTAGTAAGATAAAACATGTATGAGGCATAATGTCCTCAGCTTATGGGTTCTTTGCCAGTCATGGTAAAGTGGGTTGGGCAGGAGTGCGTGGTGGGTGCTTTGGGGTCGACACACAAGCTCGTATTTTGAGTCCACCCCACCTTGCCTCCGTAAGGTCGTCTCACCAGCCACCGTGTGTCGTGAGGGAACGATTGAAATCGCTTGAGGCTGCACTCCCTGGAGCTCAGACGGGCGAGGTGTATCATCATCTATGCCTGGAAAATCCTAGAAGACATGGTCCCCCCCCCCCCCCCCCCCCCCCCCCCCCCCCCCCCCCCCCCAACTTACACACGGAGATAACATCCTACTGACACGACAGGCATGTAAGACTGTAAAGTACTACCTCTGAAATACAAAGGTGCGATATGCATAAGAGAGAACACCTTAAACATCCGAGGACCGAGGCTCTTCAACACCTTATATACCTGCAATCATCAGGAATATCGAGGGATGCACGGTGGATCAGTTTTAAGAACGGCCATGGACAGGTATTTACTAAGTGTACCAGACCAGCCAGGCTTGTGGAGGCTGCGTGGGCCTGGGGGGCTGCGGCTTCCAGCAGCTTGGTCGACCAACGACCCAATCTTATCAGCCTGGGCCCAAATCAGACCCCTGAGGACTTCACTAGGTATTCACAGGTCGTCTGAGACACACCCCTGGTCTTCTGTGCAAAGAGACTGCCACTGGTCGATCCCAGCACCATGAACTGAATCTTCCCACTGAAGTGGAGACATAGTATTTATCCATGCTGTGTGCATGAGTATGTTGGATATATAGGCAGCAGGAACAACATATTTTGTATACTTACTTGCAGTATGCTTCGGAGGTCTTCAGCCCCCGCAGCTCAGGCTAAGTCCAAGCTGCTGAGTTGGGGGTTCTTTTGGGTCGACCGTGCTGTTGGTAGCCGCGTTCCGCATGGCTCTTTAAATCTCACTCAGGGCCTTCTTAAATTTCATCGCTGTATATCTCATAGTGTTTGTGATGGCTGCAGGCATTTGTGTTGAAGAGTTTTGGGCCCCGAATGTTCCGGGTGTTACTTCTTTTTACTCTTATTACACCTTTTGATTTTGGGGGGAAATAGTTTACAGAGTCGTGCCATTGGGGAATTATTTTTGGGTGTAAGTTGGGAACCATGTCTTCCAGGATTTTTCAAGTATGACATATATATAATGCACTTCTCCTGTCATGATCAGAGAGTACAGCGTCAGTGACTTCAGTGTGTATGTGTAGACATCAGCAACATGCTGATTATAAGAGAATACCTGATATAGGCAGCAGCAGCAGCATAATGTGTATGCGACTATGTTGGGTTGAGGCAGCAAGGTCAACATACTTTGAGTGTTGGTGACCGGTGGCATATCAGTAAAATCATTTACGTGTTAGATTTCTTGTTGAATTAATTTGCTTCCAACTCTTGATTGTGTAATGGTTGTTTAAGATGATTACTCGTTGCTTTGAACTGCAGATTGTCTAGGATGAATTTGCATATACAGAATTATATATGTATAACCTTGAATATGTTGAAAGTAATGTTGAACTGTGTTTAAGAGTATATTATAGTCAGGTACGTTGGCCGGAGTGACGCCACAAGGACTGTATATCAAGGTCTTACAGAAAGGTTCCACATGACTCTTTGCCACAGGCAGTGTTGGGCAGGAGGACAGCCTGACCTCGATAAATCCACCGTCTCACCAAGACTTGCTCGAATTACTCGTGTTTTTTATGTCCTGAATTTCGCCACCAGTGTCTTAGGGGGGGTAACACCCCCTATCCCCCCTCTTTTCCCTCCTGCCTTCGTGGAGACTATTTTTCCCCTCGTCTGCAAGAATTTAAAACCTTTTCTTTTCCTTTTTTTTCCCCCCACTTACGGATATTGGTGCGGTAAATATTTTTGCGCGTAGCAAAAGTAAATTGGAGGTACCGTTGTATCGTTTCGTTCTCGCTGTGTATTGCCATTTCTGATCTCAGGGGAGAGCCATGGCCGTGAGACGGTGAGAAATTGTTGATTGAGGAGGGGAAATGGTAAGTATCGGGTGGCGTGAGTGCGGACCTTCCTGAGGCAGGGGAGCCGCGTCACCGCCAACAGAGGAGGATCTAACTCTCGGTTAAGAAGGACAAAACACCGCCGCCGACACTTTAAAGGTGTTCCCGGCGGAGTCTTAGCGGCCGATCCCGGCGCCGATAAATCCCATATTTCCCACAGCTTTATGTGTTTTCCAGGTTTCTGGACTTTGTCTTGTTTCTTGCTACTTTTTTCACCCCAGAAGATTTTGATATAATACGTATTTCTTAGAATATACTACAACCTCTCTTAACCCGGGAATTCTGAAATTATCCATTAAACGTAGAGCCCTTGTTTGTAATATGTAGATTAATACATATTATGGGATTGAGTAGCGTACGTGTGTCATGTTATTTATGAGTTAGAATCTATGTTCCTATTGGCCGATGTCGTTCCATGGCGATATATATATACTAGTGTAGCTGACAATTGTTTTTGAGGAAGTTCAGGATCGCCTGACACATACTGGGTCACGGTGGGCCTCCGTGTCAGAGAGGATTTGGGGCACATTTAGTCGGGGTTGGGGCAGCTTTAGCAGGATTATGGGATGGTGTAGAAAGATTTAAGGCAGCTTCATTGGGATTAGGGCTCGTTTAAGGAGGATTGAAGGTAGGTTTAGGAAGTTCGGGGCTGGTTTAATGAGGATTAAGTGTAGGTTTAAGAGGATTGGGGCTGGTTTAAAGGAGGATTAAGGCAGGTTTAGGAGGACCCTTATAGGTTTAGATAGGGCAGGTGTAAATGGATTTTGGGGATGGGCTGTAAAAGGGGTCAAGGAAGGTTTAAGAGGATTAGAAAAGATTTAGGAACTGAAGCAGGTTTAGGAAGATTTAGACTGGTTTAGAACGATAGAAGATGGTTTAGGATGGTACGAGAAAGGGCTTCAGTGATGGCGACAGGTTTAAGAGGAGTGTGGATGATTTTAGGAGACTAGGTTTAGCAGTGCTAGGGAGCAGGTTTGATATTGCTGGGGGCTGGTTTAGCAGTGCTGGGGAGAGGTTTTAGTAGTGCTGGGGAGAGGTTTTAGTAGTGCTGGGGCAGATTTACGAGTGGTTTGGTAATGCTGGGGAGGAAGGGTGGGTTTAGCACAGCTGAGAGCAGGTTTAGCAGTGCTAGAGGGAGGAGTGGGGGAGACAAATTAGATAGTGCCAGGGAGGCAGGTTTAGTGGCGTTGAGAGGCAGGTGTAGTGGTGTTAAGGGACCGAGTTTGGGGCGTGTTTGTGAGGTTTAGTAGGGGAATGGTACAGACGGGGGAGGGCTGGGGTAAGTACCCTGTACATTTAATTCTAAATTGTGTTTTCATGATAATTTTATAGGTAGGAAAAAAAAGAGAAACATTGTTCGGGGATGTTGTGTGGATACCGGACGACAGTTGCATTGATGGCAGTGGTTCCAGAATCTTTTAATAAAGGTAAAAGCTACAGTTAGTTACAATAGCAGTGACAATAGTAACCACACGAAGGGTTCTAACAATAGCTGCTGTCACGGGAAATACGTTAGGCATGAATGAATACTCAGTGGTTCACGTGTGTGTGTGTGTGTGTGTGTGTATATATATATATATATATATATATATATATATATATATATATATATATATATATATATATATATATATGGGTCCATAGGGAAATGAAACTCGACAAGTTCCCAAGTGCACTTTCGTATAATAATCACATCGTCAGGGGAGATACAAGAAAGAAATGTAAGTCAGTTGATATACAACGAAGAGACGTAGCTCAGCTAGCTAGATAGATTGATTGATTGATAGATAGATAGATAGACACATGTAAGCACACACAAAAAAGAAACATCGTGTACAGAAACTAGATATTATTAACCAGAGCTGAAACTGTCGAGCAATTGTATGCACCGACACTTAATGCGTGTCTCAGAGTATGCTTGAGACGGGCGAGACGACAGACCGGCGCTGGAGAGCAACGACCAACACGACAGAAGGAAGCGGAGAGCAACGGCCAGCACGACAGACAGGCAAAGAAAACGAGGGTGTTCCTCCACGCTTCCCATTGCTGTAATTTTCTCTGCCCTGTGGTGTTCTCTGTGCATTGTGGTGTTACTACTGTGGTTTCTCAGCTCCGCGGTGGTGGTGTCTTATGCCTTTCGTGTGTTGTGTTCTGGGTGCTGCGGTGTCCTGTGTGTGGGGTATCTATGTTCCCTAGTGTCCTCTGTGCTTTCTGGCGTTCATAATGCTCAGGTGCTCTGTGTCCTGTAGTGCATACTTCGTGGTGTACTGCGTTTTCTGTGTCCTGTAGTGTGTGTGTGTCTCTCTCTCTCTATGTGCTCTGATGCACTCACGGGTGTACTGTCTGTGCTCGGTAATGTCTGATCGTACTCTTGTGCACTATTGTGGTGCTCTCGCGTTCCCTTCCTACTCCCCTCATGACTCCCCGACGATCGTGTGATGAGGAAATTATGGCTCAAGCTTTGGTTAAGTTTCCCCCCTCCCTTCCTCTTCTCTCCAAGTCCACATCCTCTCACTTCTCCTCCCCTCACCTAACCCCCTTACCCTATTCCCGCCGCCCACCCATCTGAAACTCATTTACTCTCAGAAGACCAAATTTTATATTTTAATCATAAATTAACTTTTTTTTCCCTCCCGAATCTAAGCTTCGGGAGGATACGTTTTCGTCGTAACTTAGAGGGGGATGGATGAGGGGTGTTCTGGTGAAGGCTTTTCCATCAGAATGAAACGTAAGGTTTTTTCCTTTTCCATCCCTGGACATGATGAAGTTGCCACTTGATGCTGAAGAAGTTTATTAAGTTAGTTTATAAGTTAACGAGGATTTAGTCTCCCCCCCCCACTTTCCGACCTAGAGTTCCGTTTTCTCTCTGGGAACACACGTATGTGTACGTCTGCTGAAGAATCTGGCGGTGCGGTTTGCACTTCTGAATATGATTTCCCCAGTTACTCCCTGGTGAGATTTTGGATCGTCTTTTTCGAGTGATAGTTTCAGGGATGAACTCACACACACACACACACACACACACACACACACACACACACACACACACACACACACACACACACGGGTCCTCGTCAGGCTGGGGCGCGAATCCACACCTCGTCTTCTAATTATTCAGAATTCCTTTTCTGGAGGATCGCGTAATTGTGGCAGGGCGTCAGTATGCATGACGGAGGGTGGGACAGTGTCTCCGTGGCTGCTGGGGACAGTCGGACACGGGGTAATTAGCAGGACACTAGTCTGGTATACAAGGGCAGGCCAGGTTCCCTGAGCGGCGTGGGGGGGGGAGCCTGGCTCTCGGGATCGTCAGCAAGCAAGGTCCCTGATCGGCCACACGGGATTATCAGAAGAAAGATTTTTTTTTTTTTAAGTCGTTGTTGATTTTTATTTGTTATTGTTTCGTGGCATTTCGTTCATTACTGGTACGTGATCTGGGTAATCGAAGGGTAGAAGTGGCTGGTGTCGTTTCCCTCATGTGTAGTAATGAAGGTTATAAGGTTTGGAACCCTAATGTAGGGTTTTAGAGGTTATATATATGGTTACCCTAACGTGTAGCACTGAAGTACTGTTGAATACTGGAGGTTATAGAGATGGAAAGTTGATGTCTAGTATTGGAGGTATTTAAGAAGAAGGAAGTTTTATTCTGTCCAGTACTGATGGCCTTTAAGATCTTTGAAGTTTAGTAATGATTATACTCAAGTCATTAAATTCAGGTCGGATATTGTAATAACCCACAATGTCGTATTAGTAACAGTGCTCTTGTTTTTCAAGCGAAGGAGATGTAATATTTCCACCTAAGGAGATCAGGTGTGCTATATACGGGGCATAGGTTTAAGAGGCTACTCATACTTTCCCCTCCATGAGTATACTCAGCTCTGCCTGCCCTGGTTACGTTGCTGAGAAAGTTGTGGGATTTTGCTTCGCCTTCAGGATGGATTAGAATCTGATGTGTTGGCAGTGAAGATAATGGGTGTTATCAGCACGACTGAAGGCCTGGGCGTCCGCAAGAAGAGACAAATGATCCAAGACCAAAAACATCTGGAAGGTGCATTTTGGATTATCTAGCGCGGTGGATGGCGTGGGGCGAGGTGTTTCTCCCCATGGATTGGGGCATGGACGCATGCGGTCGCCGCCAGTGTGCACCGCAGGACGCATACGACCGCAGCTACGTGTGGTGCTGTAAATGCAGAAATACCCTCTCGTTTTACATTCAGCGCTTGTACGTGTAAGATATGGAGGGGGGACAGAGTGGGGTGGGTGTTTTACAACTCTTGTGTTCCCCCGCCTGTCCGCGCCCCCGTGGTGGCTGGTGCACATGCCTGGTAACAGAGTGCGGGCCGACGTGGACAAGTGTCTGCGTGTGAATCCTTATGAATAAACCAGGAATAACCCGCTGGGTGAAGGGGCCGGCAGCTGGGGCGCAACGCGGGGCCGGCCTTCTGGCGCATGGAAACATTCGAGGGAGTAGTCGTCCTGGCCTCGGGTGGACACACTCACGTTTCGGGTTTAGATCTCCTCCCTGGCGTGCTGAGGAGGCGACGAGGTCCTCGTCAGTGGAGCGCTCTCGCTCTACTCTGCGTCGGTCTCGCTCGTCCGCGGGAGATTCTCACACTTCGACTCCATAGGTATGGTATGGTGACTCGTTCGTTACCCAGCAGGGTCGTCATCCGTACGTAGGACGCCACTAACCGGTAGAGGTCATACAGGGTTACTACACCCCCCTTCCCTCCCACTTGCCATTACCCAGTGGGGTGCATAGATGAGGTGCCTGCCACTGCCCCTCAAGTTAAAGAGGGCGTCCCATTCCCTTATGATCCCGTGCCATCGGTACCAGTGGTGGTGCCCCCCTCCACCCTCACTGCTTGTGCCCTCGCCGTTTGGTGCCCCACTTCCTGTGCTCTCGCTGTTGTTGCCCCATTCCCTGTGCCCTGGGGTACTAGTGGTGCCCCCCCCCCCCCCCACACTCCTCTCAGTAGTGGTGCACCCATTTCCCTCCCCTCCCCCGGTGCCAGTGCTCCACTCCCTGTGCTGCTAAGGTTGGGTCAGGGATGGGGCGTGGGGTAGGGAAGGGGGAAGGTGGATGTAGCTGCCTGACTAGGAAGGGAGGCAGGGGAGGGAGGGATCTGAAGCGGCCAGAGTCACTAGTTAATGAAGCCTAATTACTTGCTTACCCTCGCTTGTCTGGCCCTCATCCTGCCCGCGATTAGCCGCATCCCTTACCCTGCCCCTTCCCCCTCATACCATACCCATCCTCACCCATCCCCATCCCCTCCCCATCCCCCCTAATCATATGTCCTCCCACACACATTACCCTTCCCCCACCCGCCACCAGCACCCTCCCTCCTCCTCCTCCTCCTCCTCCTCCCGTGGCCGGTAATACTTGGGTAATAGCTTTGTTTTTGTTGATCCCGTGTTGCTGCTGTGGGATGAGGAGGGGGAGGGGGTCGTTCTACCCTCCTCTCCTGTCCCGCCATATGTGTTGCACAGAGTGCACGGTGGTTGTGGTTGTCCATTGTGTGGTGCTCTGGTTGTCGTTCGTCCAGTGTGTGGTACCCTGGTTGTCCTTCGTCCAGTGTTATGTATCCTGGTTATCGTTCGTCCATTGTAAGGTACCCTGGTTGTCCTTCGTCCAGTGTGTGGTACCCTGGTTGTCGTTCGTCCATTGTAAGGTACCCTGGTTGTCGTTCGTCCAGTGTTAGGTACCCTGGTTGTCGTTCGTCGAGTGTTAGGTACCCTGGTTGTCGTTCGTCCATTGTTAGATACGTTAGATACCCTGGTTGTCGTTCGTCCAGTGTTAGGTACCCTGGTTGTCGTTCGTCCAGTGTTAGGTACCCTGGTTGTCGTTCGTCCAGTGTTAGGTACCCTGGTTGTCGTTCGTCCAGTGTTAGGTACCCTGGTTGTCGTTCGTCCATTGTTAAGTACCCTGGTTGTCGTTCGTCCAGTGTTAGGTACCCTGGTTGTCGTTCGTCCAGTGTTAGGTACCCTGGTTGTCGTTCGTCCAGTGTTAGGTACCCTGGTTGTCGTGGTTTCTAGACAGTGGGAGTGGAGGAGGGTAGAGGCAGAGGCTATCATGTTTACTGTAAAAACCAGTAATAATGTTCGTTACCCTTGTGATTACATGGACGGGAGCGCCTCTGGCTTAAGTGAATGTGTCTTCTTCACGCCAGCTCCTCCTCCCCCTCTTCCTCCTTCTCCTCCTCCTCCCGTCATTGGTGCCTTAACTGTCGTGTGACGACATTGTCAGCCGAGCTGATGATCTCGGTCCGTGGCGGATGAGTCAGTCTGCTGTTGACTGGAGTGTCATGTTAGACGGTGCACAGGGCAGTGTCTGACCGAGTCGTTCGACGATCTCATGACAGGGTTTGTCAGCTTAGCTGGGGCGCGGAACACATGGGTCCTCCCGTTTGTGATAGGTGTTCAGCTGAGCTGATGTTACGGAGGCACTGTCAGGCGTGCCAGTGTTGTGCCATCTTGCATAAGACAGTGTCATGAGAGTGACTGGGGTATGAGCAAGAGTGTCAGGCGAGTGACTGGGGTATGAGCAAGAGTGTCAGGCGAGTGACTGGGGTATGAGCAAGAGTGTCAGGCGAGTGACTGGGGTATCAGCAAGACAGTGTCAGGCGAGTGACTGGGGTATGAGCAAGAGTGTCAGGCGAGTGACTGGGGTATGAGCAAGAGTGTCATGCGAGTGACTGGGGTATGAGCGAGAGTGTCAGGCGAGTGACTGGGGTATCAGCAAGAGTGTCAGGCGAGTGACTAGGGTATCAGCAAGACAGTGTCAGGCGAGTGACTGGGGTATGAGCAAGAGTGTCAGGCGAGTGACTGGGGTATGAGCAAGAGTGTCAGGCGAGTGACTGGGGTATGAGCAAGAGAGTCAGTCGAGTGACTGGGGTATCAGCAAGACTGTCAGCCGAGTGACTAGGGTACCAGCAAGACAGTGTCAGGCGAGTGACTCGGGTATCAGCTGAGCTGTTGTCAGGGGTCAGTTTCAGGAAGGTCTCTTTGCCCCTCCAACGCGCCATCGTCTTCGCTGTGCGTCCAAACCCCATCTTCCATTTCGAGATAAATTAGGAGGTTGCGAGGTGAGCCAGCTAACTATAGGTACTGCAGTGGGTATTAGGTACAGTTGGTACGTCATCGTGATGGTATTCATGTGTGACTCTGTACTTTGTAGGTTACAACCTACTTATTAATAGGATGGGAAAATATACCTTCAGTGCCTCCGAGTCATGATTTCGTTTTCTATATTTTCTTTTATTCGGAGTAACTATTAAAATGTAAAAAAAAAAGAACGTTTATGATCTTTTAATCCAGTTACCTTACACTGAAATTGTTCCTTAAAAGTCACTGATAAGCCACACGTAGGTGCTTTTTTATATATAGGACAGAAAGGGAATGGCCGTTAAACTCATTTTTTTTTATAGTTGTTGAACTCCAAAATCTTTTTCTTCAAGTGTTGGACGAGGAATCTGACGAGGAAATGTTGTGGGTGATCTGAGTCGGATCAGGTGGCGTGTTTCGTAATCTGACCCAGATTTTTTTGTTTCTTTGGTTTGAAATGTATTTTGAAACATAGATTTTGTGTGCATTAGACATGTTGGTATGACTCTCTCTCTCTCTCTCTCTCTCTCTCTCTCTCTCTCTCTCTCTCTCTCTCTCTCTCTCTCTCTCTCTCTCTTTTTCTCTCTCGTCTGCTCCCCTTTCCCTTTCTAGTCCCTATGCCTCCTCTCCCATTACCCTACCTCCTCTCCCTACCTCCTCTCCCTTCCTCCTCCCATGTCAACACCAACACCCCCTCCCCTTCAATCCCCTCCTCTGGCGTCATCTACTTCAGCGAATGACCCATAAATCAGTCTTTTGTTGTCCACAACGTTTGGCGAGTCAAATTGAATACTGGCGCGCCGGGTGTAATTACTGGTGGCCAGCCTCACATTACTTACGGTGTGGCGTAGCCCGTGGGTCCTCTGGAGTGCCAGTGTCCTGCCCCACCACCCGTGGTAGAGGCCGGGGCCCGTGGTGGAGGCTGGGGCCTGTGTGTTGGAGGCCAGGATCTTTTGCTGTAGAGGGCAAGACTCTCCAGGTCATGGCCGATAGGACTCTGTTATTTGTTGGAACTGAAAATCAGGACTTACTGTCAAGGCCAGGCAGTTGCAGTGGGGGGACCAGGTCTTGCTGTGGAGGCCAGGACGTGCATTGGGTGCCAGGCCTTATAACGTTGGAGGTCAGGTCTTGCAGTGGCGGCCACGTCTTGCGATGGGGGCCCGAAGAACTTACAAAGAGACCATAGTTTAAAAGTTGATATATCGAGTGGTATTATATTTATAACTCACGCGGTTCCGATGTACTTCGGCGACACAGGAAGGTGTAATCTGGCGAGCAGAGCCTCGTCCGTCACGAAGGTCCCTCCCTCTTCCCTCCTCTGTCATGTGATCGGGGGAGGTGCGAGTGTTGTGGGCTCAGCCAACACTCGTAAGGAAAGTTTCGTCTGCCTCGCCATGGATCCGACATTTCTTCTTGTACTGTTGCAGCCGTCTTCACTCCCTTCTCCAGTACGATATGTTTTCCCCTCCTCACTTTTCTTCTTGCCATCTCTCGGCTCCGTAATCTCTGCTGGATGGTTTGAAAACCCGGATCGGAAGTGTTTGTGTTTAATACCCTCAGTGACTTCCTCCCCTACCGTATGTCTCTTCTTAAAGTGAAATGAAGAATCTAAGGGGAAAAATATATATATGTGTATCCTGAGCTTTTGAATATACTTAAAAAACTTCCATCCAACTCATTATTAAAGTTGTGGTCTGTCAAAGAACTTATTTACATTTATATTGTATCGTTGGAACACCGGCTTGATGTACCACGGGGCCATGTTTAGTCTTCAAACAGCTTAGCTAATAAGCTTATTAAAATTATTGCTGATGGAGATTAGAAACGAAAAGGCATTTACCTTTTTTTTTTTCTTTTTTTTGGCGTCGTGTAAATGCCACATTATTGTCAGGAAAACTGTACAAAGAAAAAGGAAAATGCGTGGGACAAACAGGGATCCACATAGTCCTGAGGTGACGTGGAGGACGCGGTCACATAGGGCTGCTCGCTCCTGTAGAGGCAAGTCTGATTAGGGTCACGGAAATTCAGAATTAACGAGTGGCGCGACAAGGCCTTCTTCCCAAGGGAAACTTTTTATCATTTTTGTACGTTATTTTTGTGGCCTGTACACGGTCGAAGAGTACTTCGCCCTGAGGGACGACGGTACGACTCTGGAGCACGACGGTACGACCCAGGAATACGACCGCACGACCTTAGAGTACGATGTGTTTACCTAAGGGCACGACATTGTGAGCCTCGGAAATTATGGCGAGGCTGTTAACCTGACCCGTAATCTGAGAAGCTAGACCATCATGCCTAAGGGTCGTACCGTCGTTCTCCAGGGTCGTACCGTCGCTCTCTAGGGTTGTACCGTCGCTCTCTAGGGTCGTACTGTCGTCCTCTTAAGGTCGTACCGTCGTCCTCAAAGGGGTTACATACAAACCCAGACTACAGTAGGGTACAGTAACCGCCAAGTAACCAGAGTAGACTAGCGTGTTGATAGACGAGGTCCCTCTGGTGTGTGTGTGTGTGTGTGTGTGTGTGTGTGTGTTGATAAAGTTGATATAGTTGATAAGATGGCCTCGATCAGGGCTTCATTTACGAATGCTGTGTCAGACAACATAGAAAAAAGCAGGAGAGACTCACCCCTCTTGACGGTGTGGCGGGTGAAGGATCCGACCAAGCCCTTCCCTTGCAACTGGGAAGTGTTGGCAGCTCCATCTTGGGAAGCCTTAGGGTGGAGGATCCTTGTAGTGAAGATGTCTGGCGCAGCCGGTCTCTGTGGGGGGAGGGGGAAGTGGTGGTGGAGGAGAGAGAGAGGCGGTATGGGAGGGGTGACTCTGACAGATAATGTCCCTCCGACCCGTGAGTTCATGACTTCGAGTCTGAAGGGGGTGAGATCTCATGGTCCGTCTCGGGGTGGTGGTGTCACTATACTAGGGGCTGAACTGAGGTCTGTTCAAGTCTCGTGGTCAACCAGTGTGGTATATAGGAGGCGAAATACGATCCCCAAAAGAGAACCTCTTTACAAATTATCCTTCTGAGTATAAACCCTAAGATGATATAGTTCATTGGAAGTTGTATGAAGACCAGGGTTCGCATCCTTCTCTCTTGGATGGCTTGTGAAAATGGCTTGGTTAGTACAATAGCACGTCCCGTAAGCGCGACCGTACGACCAATAAGCACTTCGGTATGGTCCTTCTGTACGATAGCCATCACCGGTGTGTGCCTTAAGGATCGGCAAAAGACCGGGCCATCATATGCAAGGGTCTTACTGACGCTTTTAAGGGTCGTACACACGCACTCAGCGGTCGTACCGTCGTTAGTAAAGGGTTAACCCCCCTTCCCCCCCCACTATAACACACCAGTGATGTAACAGTGATCCTCACGTCTCATTAATATTTCCCCGTGACTATATATATATATATATATATATATATATATATATATATATATATATATATATATATATATATATATATATATATATATATACCCCAAGTTCGTCTGTGAACACATGAAAGGCAAGGTTTTAAGATATCAGGGCCGCGCTATGAGTGTGGCAAAAAAAAAAAAAATATTAATACTGTCGTCTCGTTTAATTTTGTAAGTGTATCCTGCTGGCGTGCAGCGTCATTTATAATACAATTTTATGCCTTGCTTTACCCGCCCAACTTTCGTCCTGAAGTCATCAGTGGAAGTTCCCGTTTTCTTTCTCGGCGGGGAAAGGTTGTGTGTGTGTGTGTGTGTGTGTGTGTGTGTGTGTGTTCCCCTGCGGGATCCTGGGATTATAATGTTTTGTCATCAGACAGAGAGCTGCACCCCCAGCTTGTCGTGGCCCGGTACTGAAAAATTGCCTGGTCCCGGAACAGAGTAATTACGTTGTTCGTTTGATATTATTGGAAGAGGAAAAATCGTAAATCAGAATCATTTGGCGGACGGCCGTTACCGCCCAGATGTTCTCCCGCCCGCGCTGCGTGCTGCTGCCGCGTCCCTCCCCCCAGACACATGCCACATGCCTCCTCCCACGTTATATATATAATCTTTTTCTTTTTACGCTCTCAGGGCGCACCCTGCAGATTTTGGGTGGTTTAATCTTACACATTTTATCGTTTGTACACATCCACCTTTCACGTTCCTACTCTTATGGAGTTTTATAGTGAACCAAGGCGATGTCTTGGAGGAGTTTGGGGTTGGTCAATCAAGGATGAATTTGGGATGAAGACGCACCATTGAATATGGATAGGAATTCTCTATAGATGGGAATGGAGGAGCCAGGCATAGCTGAGGCATATGAACAGAGGCGAGGAGAGAGTGTAACCCAAAGGTATTGACGATATAACACAGTTAAATGCACTGTTCATCACTCGAAAAGGAACCATCGGTATTTGAAATCGAGGATGGATTAAAAGTTTGAAAGTTGTAACGTAATTGGTAACATATGCTTTGTTACCCCTGTGATGAATAGATGAGTGATGCGAATGTGAATAGCGTTTGTTAATGTATGGTGGATAGTGATGATTTTGCATGACCATCCCTGTGCCTTTAAGCAAGTGACATAGGAAACGAATGACGGAGCATCGAATGTCGTGGGGTCATGAGGCAAGTTGTATAAAGAATACAGATGTTTTGGAAGGTTTATTATCTCCTTGAACCCTTGGCTGTGATGGCCAGGCCTTCGACCTTAGCCCAAAGGCCGTCATGCGCTTGGGTCGTATTGTCGTGCTTTAGGGTCGTAATGTGATGCTCAAGGGTCGTATCGTCGTGCTCAAGGGACTTATCATCGTGCTCAAGGGTCGTATCGTCCTGCTCGAAGGTCGCAACGTCGTGCTTAAGGGTCGTATCGTCCTGCTCAAGGGTCGTATCGACGTGCTCAAGGGTCGTATCGTCGTGCTCAAGGGTCGTATCGTCGTGCTCGAAGGTCGCAAAGTCGTGCTCAAGGGTCTTATCATCGTGCTCAAGGGTCGTATCGTCGTGCTCAAGGTTTTGACTATGAGCAGTGAGGTCCAGGAATGACACGGAAGATGTAGAAGACAATGACGATGCTTCGGGATCAGACGGGGGTAATGTTTGACGAAGGGGCAAGGCAGGGGGTGTGTTCCTCTGCCATCCCCACCAACCCCTCCCTCCCCACCCTTCCCCTCCATCACCACTGCCATCATCACCACCAACCCCATCGTCACCACTGCCACCATCACCACCAGCTGGACTCCCTACCACCACCTCCACAGCCTGCCCCTCCGCATTCATAATCGAGGGTCTCGACTTCCTCGAACAAAGAGGCTAGTCTGACCTCCTGCGGGCTAATGAAAAACGCATAAATCAATAATGAATTAAGTCTTAGAACTTATAATATAAAATCTCTGATAAATTGATGCTAACAAAGCTGTGCTCATAATAACAAGACAAAAACATGAACATTAATAAAAGGAATGGTAGTGTACACACACACACACACACACACACACACACACACACACACTGTGTACGTGCGCACACACGTGTGTGCATGTCTGAACGTAACAGAACAGGGACACAATGCTTTCCCCCCCTTTTGAGCCCGTCCGTCACGAGCTAAAAGGGTCCATATTTTATTTAATCTCCTCCTTCATATTCCAGTACATTGCCCCGAATCGCGTCATGGATGAGGCTTGAATAATGGAGACGTGTATTGTGTATGTGTGTGTGTGTGTGTGTGTGTGTGTGTGTGTGTGTGTGTGTGTGTGTCAGTTTGATGGTATAGGCTCCAGTGGGGGACAGACATGTGGTTCGGCAGGTCCTCCTCCTTTTTTCGACGTTAAATGGGAGGTATAGTGCAATATTACCCGGTCGCTTGGAGTGGACTCTGTCGTTGGTGGGGAGTGGGTCGAGAATGGGTTGTACTTGATAAAGGAGTGAGTGAGAGAAGGGAAATGAGAATTCTAACACGAGTTTTGAGGGATTGAAGTCGCCGCAGGGCTAGCACCCGCCGCCCGCCCCAAGGTGCGACAGGTTAGTCCGCCGTCCTAAAGTGCGACAGGTCGATCCGCCGTCTCAAGGTGCGATAGGTTAGCCCGCCGTCTCATGGCACACTGTTTGCGTGGGGATGCTGCTGAGGGCGGCAGGCGAGCGAGGGAAGGGCGGGGTGGGGTGGACACGGGGATGCCTGCGAACACGGGAGTGTAAGGGAAAGGGATGAGTGTTGATGTGGCTCGTGCGAATGAAGTGGAGAAACGGAGTTTGTGAATCGATTCATCTTTTTATTTGCCCTTCCTTCCGCTGAGACGATTGATAACTGTGATATTTGTTGCTAAAAGGGACTAGAAAGTTAACCCCTTCCTCTTCCCTCCTCCTCCTCATCTTTGCTCAAACCTCCCGCTAGCATTACTTCTTTATAATGGGTGTTAGTGTAATCTGTTTGATGCATCAAGTGTCGACATCAGTACGCAACTTGGCAGGGGCCTCCCGGATCAGTAGGACACCTCCGCCAGGAACTTCTGACTGGCCTGAATGACCTGTCCGTTTGCTCGACCAGTGGCGGGTCTTGTGTCGCCCGGCTTCCACGCTCCGCGCCGGGTAACTTCTGCTGCCTGTAACCTCACACCTTCCATTGTGGGATGTCAGGTTGCAAGGGAGAAGGAGGAGGAGGACACACGACGTAGAAGGGAGGAAGATGGAGTGCACGGGAAGGAGAGGGAAGGATGGCGGTTGTAGGATTTAGATATCAGTGTCTGAAATCTGGCCGTACATTTGACACAGGATTGTTGAGTGGCTTTCGTTTAGGGAATACTTCCCATGGACTGAAGGAGGGAACTGGATGGGGGATTAGCAGCAGGTGGGTGATGGACAGGACAGGAGGTGAGCCGGGGGAAGGATGGCAGTACGTTGTTGAGGGGGCAGGAGTAATGGTAGCATCAGGTGGGTGATGAGGGGTAAGAGGCGCCCTTGGTCGCCTCACATGGGATGCCCAATAAACCAGGCGGTGATACCGGCGCAGATCAAGATGGTAGATCTATGAAGCTGAAATGTCCCTCTGACGCTGTGGTCTCGGGGCCCCACCACTGCCTCCGGCCTCCGGCCCCTGGGCCTCCTGTGCTCCTCCCGTAAATTCCACTTAAGGCGAGCTTCTCACTTGACAGGGCAAATACTGAAAGATGGCGGGCGAGTAATGCGAGAGGCGCCGCGCTGCAGTGTGCGGGAGGGAGGAGGCTCTGACCGTGTGCTGCAAAGGCTGGGTGCTTGCAGGGGACGAGGGATGACACTGGGTGGCCCACCTGCACACAGGCGGCGGCAGGCGACGACCTAGGTGAAGGGTGAAGGTGGTGTGGAGGGGAATAGTAATGGGGTGATGATTGTGAAGGGAGGCGGGAGAAGCGAGTGTCTGGTTGGTGGTAGAGAGGGGGAGGGAAGACATTTCTGGCAGTGGTTGTTAATTTAGGAAGAAGTAGTACTAGGGGAGGCTCCCTCAACATTCCTCCCACATACCTCATCACCAGTCCGCCATCATCACCATTTACCGTCTCATCTGCAGACATTTAAAGTCATCGTCCACATCAGACGTCAACATAAATGAGAAAGATTTTACGACATATTTTTTACCATCTTTTTTTTTCCCCCTCGCATTTCGAATATCGTATCTACTTTCTTTTAGGAGCTTTTCGAACACAATAGGGGTTCGTTTTGGACAAGGTGTCTAGAGGCGTTGCCAAGCAGTGGGCCTCGTCCGACCCGGTGCATCATCCGATATGTTCAGGAAGCGACATTAACGTTGCATGGGACATCAGAGCTGGACACATGTCTTGTGGTTCAGTCTTGTTCGTCAGGCATCCCGTCGTCGTGTGCTGGTCTTAAGTTGGTTTAGACCATAGTTCACCACCGATGTTTAAGTCTGACATTATCTTTTAAACTAAACTGACCCGCGCTAATTATTTTTTTCTAACTTGGTCTTATCATGCCTACGGGATTTTCGTAGCACAGTGTTTACCCAACATGTCCTGGTCTGCGGGTTGGCCTGTCCAAAAGTACTCATCATTAGCGGTGGGATAATTATGGCTTGTTTTGTTGACCAGTGGGGTGGAGGCCACACGGCCCCTTACAATTTATCAGCTGCTTACATTCAGCAGTCATACATTACCCACACTCAGGCTTCTTACTCGCTCGTTATGAGCATGAACGCACTCACTCGCCTCTCTCACCATCCCTTGCCTCTCCCATGGAGCTCCCACTCTAATATCCACACCAAGTGCTGTCTGTCTCTCCTATAACCCATCTCTACCCATCTTCCTTTCTCGGCACCCCCTCTTCTCCCACGCTGAATAGATACGGGGTATATCTTGCCCCTAGACACTCGAGGCATCTCATACCCCCAGACAGACACGTAACCCCTAGTCCTCAAACAAACACGAAACATACCTTACCCTTAAACAGACACGAAACACACTACAACCTGATACACGCCACTCCTCAGACAAGTTTATACCTCCCTAGCCAGAGACAGCCAGACATAAACACAGACCCCGTTCCCAGACACTCCCCCCCCCCCCCCCCTAGACAAACACCTCCCGCTTAACCCTAAGGTAGGTAACAGCCTGGTGTTGTGACTGGAGACATAAGGCCGAGGGAGCCAACAATGCCCACCAGGTTTATACCTGAGATAAGACAGACAGCAGCAGCCGTAATGCCTCGCCAAACGACCATCTCCAACACTCGGCCCACTGAATGTTCACATTGGTCTTTAGAGCTTTTGCTTCTGCTTGGGTGCTGGCTAGCCTTGCCTTCCACCTAATCTAGATCGATCGATGGATAGAGACTTTGCTGGTGCGTCACTTTTGCGTTCACACGTATTCACTGGTTTGTATAATGGTCTGGGTCGTCAAGAGATTCATCATGGACTTCTAGATGTGGTTTATTTAATTGGTTCTCATCTTCTTTCCTCATCAGCTTATCCAGTGTCTGAGGTACCTTTTGGACTGTAGTCTTAACTCATGGCTTGATCCAGTCCAGCCTCACACCTTATCCGTCCATGTGCTCGACGTCCAGTGTCCAAGCGTGGACAAGGGCTTTCCACATGAGCAGGAGCGCATTATCACTCACTTCACAAACCTGTGTGATGGGGTCTGTTGAATCTTTGCATCCATTCCCAGTTCTGCTCCCAGTACACGGGACTGCTACACTTGACTGATGGCCATCCCCGTAGCATTCTTGTATGATACGCCACTGAATCTCGGCGATACCTTTTTTATTTTTCTTTAGTCTCCCTGTCTTCATATCTTAACCCGTGTGATCCCAAGTCTTTTTCACTGTACCCTCGCTTAACATACGTTCTCCATGGCTCTCTAACCTCGATGAACTTTTGCTATTATGTTAGTTGCTTTCTTAACTGTTTCCTCGCCCTATTTCGTTCTTCAATCTCTTTCATCTTAATTCTTGGTGTGTACGTATTAAGATTATTCTCGCATTCATATATTCATTGAAAAGTAAGGATTCACATCCATATACGTCAGTGGAACAAGTGTACCTCATAACACAGGAGGGGCCGTACTCTACACTCCGTCGCATTCACCAAAACTCAACAAATCCTCCTCCTCCTCCTCCTCCTCCTCCTCCTCCTCCTCCTCCTCCTCCTCCTCCACGTAGCTACCACCTCGTCATCTACATTGCCATCGCTAATCTAAGATTTCACGACATGAGTTCTTCCCACTACGTTCGAGAGACAGAGGCTGCTCATTTATCTCTTAACACGAGGACGTTGCTCCTCCTGGCATTCCCATGCAACACCCACTTCCTACTCACACACACACACACACACACACACACACACACACACACACACACACACACCTCCACCACGACGACCTCCCATCTTCGCCAGCTCCTACAACCGACGTAGACAAGAGAGTACCATCATTCGCAGTGCATCAAATGATAGCTTTGATTTCCCTGGGTCATGGTTGATCCGTAACCTCAACCCCTTCTATCTCATCCCACGTATTACTCCGTCCATAAAGACATTAGAACATCCCACAGTGACAGCATACAGCCCTGACGTACTCCCACACTGACGGCAGACCACTAACTCCTACCTCCCTTTACCCACAAACAAGCACCATTTCCATTATAAAGGCCCTTTACAGCATTCAGCAGCCTTCCCTGTGCGCCACACAAGAGCCAGAACTTCCCGGAGTTGTTTTCTCTTTGTAAATCGACCGTATGTACACTCTGCATAAGCATGAAAAAGAAACCTGTTTTACACACTCTCTTGTCCTCCTGAATCCTCGTTGTTCCACACACAAAAGGGTTCGGTAATCCGTTTCGACACGATCACTCACAGTTCTGCCATACACACCAGTTCATGCAAGGAACACATACCTGTGTCGTTCTTGTGATGATGAGTCGGTATTCGCTCTACACGTCGGTAAGGAAGGCCTCTGATTTGGTCCAGTCCCCTCCCTTTCTCCCCTACACACACACACACGACCCCACGTTATCAGACACCCTTCTTAGCCAGTCTAAGATTATTTCTTGTTCATTGATTCGTCCATTTCGCTCACCAACTCATCTTCATCCTCTATGGTTGCCCATTTTTCTCTCGCGCAACTGCGATTCTCAGATCCATACCAATATCCAGCCTCCCCTAACCTGTAATCTCCCGGAATTGATGCACTTCTTCACTCTTTAGCCATCCTCATCTGTTCGATGAAGTACGTCTCTGTAAGATTATTCTTATTGGACGTTTTTTCTTTCTTTTCCTTTTTAAACGCTTTATCGACATGATTTGAGTGGCTCTGAGGCCATGATTAGTGATGCGGAGGCTATGGTTTCCGACGCTGTCTATTTTAGAGAGTTCTGGTACCTGTTAAACAATGGACATCGCACTATATCTTTAAATCGTATAAACTAGGGATGGTTAACACCTCAGCAACGGAGGCAGGGCGGCGTGTCGTTGTCAGCGTTTAAAAACTAAAGCAGTAATCTCGGGCAGAGGGAATTGGTCGAAGAACAATCTTCATAAAAAAAAGATTCCTCTTCGTATCCAGTCCAGAGTGATGGTTCTCAAAGAACCGGGATCATTAATGTATCGTTTTGCGATATTCGTGTGTGAGAATCTTATGATCGGGTGCATATATAGGAATTACATCGCTCTCCCGTCATACCTTCAGTTTCAAGACAGAAGGAAGAGAAGGGGTCTTGGGAACGCTGGTGGTCGGCCGTGTTGTGGAGCCAAGTGAGAGGCTGGCTCCCTTACCACCCCAACTTAGGAGTTGGGACGACTTAGGAAGTAGAGAACTACAGATGAAGATCATGTGCACATAAATCGTACGCATACGAGTAGGGTGGACACGTAGATACAAGACTGAAAGAACTCGGATCATATGAGATAGAAAACGTGAAATACTCGGGTTACGAAATCACAAAGGAAAACGGTACACGGAGAAACTGCAAATGGACACAGACATTTGTGTGATGGAGGGGTGAGCAGTGAACATGGCTGTGGACACTGTTCAATTCCCAGGCCCTTCAGTGAAATTTCCAGAGAAACCAGTCGCTTATTCTAAGACTTCCTCCGTACTGGTACGGTAATTTCCATATAAGCTGTGTGTACAGACTGTGCTGGAGCTGGCATGGACTCCAGAATGATGTCTGCGCCGACGCCTTCCTTACCTTACCTTACCTTACCTTGCCTTGCCCTTACCTTGCCTTGCCTTGCCTTGCCTTGCCTTGCCTTGCATTACCTTACCTTGCCTTGTCTTGTCTTACCTTACCTTACCTTACCTTGCCTAGCCTAGCCTTGCCTTACCTTACCTTACCTTGCCTTGCCTTACGTATGGATCAGGGAGGCCGCAGGCAGACCTGAGGTTGAGATAACCGTGGAAGTTGATGCATTGAACCTGGGCGAAATTATCGAAGCTGAACACAGGAATGACGCTGGACAGGTCGGGTGGACTTGAGCGCCACAGGCCATGGGTACTTGGTACTGGTCTCAGTGGCTTCCCAACGTGTCCTGGCCTGGAGACGTGCCCCGGGAAACTGCGGACGGTGGCGGTCCTAATCTCCTCCTGTCGGAGCAGCGGATGACGAGTGACCCCCTGATCGTCTGTCTGTTAACGAATTCTCTTTGTCTCGAATGCATTTTTAAACTGTCTGATGACGACGTCCGCTGTTTTATATTCGCCGTGGTTGCAGCGTCCTGTGGAAGGGAGATTTCGCACCGGGGTATTCGGGCGAAAGGGAGACAGAGAGAGAGAGAGAGAGAGAGAGAGAGAGAGAGAGAGAGAGAGAGAGAGAGAGAGAGAGAGAGAGAGGTGCTGGGGCTGGGTTCGCAACAGCAGCAGCAGCAGCAGCGTCGGGCTCTGCCAGGGCTCTTGTGCTTATTCCTCGATCGGACCTACGAGGATCGAGACCGAACGACCCCTCCCAAACCTGAAAATTAGGGTTGGATGTATAGTCCAGATTAGGAACACCCCAAATACGTCTCTGGCTGATGCGCGGTATCACTCTATGCCAGTGTTGCAGCGGCGGATGGGACGTGATGATGCCTGCGCTCATGTGAGGTGAACACCGGACAGTCCACCGCCCCTCGGGCACGCTCAGAGCTATTGCAGCAACAACGTGGTAAAATGCACTCGGTGATAAAGGCCGTCATGCCCGACAACCACGCTTAGTGTGGTCGTCCATGGCGTAACAAGAGCTTCTTAAATGCCTTCCCGATGCACGTCCGCGCTCCTCGGACAAGGTAGTAAAAACGGGGTGTTGCTTGTTTCAAGAAATGCTGACGAGGAGAAAATGTCCCGCTGATAAAACTTAGATTATTTCATGACAATTTGAGTGATAATTTTACATTGTCGACCACGATGATGTGGGTATTAGTACCTCTTATAGGTGTAAGGATATCTCATAAAAAAGAACTGAATATTCAGATCTTGCGTTCGCTCACTGTGTGACTGTGCACAAATAGTGAAGGAAGACCAGGTATTCGTAGGGAGCGATCAGCTCTTGTAAGGCAGGCAGGGAGGTGGTAGACGGGATTGCTCACCTTCGAACACATGTTTGATGTTAGTATACATATGTGTGTGTGTGTGTGTGTGTGTGTGTGTGTGTGTGTGTGTGTGTGTGTGTGTGTGTGTGCATCATCCTTGTCTGGCCAGAGTTTAGGTCCTCTTCCTTCGCACTCAGCCCTCCCGTCCCATTGGCTCATCCATCCCTCACCTTCCTGTTGGCTCATCCATCCCTCACCATCCTGTTGACTCATCCACCCCTCACCCTCCTATTGGCTCATCCATCCCTCACCCTCCTATTGGCTCATCCATCCCTCACCTTCGTATTAGCTCATCCATCCCTCACCCTCGTATTGGCTCATCCAACCCTCACCCTCGTATTAGCTCATCCATCCCTCACCTTCCTATTGGCTCATCCATCCTTCGCCTTCCTTTTCCAGACCCCTCCCTTTCCTACCCTTCTCTCTCTCTCTCTCTCTCTCTCTCTCTCTCTCTCTCTCTCTCTCTCTCTCCTTCCCCCCCCCCCCGATCATCGCCTTGGTGATTCGTATACCTTGAAGACAGCGGCACCGGAGGGCCATATAGTCCGGACGAGATGATAACCTGGATCTCTTCTTACGAGACTCGCCGCTGGTCGAGACCCGTCGCATTCATCGCCCTTTTTTTTTTTTTTTTCTGCGCGCGGGTAGTATACTTATGGCGATATAGAAAACGACATGGTTGTTTTACAGGAAGACCCGATTGCGTTCCTCTCTCTCTCTCTCTCTCTCTCTCTCTCTCTCTCTCTCTCTCTCTCTCTCTCTCTCTCTCTCTCTCTCACGTAAACGTTTAAGGCTAAGGTTAGCGTATGGAAGAAATCCTAATCGCGCCGGTGCCCGTGTGAAACACCCAGAATAAATGCCAATGCTTATAGAAAACGGCATGTTGATGGCGGTGGGGGGAGGGGGGAGGCATAATCCTTGTGAAAGCCGTTGTGGGTGATCTAGGCTTCGTTATTGACCAGAACCTTCTTTCCCCAGAAACTGGTAGGCGCTTTCCAAGTTTAAAGGTCATTAAAAGTGCGTTGAACATATTACTAGCAAAGTTTAACGACGCCCCGTGGTTTAACGATGTTTTTTTTTTTTGGTATATTTCTCCCTTTGAGTTTTAAGAAATATTTGTAACTTATGTTGTTGGTAAATCACTTCTGAGGAAATTTGTCAGTTTTTCCCTCGAAGTGAGGAATCGTTTTTACCTCATCTAACCTCTGGACGCTAAGAAGTATTTACCTGTTTAATGGTAGATGAATAATACAGCCAGCAGCCTCATTCCACGGGTCAAAAAAAAGAGGAACGTCAAATTATAGACACATTCACAGTTGGTGCCATCTGAAGAAAACAAAAGAAAACGTCCCCAGAGCGTAAGAAATATGTATATAAAATCAAGGTTGTCGATCGTCCCCGCCTTGGTCATAGGGAACGGGTACACGCGGGAAGCGCCAGAGTCTGGCGTTTATACTCGCTCGTCTATTGTTTTTCCCGCCTTTTTATGTTTGTTTTGTAGACAATTAGCTGCGGGTTTCCACCCGTACCCGTGGCTTTTATGTTCATAATAAGTTTATAGCCGGAGTCATGATGTGTTTGTAAATCACGCGAGCGGTGTAGTAGTTCATGTAGCTGTGGCATTGGAAGCCACAAACATATCTTACTTGTAGGGACGGAATTTACGGCGAATAAACGATGTACCTCGTCCTCCCTGCATTCCCGCCGAGGCTTTAAATATTTTGATGGCTCAAAGGTTCTCTGGGATCGTGTTTATGAACGTGTTATTGTATTCATGGTCCGTAATTCTTTTGTTTTATCCCGCGCAGGTACCTCACGGCGACATTTATAGGTTGGGCAAGTCTACGGAGATAATAACCCCGACATTTGTAAGGATATTAGAGGCTTATGTCTGATAAACACTAGTTATAAAAGTAATCGAAGCTGTGTATTATAAATTTAATAGGATGAGATAAGAGATAAGTATGATAATAGGGTCTCGGGTTACAGCAGGTTGCGGCGCCTTGATTAAGACTTCCGAGGCTCTTTTGTTTTAGATCAGAGCGGTGATAAACTTTAGGGTGCGTTTAAGACGTCCGAATGTTAGTTAGGAGGCGAAAATCCTCCCTTATACAGTACCTGTCCCGTTCTAAGCACTGATTTGTGTGTATATTTGCACCGTTAGCTACATTTTGAACTCTCCTCCTCCCTGTTACCTCCCATAGTGTGGTGCCTTCAAAGTGTCACTCCTTAATTGTCGTGAGGTGATTTTTTTTTATTTCTATTGTTGTTAAGACGGCACGGGCGACTGGATGTCCTAATCATGACCATTTCAGGTACGATTGATATATATATATATATATATATATATATATATATATATATATATATATATATATATAAATGTGGTTATATGTACGAGCCTAAGCCAGGTCTCTTTTTTTCGATCAGCCTTAAAGGATGATGAATAGCTGGGTTAGCTGTGGGTTGCTGCTTCACGCAGGTTACGACGATCTAGGGAAAAAGCCTGATCAGATGATCTGGTCTCGCCTTTTTAGCCTGGTGAAATATTGCGGTCTTGCCACTTGGCCTGGTCAGGTGGTGTGGTCACTGCCACTTGGCCCGATGAGGTGGTCTGGTCACCACCACATGACCTGGTGAATTGGTCTGGTCACTACCACTTGGCTTAGTGAGTTGGTTTGGTCTCAGCCACTTTGCCTGGTGAGGTGGTCTGGTCTCTACCACTTGGCCTGGTGAGGTGGTCTGGTCACTACCACCTGGCCTGGTGATGGAAAACGGTGAGGGAAGGGACGTCCGACCTGACCCGCCGACCTGGCTCACCGCACGACAATTACTTGCCTGCTGGTGACCGCGGGCCAGACCAGGGGGCCCAGCCAACATTCCACCGACGCTTCTGCGCCTGCTGTGCCGGTGAGGCTGTTCCTGCTGTGCCCCGTGGTACAGTTCCTGCTGCTGCTGGTGACATAGATACTGTTGCTGCTACCGATGGGTGCAGCTGTTACTGCTATTTAAGATGTTATTGCTGCTGCTGTAGGGTACTGACCAGCGCTTCACTCTGATGATGTGAGTGTGGGGGAGAGAGGGGAGAGGCCAGGCCTGCTGTCGAGGAGGAAAATGACGAAGGTGAGTGATAGTCATCTTCATGAACACATCATTATCGTTGTCCCATGCTGCTTTATGACGGCGAGCCCGTAGCCATCAGCATCATGACGCCCGGCCATCTTCCAGGTGCATTGTCATCATATCCGCTATAAAGGCGTCGTATTGAGTGACCCGTGACCCGGTTGTCGTGTCAAAGGTTAAGAATCTCCAGCACCCACAGGTCAGGCTAGGCGGTTATTGATGCTGTGTAAAAATGATGCTCACTGACAGCAGACCATCAGCAGACGTTCCTGTGATGGTGATAGACAGCGGAGCATCAGCAGACGTTCCTGTGATGGTGATAGACAGCGGAACACCAGCAGACGTTCCTGTGATGGTGAGCGACAGCATGAGCATCAGCAGACGTTCCTGTGATGGTGAGCGACAGCATGAGCACCAGCAGACGTTCCTGTGATGGTGAGCGAGAGCATGAGCACCAGCAGACGTTCCTGTGATGGTGAGCGACAGCATGAGCACCAGCATACGTTCCTGTGATGGTGAGCGACAGCATGAGCACCAGCAGACGTTCCTGCGATGGTGAGTGGCACCAGAACACCAGCAGGCAGACATTCCCTTGCTGGTGAGAGAGCGCGAGAGATTCCCCCGTCCACAAGTCAGTTAAGAAGGACTGCGCCAAATGATAAGACGTGTCCTCCACGCCTGACTCACGTCCTCCATCCTACGATGCCAAACACTTGGGGGGAACGGAAAAGTTGCCATCAATCGTAATGTGATTGGTAAGACAAGATGATGATGCCGGGCCAGACGATCATAGACGGGCGTCCTGGGCTGATGTATTGTGATGATCTCGGGCGGCATTCATCCTTCGTCATTAATTATAAATCGCTCCTCGGTCCTCCTCTCCCCGATCAGGCTCTGCCATAATTGGATCCAGAATAGATCGGAGGCCTTTCACCATGTGAAGCCGGACTCCCGCTCGCTCCGAGCGCACAGCCGGCCATCGCGTCATCCAGGCGTGAGCGGCTAAACCTTCATAAAACTGGCTTTAAGCAGTTAAGAATCAGGGAATAAACACTGAAATACGTCCAGACACTAATCTCGCGGCATTAGCTTTTGGACGGACGTTTCTTTTCGCATTTGTCATGAAGATAAGGTTATTGCAAGTGGTGCGTCCTGTGGAGGGAACAGCGGCAGGTTAAACCTTGGGGTAATAGCAGCGCGTGGGATGTAAACACACTCGACCGAGATTAAGAGGACGTGTGTCGTCGTGAGACGGAGCCGGGGCTCAGGGCGAATCCTCTGAGGTGATTCATATCAAGTTCACTTCTTGGATTCATCGCTCACCTCCTCAAGACCTCTATTTATGAGTGTAAACGGATGATTTCGCTCTGTACAGATAAACGATGCATGTTTTCGAGAGGCTGAATAGGCTTATATTGGATTAAAGATCAAGCAAGAGGTAATAGGATTTGGGGGTCGAAGTTTACGATGCAAGGACGTCTGAATCCTGTGCCCGCCTCTTGTGACGTAACCTTGAAGATAGATTCACGCCATTATCTGCCAGGCTCTCCCCTCAGTATATCACAATATATACTGGATTAGGTGTTGCATCTCGGCAAGTACACCAATGCTGGCTGGAGCTCCTAGCACCACGGGGTTGACCAGCGGAGCAAGTTGCTCTTGATACCGAACACACACACCCCGTAGACTCCCTCGAGGTGATTCTGCGCCAGATTTTTGGTGTGGTTTTATTAAGAGTCTGTCCCTACATGCTCCTCTTACTTTATCACTTCGTCAGCATTATTGAATGTTTCGTAATATTATAGGATCAGATAAGATGCTGATTCTTCTTGCTGTGTAGTTCCCCGACTTTTGTATCCAGATGGCTGCCAGTTATACATTTTGTTCTCCGCCAGTCTTTTTTTTTTTCATTTTTTTTACTGCATAGAACCACAGATATTTAGCAAACTTGGGAGGGAGCCACACGACCACTTTGCCTCGGAGGTACTGACTGTGGAGCAAACGCATGGCGAGTGTACGTCCGTAGGACAGACCTCAATGTTACCTTCCACTGGCTTTGATGAGGGACAGATAGGACGACCAACCGGGGGTCATGAAGCCGACGACGGTCGGTTGGCGACGAGTCCGTCATTGCTGAAGAGATTAAGCCCGGAACAGCGCCAACGACGTCCTTCGTGAACCTGATTTGTAATCACCCCTGGCTACGTCCTGACTACGTGGCTTAGGATTATATGGAGACGCTGCATACCTGCACTGTCATGGGGAGGCTCTTGGAGTGGCAGCCTAGGACGGCGTTCACCTTCAGCGTCGTCGATGTTTACGAGGCACATCACCAACTCCTGGTTACACTTTACCCTGGATGGCGTAGCTTGACTTTAAGGACGTTTCGTTTTATCTGTGCTTGTTCCTTGCAAACTCTGGACAATTATTATTGTGTAGACGTTTATTTTAGATTAATGGGAGCCTTGCTTGTTTGTTCCAGACTCATAAGGCCTTTTTCTTTGTGTGTTTCAGACTCGCGAGAATCCTCCTTTCTGTTCCAGACTCATTGAACCCTTCCTTTTCTTCCATACTCATGGGACCTTTGCTTGCCTTCCAGACTCATGAGACCCTTGCGTGTCTTCCAGACTCCCAAGATTCTTGTTTATGCGCTCTCGATCCAATCTCCTTTGTTTACATAGATATGCAAACAGCAGCTCATACAAGGCCTGATGTTATTGTAGAGGAAGAATTTGGTCGCTGGTAACATTCCAGATGTAGTTGTCTGGCGTCGACACGACCTCAGAGAACAAAGACATGTCCCAGAACCACAGTTTAAGAGCACTCGTATATAGCTCTCTGGAATCCATTGGTTTGGATGCGCGCGACCTGGCTCCTTCGCATCTGCTACACACACCATATTTAAGTCTGGAAGCCCCGGAAAACGCATGAACGCTAACAGAATGTATACAGACACAAAGCGAGGTCTGACGCCTTAAGAGCTGGTCGATGATCACAACATCCGGCAGACAAGAGGTAAACATTTCAGGCGGAGCAGCGGTATGAAATCTGGCGCAAGAGTTATGGACAGGTCCGCGCCTCATGGAAGTGTTTCCTGCTCCCATGCTTTGTGTCGTCCTCGTATAAACGATGTCCAGAGAGACGAAACAAAAGAACCGACTCCATCTCCACCGTTTGTGAGGGATATCGGATCGGAATCGGCAGGAAGGTCCTCACCATCGAGGATGCCCATACGGCTGTAATCAGACCCCGGCAACAAAAAGTTCTCCAGTGGGTCACTGATGACATGTTTAGCGGTGAAAATTTCCAGTTGCCCCGATACGGGAGGAAATGACGGTACACTCAGGGGCTCCTTACAAGGCGAAGTCAAGCCCTTGTCTTAGCAACACAAAGAAACATAGATGATTTAGGAGTCATTATATCCGAGGACCTCACCGTCAGCGATGACAAAGCACAACCATCGTGTCATCAAGGGAGATTGTCAGGTGGATTGTGAGAACTTGTGGGGACAAGACAGTGGTAACCTTTACCTGTCACCTTCTCTCTCTCTCTCTCTCTCTCTCTCTCTCTCTCTCTCTCTCTCTCTCTCTCTCTCTCTCTCTCTCTCTCTCTCTCTCATCAGAAGTAATATTTCTCTTGCTGAACATGACCATACACGGTCAGAGAAATAGCCTGGCAGCAGTCTGAGCCCCGCATGGATTGTGGGAGTAGAAGACCCCCCCGAAGTCTACATCACATCAAGATTTACTTCGCATAATATTGATGCCATGAAACGTCGTAAGGGAAAAGGTGCATCACACTTCGAAGATACGCTGAAGGTCTCGACGTTAAACTGCTCAAGAAAATTGACAAAAGTGGGATGTGCAGGCTGGCTACACCGTGTCAGTTGTTACCATGACAGCAGGAGAACACAGTGTCACTGTATTTCGAAGCTGCTGGAGACTCTTCAGCGGAATGTGGAAGTCCCTTGGATGCCAGTCAGAAGGAACTGGCATCCTCAAAGCGTCCCCGATCAGCTAGAGAGAGGGGCAGGCAGGGAGAGGGGAACGGATGCGTTTCAGCACAGTGGCTCCTCCTAGGCTGACTGCTGAAGAGTGCTGGATGCACACCAAGCTGCCGGGCATAGGCTTCGGATATACTTCACCTTCTTAAAAGGTCTCTCTCTCTCTCTCTCTCTCTCTCTCTCTCTCTCTCTCTCTCTCTCTCTCTCTCTCTCTCTCTCTCTCTCTCTCTCTCAAAAGGAGTAAGAAGAAGGGAGGTAGCTGGGGGGTCACCTCTGGGGAAAGACGTACCGCGTTCATTGGCCCACCGTGTGCACGCGACTGCCAACCGCAGGTGACGTGACACGGACCTCGAGCCCCTCGCCTCTCCTCTCGACCGCCAGGCGTCAGTCAGCCCATGAAAAAAAAAAAAAAAAAATGCTCGGTTCTGTGTGTACCATGTAACTCATGTGTGTGGGGGGGGGGGGGGGGGGGGGGGGGGGGTGTGGGGAGGGGGTTCATGGAAAACTTGGGTAAGCCTGAGTCTATATACAACTCGGTGGATTTTGAAAAGATTTAATTTAAATGTGCTCATGAGATTTTTTTTCGCCCCCCCCCCCCCCCCCCCCCCCCTCCCCTTCATCCCAAGTTTGAATTTACTCTGGAAACACTTGGTAAAAGCGCAGATGAAAGCTCCGAGAATTTTCCCAGGGATTTAATACGTGTTTGTGAAAGATAACATTTTCAGTGTGTGTGTGTATGTGTGTGTGTGTGTGTGTGTGTGTAAGCTGTAGTTTTTAACAGCTGTTGTTTCTTTGTCCAAGATTATCATTTTTTTTTTTCTTTCGTGTGGGGTGCAAAGTTTTGGTAAGTCGTCCTGCTTTAACGAGCTTCCTTTGGGGGAAAAAAGGGGGCTGTGGACGGCCCGAGAGCGACCTGAGGAGCGGGATTCATCTCGGTACTCGGCTTGGTTTAGTCATGTACTGTGGAACTCCACCGTCGGGCGCTGCTCCTCCTCCGCTGCTGCGTGGAGTTACAATGAGGTCCTCTTTTGCACGGACTGGACCCAGGACGATCCCTTTTCGATCTCTCTTTCTCTTCAGTGTCGTATTTTGGTTCTATCTTCGTACCTTTCATGACTTTTAAGAAAGAGCATTTCATCCGCCTGTGTCGAAGTAAACTTGATATTTGTGGCTCGCTGGACCGGACGTGCTGGGCTGGGAAGTTCAACACGGTTGAAAGAGTTCGTGGAAGAGGGTCGGTGTCCAGTGTGGGTAGCGTTCGTGTGACTGTACTTCATATGTGCAGGATAATGATATTGATAGTCCTCCCTATCCCAAGGGTATATATGAATATGTATATCTACATGTAGTTTTGTAATTAGTGTTAAGTGTTTGGGATTGGTATTGCTCAGTAATGCTTGTGAATAACGTACTCACTGGAATGGGACCTTTGACGTGTCACTTGGGACATAGTTGCTTAGTAGCTTTGCTGGTCTGACGCATCCTTGATAACTGGAACATTCAATGTTTATTGGGATATACATTTTTTTTTTTCATTTGCTTTAAAGAGGACCCTTGATCTGAAGTTGAGGTACTGGGATCGATACCCTTCCAAAAGATATCTCCGTGAACGTCCGAGACGTGAACGCTGGAGTCTGTGATCAACTTGCATGACAAAGCCAGTAACATCAGCAGTATTTGTTCTGGTAGATCGTCCACTCACCGTGACTTTGTGTGAAGTCTGCGTGCGTTCGTTGTCCACGATAATTTTACTTAGCCCATGCGCGTCCGTTTTCTGTGATGTATGTATCGTATGTGCGTCCGTTTTCTACAGTCGTATGTAGCCCACGTCCTTCCGTGTTCTACGATTTTTTTTTTTTTTTTCCTCTCTTGAATTGCCAGAAACGAGAGAGAGTCGGGAGTGGTCTAGAAGGGGGGTCACGGAGGATCGTTTATGCCGGAGCGGACGCCAATTGGCGTCTGGAGTGCCGTACGCCCGTAGATCATCGGTGCTAAGGAGCACCTCCTGCGGCAGTAAATTCCGCCTAGCGGAGAGTGTGGTAGTGGGTTAGGGGCCGCCCCTCCTATCTTTAAGCACCTTCGGCGGGAAGGCTTCTCCCTCCTCCTCCTCCTCCTCCTCCTCCTCCTCGTTACGATTATTCTCGAGGTATTGATGCGTCGTTGTTCGGAGAGACGTGGCTCTCCTCGGCTGTATACAGACGGCCACGTCTCGTGGTTATTATTATTATTATTGTGTGTTACGGGAGGGAGTTTTTTTTCTTTCTTTTACACTCGCGTTGCCCCGGCTCTTAACCTTGCGTATGCGAACCGTGTATTTACTCTTATTTATATACGCACGCACATCCTCTCTCTCTCTTTGGACCGTCCTGGGCCCATCTGCAACTCCATGAGCAAATGCGTAACACAGGATGGTGTTGGGGTGGGAGTGGTGAGGTAGTTAGTGGTAATGTAACTGTAAGGAGTTCTTTCCCATCCCTCCATTACCCTTCCCCTTCCCCTTCCATCCCTGCTTTTTTTTCCCCCTTTTCCCCTTACCATCCCTTTCTCTACCTTTCCCATCCTTACAGACTTCCCCACCACAGTCAGAAGTGGGGTTTCGTATTACCTTCCATCGCTTTGTCTCCCCGACTGCCAATTACCTCTTCCTATTTTGTCCTTCCTGCTTAATCAGGGTCTTTTATGCCTCCCGCCATTTCTCATCCAATGTTCTGTTTTTTGTTCATCTTTCCACACCTTGCGCTCTCCCAGTTTCCTTCCACTTGAACGATTATAAGAAACCCGTGTTTTCTGTGTGTCCCTTCACATTTGGTGAGTTTTTAACACTTCTCTCTTTATTTACAGGTAAGGAACGCGAGGCGACCGGTGGCTGTACAGGTAAGACGTGATGAGCTGTCGGGTGGGAGGAGAGAGCCAAATGAGGAGAGATAAGGGCAGGATATGAGGCAATGTGTGGGACATACAGGAAAAGCCAGCTGTCTGGAGTGTAGATAAGGGAATAGGTGAGGGGGCCAGCTGTCTGGCGGGTAGATAAGGGGATATATGAGTGAGCCAGCTGTCGGGGGCGTAGGCGAAATTGGTGAATATGCAAGAAAATCGACGGAGAAATCACCCCAAACTTCCCCGGAAGTTTGAGTGTAATGTTGTGTGCCGTTGGCCTCTTCTCAAGCGAGTTGTAATAACATCATGACGACCTGACCTTCAGCGAGCACAACAGACCAACACTTGCCTGCCTGTTCCACAGAGGTGGCCGGCTGGATCTTTACGCGCCATCAGGACCAAAGAGGAAAAACCAATCACGAGGATTTTCAGGGCGCTAAATAACACTGTGTCTCGCGTAGGATAGCGTAACGTGCTAACATCACAAGTTCGGGGTGGGTGAAATTGTATATTTGGGAACTGTGCAGAGATCTTCTTAACGGCGCGAATCGGCACTGAAAAGGATCTGATCCACTGGGAGCGAACGACTGAAAACACAGAGTCCTGTACTCACTGGAGCGCAGATAGGAGTGTTGTATTGTCATTCACACTTGGAAAGTCGTGGAAGGCATGATTCGCAGCTGACACTCGAAAAAAAAATACTTCCGTGTTGACAAGACAGGCGTGGAAGCCTGACAGAAATTTACCGCTGACGCCAAAAGATGGGATGAATACAATTAAGAGAAAACGATCCAAACGCCAGTGACCTAAAACCGTTTACCACATTGCTTCCATTGGAATCCAAGATGCCGCTATGTTCAACATCTGCGAGGTGTACTGGACCAGCCAGGATGTGGTGACTGCATAGGCCTGCGGGCCGTGGTTTCCAGCAGCCGGGCCCGACGAACGGAGCATCACCTGAAGCTTGGCCTCAGGCCGAGCTCTGGGGTTGACGACCTCAGATATCACCTTAAGGTGTACGTCGTGTAAGGTGAAGGCCTCTGTTGACTGAGCCTGGATCGTCATCTGTCTCACCGTCGAGGCCCATCTTGACACAACTGGGGTCGTCAGCTGCTTAAGCAGTAGGAGCTCGTCCTGGCGTTTTTACAGAGCTGGGACGACGTCCGTCCGTCTCAGCAGTGGGACTCGTCCTAAAGTCCTCACAGGGCCTGGTCGTCTACTGTCTCTGCAGCGGGGCCCGTCCTAAAGTCCTCACAGGGCCTGGTCGTCTACTGTCTCAGCAGCGGGGCCCGTCCTAACGTCCTCACAGTGCCTGGTCGTCTACCGTCTCAGCAGTGGGGCCCGTCCTAACGTCCTCACAGGGCCTGGTCGTCTACTGTCTCGACAGTGGAACCCGACCTGACGTCCTTTAGAAAGCCGGGACTGCGTCTTGTCTCAAGAAGTAGGGTCTGTCCTGGGCGTCTTCACCGAGCCGGCGCGTCAGCCTCGCCAGCCGAGCCATTAAGGGCCGGAAGTGTCCATCATCTCAACAGCGGCGGTCATTTCTCCCTCACTTTACTTATGAACTTAACTTCATCATCCCCTTCAGTGAGGAAGGACCCCTCCTCAGCTCAGCCGTTCTCATCACACACTGAGGAAGTCCTTGCTCTCTGCTGCAAGCACGGCGGTTCTCTTACCCACTTGCACCTCCTGTTAACTTCATTCATCCTCACCCACTAGGGTCGGGGTGACCTTTATATGTAGAGAGAGAGAGAGAGAGAGAGAGAGAGAGAGAGAGAGAGAGAGAGAGAGAGAGAGAGTCCCTTGAACGCTTGGGGAACACCTGCAGGTTTTTCCCTCGCATGATTGGGTCGCACGTCAAAAACTACGGGTCAGTTACGAGAGCTTACCAAGGACGGAGCCGCGCGAGAGAAATGCACCCGAGAAATACTGGAGGAGGAGGAGGGTCGAGAAAATAATCTTCACACGAAAATTATTTTATACCGGGGCGAAAAACTCGGCAGACTATGAAGAAATAGTGGTGCTTTGAATATAGTGCAGGGAGACGGTTGACGGGGCGGGTTGGTGGATTTCAACGTTGTTGCCAGCAAATATAAGAGAGCCTGAAAGGCCCATTGAAGTACTTCAGTGACAACTTCAGAATATTTCAGTCAAAAGTGCCCTGTTAGTGAACAATGGAAGATCTTGCTCTGCCTCGAACAGTAACCGGCTGGTTGTTCAGAACCCTTCTTCTCGGAGCTTGGCATCTCATAGGCTATTAGAATGGGTTGAGGCAAGCCACTTTTGAAACGAACGCGCCCCCCTCCAATTCTCACCCAGCTTCAGGAGGGTCATCCATCCCGAACAAAGTGGAGCCCATGAACTACAAGAGGTCGGAGGAGGAGGTGATAGTAATACACGGGTGATGAGAGGAAATTCCCTAATAGTGGCTGCTCCATCCTCTGACCTTAGGGGGGTGGAGAACCCATTACCCCCCTCTTATGTTAGTGATTAGACAAAGTTAGACACTGGAAAAGGTTCTGATTATTTTTTTTTCTTTTTGACCCTGTGGGGTTAGTTACTGCTGTCAAGAGACCTCTATAGAGGGATATGTTACGGCTGATGGTGAGGTCGGAGCTGGCTAGTTGGTCACAAGCGTGTGTGAGGAGGGACGATCAGAACACACTGAAGATCATTTCTACCCTGGGCATGAGAAGGCCCCCGTGTGAGTGTACTCTGTAGCTCTGTATAAGTAGGACGATGTTCCCCCCCTCTTGCCCTCCTCCCTCACCTTAACCGTTGCTCTGGCCATCAGCCTCGCATCGCCCACCTTACTTAAACACCACCTCTGCCAGCGCCTGAGTGTGGGAGACGAGGGGGCTTCAAGGTAGTATGGATGAGGTGGCGGGTGTTGGGAGCGGTGCACAGGCTCTGGCGTCGGTCACGTTAGGGCAATCTGTGGGCAGCGGGGCATTGCAAAAGCCACTCCCACACCTCCCGAGTCCGTACCCACTCTCCCTAACCTCCTCTCTCATATTCTCTCTCTCTCTCTCTCTCTCTCTCTCTCTCTCTCTCTCTCTCTCTCTCTCTCTCTCTCTCTCTCTCTCTCTCTCTCTCTCTCTCTCTCGTCGTTGCGTCTTGTTGGCGGAAGCCGCCTCTCTTGAGGACTTCGAATGCACAGTGCCTTTTAAAGATGCGATTTGTGCGAAGTACGTCAATCTTATCGGCGCTGCTTCTCTCTCTCTCTCTCTCTCTCCTCTCCTCTCCTCTCCTCTCCTCTCCTCTCCTCTCCTCTCCTCTCTCGTACTCTCTCTCTTACCCAAAGATTAACAACTAAATACGCAGTTTAATACGAGCGCCGGGCAGCGAGCCGTGAGAGCAGGGCGGGAGGGGTTGCTGCCTTTGATGCCAGCGCCGTGTTCCCGGCCTGTTTGTATTACCGGCAGCCGCCGCCTGCTGCTGCTGCTGCTGCAGCACACACACCCAACCCCCACTGGCCCGCCCCCCTCCGATAACGTTATTGTAATGGAACAGTTTCACCAGGACGGTGATAAGTTAAAGGTACGGCTCTGCGAATGTTTGTGCTTGTCGATGGTGCCATTCAGGTCGGGCGAGTGCCACACCGTTGCTTCGTTCAGAGCACACGGGTCGTTCTTCCTCCTGCCTTGCGTGTGTGTGTGTGTGTGTGTGTGTGTGCGGAGGGGGATTTGTGTATGTATACATCTGTGTGTGTGTGTGTGTGTGTGTGTGTGTGTGTGTGTGTGTGTGGTTCATGTACAGTAACGATGTGTTCGTAGGTTGCACTTGAAGGACTTTGGCCTGTGACTGTGTCGTTATTACCGCGTATGAGCTTGTGTAGTGTGTGTGTGTGTGTGTGTGTGTGTGTGTGTGTGTGTGGGTGGGTGGGTGGCAGTAGGGTACGGGATTTCTACGTCATTTGTTTTTTTTGTTTGTGTGTGTGTGTACATGTGATCCTCTGTATGGCACGGTTGATACGTACGTAGGTACGTAATGTCGTGGTATAACCAGAAGTCTTGATTATACTCCGATGTATGAGGAGAGACGACTACTCCAGTGTTATATCGACATACATAACATGCGTATAGGTTCAGAGATGAACCTGGCCACCACACACACACACATATACCCTCCGGAGGCTCTTCTTCCTCGCAGATTTCCTCGAGCATCGAGGTCGGTGTGTCTCAACACGGCAGGCGGTTCTTTCACAGCTTCCATTACCTCACCAGGAAGTGGTGACTGCGGGGCCCGATGCGCCCCCCTCTGTGTCCCTGTCTGTCTCGGCCGTGTTCCTCCGACAAGCCTGTTGTGTTATAACTCACTGGATGCGGGACCACGCCGGTGCTCCGGCTGAGGTCACACCGGAGGACCATGCAATCGGCCCACTCACGTATTCACGCGTATTTTTTTTTCATCGAACGGATGCCTTTAAGGCCCCACTGTCATTCCCTGTCAGTGCCAGCGTGAAGACATTCCCAGGTAAGACGGGGATCAGGTGGTCCAGCACCACACGGGCGTTGGCCATAGCGTGAGATGTGTTACTTACGAAAGCCAGGTTTGGTTGGCCTTTTATCCCGTGAGCACGACGGTTCGATCCTCTCGTAACACGGTACGGCCTTTAAGCACCATGGTACGACCATCGGATAGGAGTGCCGACCGTCTGACCTGACACAAATTAGGGTTAGGTCAAGGGCCCAAGCCGTCCGTCATACCTAAGGGTTGTTCTCTCCGTCCTGAAGGATCGCTCCCTCACCCTTAAGGGGTTAAGTAAACAAGTGATTAGGAGGCCACTGTTAACCCCCCCTTGTCCCACGCTTCACCTGAGGAGGAGACAAACAGCTTTGTAGCTGAAGCTTAGAGCTAGTCATTCTGGGCTGGAGGGAATGGATCAATAGCCATTTCATCCGGACGGATGTCACCCGCGACGACATATCCTTAAGGCTTGATGTATTGCCGGACGAAGTACTTGGAACTGGGTGAGTCCTCCACCAGGTGCATGAAGCGTCACTACAATCGTTATCGCCCGGGTCTGTAGGGGGCTTCCTTATTGGTACCCCATATATATATATATATATATATATATATATATATATATATATATATATATATATATATATACATATATATATACACCTGCGCGTATTGTGCATGACTTGGGGAGTGAAGTACCTGAGGTCTTCGCCAAGACTTCCCAAAGGCCGTGGGTGGATACGCGACGTTCCAGCATTCCTAACTTCTGTGGTAAGAGGTATAACTGAAGCAGGTGTCGCGTGCGTATCACCCGTTACTGGACCTCTGGCCCGCCGTTGATGTCCTCACTCTGGCTGTCTGTATATCCTCTCGTAGTTTCCTCACTTCATGATGGATATTCACCGTTGGTTTCGTAGTGGTTAAGTCACTGCAGACATTCCTGATGCAGTTTTTTAAGTTCTGTGCTGGTTATATGTGATGAGAGTTCAAGTGTGTTTCAGGTGGCGCTGTGTGTGTGTGTGTGTGTGTGTGTGTGTGTGTGTGTGTGTGTGTGTGTGTGTGTGTGTGTGGATGCAGCGGAGGTACGGGCTGTCGCACCCTGGAGCCAGTGCACGTTAGTTGTTGATGGCCGTGGCTCTCTGTCATCATGGTGTCGTGTAGACCTGGTCGTTCCCCGTGTTATGTCGTGCACTAGAGGCCATAGCGATGTAGACCTAAGTCACCCACTATGTCAGGTCACACACCAGTTGCCGTGGTGTGGTGTAGACCTGGTCACTCCCGTGTCAAGGACACCCACTTTCAAGACCTTTCCTCACCCGAACCCCCCCTGTCTTCCCTTATACCCCGGGGCCGCGTCATGACCACATGTCAGATGGTTGCAGGTTCTGTTCTTCCTTTCCCGGAGATATAACTCGGAAATGGATCGCCCATTCTGGCAGACTGATAAAAAAAAGAGGGGGGTTCGTGTTTACGGTCTGCCGGATGCATAGGGTTGGGTGGGGCAAGGCGGGTAGGTAGCTAGCCATAGCCGCACTTTCACTGGCCTGGCATTTCGTGCAGGAGTGGGGCCGGGACGTAGAGCAGCGGCCGTGGGGCTGATTCTTAGGGCACGAGCATGGGGCCGGGGTGTGGTTACAGTCGTGGGCCGGGGCGTGGAGCACAGTCGTGGATCGGGGCGTGGAGCACGAGCGTAGGGCCGGGGCGTGGAGCACAGTCGTGGGTTGGGGCGTGGGAGCTGGGGCATGGAGCAAAGGCGTAAGGCTAAGGCGTGAAACTATATATATATATATATATAGGGTCGAGACTTGGGGGAGAGGAGAGATTGGAAAGGGGACTCGATATGAAAGTACAGCAATTTTAAGTTTACGAAGAGGGCGAGGGCGGTGGAGGCTGAGAAAGGTGGAGGGTTGGGAAGGTGTTCATGGGAGAGAGAGAGAGAGAGAGAGAGAGAGAGAGAGAGAGAGAGAGAGAGAGAGAGAGAGAGAGACCCCGTGGTGGAGGGAGGGGTGGTGGCCTCAGGATGCTGCTCTTGGCTCGTCCGGCCCAAATGTCAAGAGTTTACGGTGTAGATTAACTGGGGGATAACACTGCAAGGTTAGGATGGAGTTATCACTGGGGTTTGTTGGTCTCGTGGTGAGGGAAATGGTTATCTCCTGGAGCAGAACAGCTGCGTAACCTCACTGCTTCATTCTCCCTCCATCTCCTGTGTGGATTTTCGCCTTCTAATCTTATCGAACTCTCCCTTTTATCATATCGACGCGTTTCGTCGTCCCTCATTTCATCGTTGTACTTCGCCTTTGAGAAGCGGTGTCACGGATAACCTTTGCCTGTCCGACTCTTTGTGTGTCTGTGTGCGCGTGTGTCTTTCCCCAAGCGCCCCCTCCCCCTCCTCCTTCCATTACATGATTGGTTCGTTACAGCTCCAGAACACTGCTTCACATCCCTGTGCTCAAGAGCCGGGCCGGTGTTGTTGATCACAGCCGCACACGTGTGCCACATTTATTAAAAGCTGAGTAGAAATATTAAAGCCATTAAGTTTTAGTGATTATAGATTAAGACCAGCAATCAGGGTTATCGAAGGGATGCTCGCTGGTCAGGTGATGTCTTCTCGCCACGTAAGCGCGTTAGGACTCAGTTGTGACACTGATGGTCCACAGTGTATGTCGTCCGCTCCCCTTACGTGTGATCCTGATTGTCCTGTCTGGTGTTCTTTCCCTGCACGTGTGATCCTGATGGTCTTATATGGGTTCCTCCCATGTACTTGTGATCCTGATGGTCCTGTTATGAGGTTCGATCTCCTTGCGTGTGATCCTGATGGTCCTGTGTAGGGTCCTTTCCGTCTACATGTGATCCTGATGATCCTGTATGGGTTTCGCTCCTTGTACGTGTATCCTGGTGGTCCTACAAGGGGTTCTCTTCCTCTACATATGATCCTGATGGTCGTTTGTGGGGTCTGCTCCCCGTACGTGTAACGTGATGGCCCTGTATTGAGTCATTAACTTTATTGATATGATTTCATTATTGCTACAATTATTATTATCATTATTATTATTATTATTATTATTATTATTATTATTATTATTATTATTATTATCATTATTATATTATTATTATTACTATTATTATTATTATTATCATCATTATTATTATTATTGTTATAATAATAATAATTATTATTATTATTATTATTATTATTACTATTATTATTATATTACTATTAAAATTATTTGCTTTCTTCCATGTTAGCCCAGAATGCTGGTGAGGTATGGCGGAGATTTAACTCGCGTTTAATAGCTTGCATTGGCGTTAATTTGAGTGTAGTTGGTGTTTAACACGTTTATGGGGCGTTTGCTTTAAGATTATTGGGCTTAACCTGGCATTTACTGTGGATTACTGGGACGGGACTCAGCTCGGAGTTCACCCGGGATGTTTGGAGTGGTCTTGGCATTGACGTGGGGAAACTGCCCTTTGTGGACATTTACAGGGAATGTATTATTAGCGTTCGCTTAATTTAACCTTGCGTTTAACTCGGGTGTCAATCTTTTCTTCTTTTTTTTTATAACTCGTTTCTTGTTCCTTGTTCCTTGAGCGGACATCGCTATGAAGTCTTGGGTGTTCTGTATCCACCCCTTCCCCTCCTCATTTCCCTCCCTGCTCCCCTCCCTCACCAGATCCTCGTCAAGGCCAGGTAATCCCCTAATTACATAGTGGTGGCAGGAGGGAGGTGCCGTAGGCTGTCCAGACGTCTGCTGGACGCCAGTTATCAAGGTGTAATATAAAAGTTGGAGATCACTTATACAGGGATTAGTTTCCAACTGACAGAGGGAGCCATTTGTTGCGTTCGGGGCCAGCCACGTAGTTGGGGTCAATTTTGTGGAGGGGGAGGTCATTAGCGAGTGACTGGCAGTGGAGGGTTCGTGTGGGGGTTATCTTCGTGGCGTGGCTTCCCCCCCCCGCCCGACAACCCATTCTCGGAATCTTGCCATCAGTTCTTAAAAACGATGACGAGAGTGAATTATTAATGAAGGCGGATTGGCCAGTAGTAGGAGGTGGGAGGGGAGGGGTGGTGATCGCCGAGATGGCAACAGGTTGTCGGGGCCAGACTTGGGGTCCCAGCGGGGATGCTGCCACGGGATACCTTACGATGGTTCCGGAGGTCTTCCACCACCCCTACAGCTTGGTCTGGGACCTTACCTGACCTTACATATACCTTGCGATGGTTTCGGAGGTCTTCTACAGCTCCTTGTGGGACCTTTACCTTGCCTGTGCGTACCTTTCAGTGGTTTCTGAGATCGTCTACCCCACCCTCCTGTTAGGTCTGAGACCAAGCTGTCGTGTTGGTCATAGAGATCCGCTCGTGTACCTTGGTAGATTCAGTGTAACTATTTGGCCGGCGATGTTGGGGACGCCTCGGTGATTTGTCTCCGTCGACGGGCGGGGGGGTCCTTGCTAAGGCCTGTCATCCTCCTGGGCCTCATCCTCAGTGTTCCACCCATGGCACCCTATCACCCACCACTATGCCCCTTCACCATTGCTCTCCTCGCCTGCCCATCCCCAGCCACGCTCCGATTGCTCGCTGTGTTCCTTTCGTATATAGCTGTCTTCTGCTTCTAGTTCCTGTTCGTCGACGGCTTACCTCACCGCCTGCCTCTCTTGCCACCCCCGTCTTCGTCACTCGCCTCCATCCCCTCAAGTTTTGACAGCAGGCAACTAATCCCACGAGTCTTGGAGGCGTCGAGGCCATAATGAATCCATCGTGTGTAATGACGCCTTTGCTAGCCTTCTTCCCCCTATACCCCCGCCCCACCGCCCTGTCTTGATTGGCGGGAGTGTGGCGCGCAGGGGCTGAAATGGGCCGTTTGGATCATGTTCGAGCTATTTCTGTATCGGGAAAGGAAGGGTCAGGGGCACGAGGGAGTTCTGATGGAAGGGGGGCACGAGGAAGGTGTCGTTGAAACGGTGCAGCCGAGACAAACACAGACGCCACAACACTGCTTCTCCTTCAGGAAAAAGGTGTCCCTCTTTATAAGTCGCACATGATTCCCCTTCATCCACATCCCCGTCACGTCTCGGTGGCCAGACCCATGATGTATGTAGGTCAGGGGTCTGTATGATAGTGTAATTACCCACGACTTTCCCCCCTAGTACAAGGAGCGAGTGAGTCCACGGCGGCATTAAGCAACAAGATCCGACTGTGTCAGTATTCACCTGGTGCTGTAGCTGGTCAGCCGGACCGTCACCCGGGCACCAAAACGTCTGACATCGCCATTTGGGAAGTTAATGATCTGAAAAGGGGAACATTCTGGGGCTTTGCCATAGTCGTTAGTATTTCTCGAAATCTCAATGCAACGAGTTTTTGATTTAAGAGCGGGGTGGCGAGGGTGGGGGTAAAGTAGACCGGCTTAATTCTGCGAAAGTTAGTGCAAGTTACATTCTCTCTGTCCTTTGTGCACTCAGCTCCGCTCTGTACTCTACATAGCCTTATGGCCTCCAAACCTCCTCTTGGCCTCCAGCGGCTCCTTTTGGGCCTCCTCACACCCCTTCTCTTCGCCTCCTCACACCCCTTCTCTTCGCCTCCTCACACCCCTTTTCTTCGCCTCCTCATACCCCTTTCTCTTCGCCTCCTTACACACACCTGCTCCCTTAGCCTCCTAGCGCTCCCTTCTCTTGGCTTCCTCACACCCCTTCTCTTCGCCTCCTCATACCCTTTTTCTCATGGCTTCCTCACACACACCTGCTGCTCTCTTATGCTCCTAGCGCCCCCCCCTTCTCTTGGCTTACTCACACACACACCTACCCCCTTCTCTTGGCCTCTTGGTCGTTCCATGGCTGACGACTGGAACGTGAGGCTAATCTAATTACACCGAGGCCTTGTTCATTTACCAGTTCCTCCAGTCTTTGTTGCAGTTTCTTGAGTGGTTGTCTTTATTGCTCTTGTAAATACGGCCAGCTTGGGCGGGAGGGACAAAAGGACACTGGAACAAAAGACGCGTTGGGGGAAGAAGGGGGTTGGGGAAGGGGGGACTTTTTTTTTTTCTAAGTGGGGGTAAGGGGAGGATGGGAGAGGGGGAGCGTTTTTTACAGGGTGAGGTAAAGCCGTGAGGCTCCTTAAACAATGAGTCTCAATGACCACAAAATGTTTGATCCCGCGGTGTAAGAGAGGAGGGTGAAGGTTGTGACGCGGCCGTAATGGGCTCCGGAGAGGCATTTAAAAGGGTCCGTTTTCTTTTTTCCCTTTTTTTTTTTTTCTCCTGTACTTACCCGCCTCTCATAACGTTACGAGGGCATCGCTGTACATTGACGTGGATGTCGCCTGGTGGAGTCTTCGTTGGGGAAGGGGGGGTCTTCATCCACCCACACACACACACACACCCACACACACCCACACACACACACACACAGCGCTGGGCCCAGGATGTTTATATTTTTGGAGAGGAGACATACAGAGGGATTGTCCCTCCTTGTTATAATTATTATTATTATTATCAGTAAGCTCTGTTCCTGCTGTGTGGAGGATCGCTAAGTACGCCATGCTCCCGGTGGGTGATTTCCGACGTTTAAAATGTCCAGGAAATTGGTTGGATTTTCATCCTTTATATATATATATATATATATATATATATATATATATATATATATATATATATATATATATATATATCCCTGCGGATAGGGGAGAAAGAATACTTCCCACGTATTCCCTGTGTGTCGTAAAAGGCGACTAAAAGGGGAGGGAGCGGGTGGGCTGGAAATCCTCCCCTCCCGTTTTTTTTTAATTTTCCAAAAGAGGAAGCAGAGAAGGGGGCCAAGTGAGGATATTCCATCTAAGGGTCAGTCCCCTGTTCTTAACTCGATCTCGTTAGCGCGGGATAAGGCGAATATTTATAGAAATAATATATATATATATATATATATATATATATATATATATATATATATATATATATATATATATATATATATATATATATATATAATATTTTGAGATGGCAAAAGTGTCTGGGGTGGCCAACCCGGATTCTGGTGTGTGTGTGTGTGTGTGTGTGTGTGTGTGTGTGTGTGTGTGTGGCACTTCTATCACCCCCCCACCCCACCGAACACCTACCTCCTCTAATAACATAGGAGTACGGCCGCCTCCTTCCCCCCCCCCCTTTTTTGGGGGGGTTGGTTGGTAACGATTTGCTCGAATTTTAAATAACAACCAAAGAAGAAAAAAAAAAATGCCTGAATTTGAAAAGAAACAATTTGCCCGAACGACTCTTGTTTACCCCCTTACCCTACCCAACCCAACCCCCGCGGGTCGTACGCGTGTTGTTCCGTGACCTTAGGTCACACAGGTCACACACTCCACTGTGACCTTTGACATCGTCTGATCGTTCTGCGGTCTGCGTTCCGTAATCGCGTTACCATCGCGGCGTTCTCGCGTGGCTCGTTTTCTATGCGGGTCAAAACGGGAGACTTCGCCTCCTTTCAAAAAAAAAGTCTTGTCACCCGCGGTGGTGAAATGTCGGTAAGATAGCGAAGGATTTCCCTCTCTTCATATACACACGTCCTGTCACACCCATCTGCCGGCATGAGGAGGCATCGTCAGACAAGTTGCCCTCCCTGGCCCAAGCTACTACCCCGGGGGTGGGCGCCACACCTCCTCCGTCTGCAGCGGGCGAGGTTCCTTGGCATCGCGGAAAAATGCGGACTCCGAAGAGCAGATTGGTGCCTGATATTGTTTATGCACCTTGTAACGCTCTGTAATTAGCACCGCGCATTATTAAAGCCGATCCGACACTCCGAATTAGGATCCGCTAATGCAAAATGTACGATTTACATTTTCCAGCTCGTTATTTCGTCGTAATTATAGGATTAAACAGCATGTGGAGGCAAGGGCGAGGAGTTGAGCGGACGGCTTCACCGGAGGCGAGGCACCACACACGCTCAAGGTGGAGGTAAACCCCCCCCCCAACTCCACGTCCCTCAGTTGACGAGCGACGGTAGACGGTCTGTACCGCTGACAGGCGTCCGCCGTCTTTAAGGAAGGAGTTGGGGAGGGGGAGGGAACAGTCATCTCCAGTCTTCCTGGGTGCCATGATGCACGACGCTCGTGTACTATCGCCTTTCCCCCACTGGACCTACGCAACTCTGCTTTCGCGGCGTAGGTTGCTGCCTACCTGCCTGTATATAAAAGTTAGATGGAGCGGAAAACTTAGGAATTCTCCGCCTGAGAAAACCTCCTCAACTTGAACCCCAGAGCTCGGCTTTCAACTCCCTCTTAATAAGTTTAAAAAAAGAATTAAAGGAAAATCTCAAACAAGCTTCGAGGGCATTGTTGTGTGGGATTCATCACGACCAGGGAAGGAGGAGGGACGAGTCGAGGCATAGGGACTGGAATTTTATCGGGTCACTTTTTGCAGCTGTTGTGGTGCATACGTTTCCTAGTTAACCCCGGAAACGTAAATCCTCTGATGACACCTGTGATGCAAGAGTGGCTCCATCACGGCAGCACTTCATTCTGGTGTTGGTTTTAGCCATTGTTGTGGCGGAGGCAACCCGAGCATTAGCCCCTGGTGTGGTGTTATCTTGTGACGCGGTTATCACACACCGCCACACTCTCATTATGCTCCGATAATCATCATCGTCCTCGTATACACCTCCATTACACACTGAGGTACGGCCATTACGCCGCTACACCGTCGTGGCGGCGGGGCGGACCCATCCTAGACCCCGTCACTCCCCAGCACGACGGACGTCGTGGATGTCGGCAGCCAGGAGTTGGGGGGAGGGAAGGTGATGGAGGTGAGGAAGTCTCGGGAGGATCTCTCTCTCACTCTCTCTCTCTCTCTCGTCTTTTGGCGAGGTGTGGGGGCGCGCCTTGGGTGTTACGTGCCCCGGAATGTGAAGCGTCCATGGGTCAGGGCTGTTGCCTTAGATCTGATGTGTGTGTGTGTGTGTGTGTGTGTGTGTGTGTGTGTGTGTGTGTGTGTGTCCAGGTGTAGGGCATTCTCAGGCAGTGGGACTTCCTTGGGTGTGGAGAGTGCCCGAGTTTGGTGCGGGTCTGATTGTCAGGCATCCCCTATTGTGAGGCGTCCTTGGGTATGGAGTGTCCTTGGACGGGGATCGTGCAGGAGTGCGGGGCAGCCGTAGGTGAGGGACGTCCCTGGGTATGGGATCTAGATGATATTCAGGGCCTCTGAGGATGTGGAACGCTCCGGGACTTTAGAGCATCATTAAGGGCTCCGGGTAGACATCAGTGAAGGGCAAGCCTAGGTCTGGACGGTCCATGGGCGTGGTGAGCAGAGTGTGGGGCACGGCGAGGTCTGGAGCGTCCATAGGTGTGGGGATTTTTAAGATATTGTTCATGGCCTGAGCCGGGAGCACCCGGGGATTTGCGGCGTCCTATCACAGCAGTTTCCAGAGAGTGGCCCAGTGTGACTGGTTTTACAATGGCTCCTCGTGACTGGTTCTACCGTGGCCCCCTGGTGACTTGTTCTCCAGTGGCCTCCCTGGTTACTGGTTCTAGAGAATTGAGTGTGATGACTCATGGAAAAACTTGCTCCCTCTTAACTTTTCGACCAGGTGACTTAGCAGATATGAATACCCAAAGTTCGGTAATGAGGGCGCCTGGTGGCTTGGCGTGGCCATAGGCTGGAGTCGTGAGGGAGCGACGTAGTTTGCTGGTGTATGCAGAAGTTTGGATGATGGGGAGTGTCCGAGGGTGTTCAGGACCTGCTTGTTAGGGAGTTTGGCATTCGGGAGTGTAGTTCAAGCTTTGGAAGGAGGGTGACCCGTGGTAGGTTTCACTCTTTTATCATTTTTTGAGGGGCGTCATGCACTGGAACATCTCTGGTGCATCATCGTTTGCCATGTCCCTCGTAACTCTGTCCAACATAGGTCTTGAAGTTTCTTCCTGTTTCGCTGTTTATTGCCTCGTCTCGTACTTCTCTCGCCTCGCCAGGATTTATTATCCCGCATCATCCCCCATCCTTCTTTCTCCGTACCTCCCTTCGTCCGTCTTCTATCCATATCCTGCATCTCGTTCTTTCCCCTTCCTCAAGCCTTCTACTCCTTTCCGTGTACCACCCCTACCTCCATTCCTTCGTTCATTTCTCCTTTCCGGCCGGCAGTTATTCTCCCCCCTTCTTCTGTACGTAACCCCACCTTTCTTGTCCCTCTCCGCGTTGTGTTCATCATCAGAAGGAACACATGACAACAGTTGTCATGCTGGCCTCTGATCTCGACTCCTCTGGTCCCGTATAACTTGCTGCTGATCCTCCATCTTCTGCTCTGATCCTCCCTCATACTTTCTGACTCCTTTTGAACACTGATGCTTCTCATCCTTCCGCCATCTGTTCTCAGTCCTTGTATCTTCTCCTTTCCTTATTACCAGTGAGTCTCAAAACTTCAGTCTCCTGGTCTTTTACCCAGCCAGAGTCTTGACTGGAGGTTAATCGTGAGATGTATGCTAGAATAATGAACAAACTGAACCATAGCCACGGGAAATAGAATACTCAAAAATAGGCAACGTGTAGATCTTTGCGTTACAGTATCGGAATAGCGTTTTCACGTCGAAGGACGACTTGTACCCCACATATCGATTCTCTTTTAAGGGACAAGGACGAATCAGTCCCGGGACAGCTTGGCAGACAAGCCGCGTCAACAGGTTTTGAGAAAAATCCGATGTCATGTAAGAAGATTAATGATCCGATACCACGAGATAAGCCATAATTGCGGTACTGTAATGAACCTAAAAATATATATAGATTCAGAATCCCTTTAGAAATTAAAATGCCTCCATTGTGTAGTGGTCATTTATGAATATGCTTCTAGCAGCGTATATATATATATATATATATATATATATATATATATATATATATATATATGTAATGTTACTGTTTATATGATTTACCCACACACTAGTGTAGGCACCAGCCCTCATGATTGATGCAGTGGCACATAACACGTTGGACGTGATGTGGCTACTTCTCCCAGACCTGAGCTGATGTTTTCAGAAGGTGAGCGACCTCGGCAGGTCCACTAAACATCCCGTGCGATTATTGTAGTAACTGAGCGGCAGGCTCGGCTTAGGACGGCGCCAGCATCCGGGAAGGGAAGGAAGAGTATGAGGTTCTCTTTCATCAGTGAGAATGTCGAGATTGAGAATTGAATTGGACGAGCGAACGCACCGAGTAAATCCAGCTCCGGCGAACAAAGCCTTCGATCCGAAGCTAAAAGTCCCGGAAGTATTCACGATCGTTCGGACGTGGGATTCCGAGGCGACATCAGACGTGGCCTGGGTAGAGGAGAGGAGAGGGTCGATGACACTTCCACTCTCGACAACTTAGATCAGTTTCCCTTCCCCCTCCCCCCTCCCCTCCGCAGGATTTAAACCCCCAGGGCTAGTGAAGGGAAACTGAAGTTGTTAAGATTGTGTGTGTGTGTGTGTGTGTGTGGGTGTGCGGGTCCGTCCGTCAGCAGCGGAGCTGGTATATGGCGTGGGGTCTCCTTAAAAGCGACGGTGGTGGAGCAACCAAGATCTGACGCACTTTCAGACGTATACTGAAGATCAACTTCGTCTCCGTCCGCGAAGCTAGAGCTGGTGGTCGGCAAAGATAATCCAGTCTCATTAATCAACAAAGTCGAACTCGCTTCAGCGAATCATGTTGGGGAAACAGGGAAATTCTTGTAGGGGGTTGGGTTGGGGGGAGAGCAAAGGACAGACTTGACCCATATGTGGTGAGGCTTGTTTCACCTTAACCTGCCTTTGTTCTTGACTCGTGTGATTCTCCCCTAAACGTCCTGTTAGGTAAGAGAGAGACGAAAAAGCATCCGTAGACAGCCAGACAAATGACGGACATAAAAAGTGTGATAATTAGACCCTTTTCTCTCTCTCTCTCTCTCTCTCTCTCTCTCTCTCTCTCTCTCTCTCTCTCTCTCTCTCTCCGACGCCTCGTGCTGTTTTTATACGGGGATATTGACCGTTCTCCTGTTTTACAGACGGAATTCAAAGACTAGGAAAAATACGTGTTACATCCTCATTTTTGACAATAATTATCTGTATATGATGAGAGATTTTGCTTGGTTTTTTTTCCTCCTCTTCCATCCTGAGGTTTGAGTGATTCGTGTAATACTCGCGACTATAACAGGTTTTTCAAGGGTTTTGGCTTCTTGTGTTGGTTGTGGGGTGGACGTGCGTGACGGCCGGGCAGGACGCCCTCCCACCCTTGCTCCTCCTCCTTCTCCTCCTCCCCTGCCGCCGCCGCTGCTGCTGCGGCTGTATGGTGGGAGGCTGGTAGGGAGAGGGAGGAGGTGGTGGCGGACTCCCCCTCCCGCTGTGGTTGTTGACCCTCACATTGGAAGGCCCATGGAATAGCTAGAGAGTAGCAGCGCCTCGATCTCTCTTGGGTCTGCCTACAGTACTACAGGAAATGTAGCTCTCTCTCTCTCTCTCTCTCTCTCTCTCTCTCTCTCTCTCTCTCTCTCTCTCTCTCTCTCTCTCTCTCTCTCTCCGAGAATCGTAAGTACTCGCGTGTGGTAGGCAGGCGTGCCCTGTCCTCCTCGCAAACCGATGGTGTTCATGGACGTACGTGTGGTGTGGAGGAGGCGTGTGGACAGATGGTGGAGCTTCTCTCCTCACCCCTGAGGTTTCTCTCCCTCTGGTGGAACGTCCCCTCCCTGCTCTCACTCGCCATCTCGCCTCCATTTCATCCTCCTTCTCACAGCTTTTTTTCGCTTCTCCTTGCTTCTCCCTTCCGTCTGGCCTCCCTTAGAGCCCTCCCCGCTCCCCAACTGCAGTCTCCTCCCCGACCCTCCTCTCCCCCCATCCCCATACTGCCAGGCGTGGGGCGGGGCAGCGCCGAACACCCTACACCCCCTAAGACAAGAACAACAAAAATGTGACAAAACGTTTTTTTTTTCTTTTTTCTACGACTTCCTGAGGTCGTTAATGTTGCCGTCTCACGAGTCCTTGTTTATGTGACTTTTAAAAAGCAGTTCCGTCTACCAGGGTTTCCTCTTAATTTTCTTTTTTGTTTCGTTTTATTTTACCACCTTTCTTTAAGTCCTCGCTCATCTCATCCTGTTTCCTCCAATGACCTCCAATCCTTCCTTTGTCCTTCCTTCTGTGGCAACTTTCCCTCAAAAGTCTTGACTTCCCTTCTTTCAGCGAGGTCGAAGTTTTCCTCTCATGCCCTCCCTCTCGTATGTGTCTCAGAGAGCCTCTTGCTGTCTGTAGTTCGTAGTTGTATTCGTCAAAAAGAAAAGAATAACAACTCACCTTTATTATTGTTGCCTACACCCCCACGTTGCTGGCTAAGTCCGGAACACCTTTGTTGCTTCGCTCCCGTTGGAAGTATAGTGACTTCGAAGACACAGCGTTTGTTACGACGCCAGCAGGTCCTCCTCCCCCGACGCACAGGGCCAGGCCCCTGTCTACGACAGTGGAGATAATTTGCACAAAAACGGTATAGACTTCGTAGATAATGGAGGATGATACGTATATACTGATGCGAACGTTTTTGATTACATTTTGCTGTTCTTTTCGGTGGATTGGCCAACATGTGCCCATTTATGGCCATGTCCGCTGCGTCTCGACTTAGGTTGGGATCATAAGTCGCTCGGAGGTCCCCAGGTAGAGCAGCTGTAAGTCCTCCTCCTCACGTCCCATCATCCTTCCTAGGACATTCTCTTCCTCTTGGGTCGTCCATCACTTTTCTTCCCCAGGGTCACTCCCTTCCCCCATGGTCACCTCTCTCCCATTGGGTCACTACCATTCCCTGGGTTCATTTCTCTCCCTGGAGTCACCTCCCACCCCTAGGCTCAGTTCTCTTCCCCTGGAGTCATGCCTCTATCCCTTTGGGGTCTCCTCCCAACTGCCACTACCCTCCTGCAACTCTGGTCTTCCCAAGCCACCACTACCCTCCTGCAGCCTGGTCTTCCCAAGCCACCACTACCCTCCTGCAGCCTGGTCTTCCCCAGCCACCACTACCCTCCTGCAACCTGGTCCTGCCCAGCCTCGCACTTCGTCTTCTTCGTTTTCCTCATTGCAGCTCGCGTCACCCGCACTCAATCTTACCCACTTTTTGCCGGTCTTATCTTTGCTATTGATCGACCGGAATGACTTTTTCAAATATATCTTCCGCGAAATCTCGGCCCGATTTATGATCCTGGGCGTTCAGCGTCCCAGGGGTTCGACGCAGTGCACTCAAATGCGAGGAGAGTGTGGGTGGGGTGGGGGCACGATGGCTGTATGTGTGTGGCTGTGTGTGTGTGTGTGTGGTGTGTGTGTGTGTGTGTGTGTGTGGAGCGTTCGAGGTTTGAGGAGAGTGTAGAGTGCGTGAGCTGGGAGGAGAGCGCACGAAGGGAAAGCTACAAAGACTGAATGTAGTGTGAGTAGAATGGTGAATAGATGGAAAGCGAGAAACAGGAGAAAAGAGTGGAGAGGTGGGAGGTAAGGTAGAGGTAGTGTGTGTGTGTGTGTGTGTGTGTGTGTGTGTGTGTGTGTGTGTGTGTGTGTGTGTGTGTGTGTAGTATCAGGGTAGACAGTGAAGGAAACGAGTGTGTCCGTAAGGGAAGGCCTCACACCTCCCACCACCCCATCTCCCAACACAATGAACATATCCAGCCCAGCTTTGCAACCATGTCCTAAACCACACCCAGTGTGCCGTACGTGTGGAGATCCCACACCAGGAATGCAGAGCAACTCTCTCTCTCTCTCTCTCTCTCTCTCTCTCTCTCTCTCTCTCTCTCTCTCTCTCTCTCTCTCTCTCTCTCTCTCTCTCTCACGCACGCACGCACGCACGCACGCACGCACGCACGCACGCACGCACGCACGCACGCACACACACACACACACACACACACACACACACACACACACACACACACACACACACACACACACACACACACATCAGTAAACCAACACCACATGTTTTTTTTTGCATTTTGCCATCTTACATGTATGTCGCTTTTCCTATTTCATTTTCCCCTTCTTTTACCCTCCTAGTTCAACATTACACCCCTCCCCAGCCTTCAGAAAATCCCCAACCACCACCACACCACCACACCACCACCATCACCACCATCACCTGGCCAGCTGCGCGTAGGAGTCGCCGTATGGCAAAGATTAAGATCCTGGATGGCCAAGGGTTTGCCTTTGGTTGCGTCACATATCCCAGTGAAGGAAGACCTGGGAGAGAGTCGTCGTCTCTTCGATCATTTAGCTGTAGGAGTGTTAGAAAATGCTGGACGACAAACTGTATCTCAGTGTTAGAAAATGCTGGACGACAAACTGTATCTCAGTGTTAGAAAATGCTGGACGACAAACTGTAGCTCAGTGTTAGAAAATGCTGGACGACAAACTGTATCTCAGTGTTAGAGTAGATGTGTAGTGTGGATATTTATTCCTTGGTGTTTTAGCGTCAAGATCTGCTGCAGCCCCATCGCCAGGCGTCAGCTTCTGTCGAGAGACCGGGGTGCGGGTGTCCTGTTGATGCCAAAGCCCCGCGGTCCCCAGCAGGTAGTCGCTTGGGGTCTCCAGGTTAATTCACCAATTGCACCTTAATTCTCAGTTGACAGGTCGGAGTGGACCAGAATATTGCCCTCAGACAAACCGTGTTACCGGTGTCCTCCTGGTGTGTGTGTGCGAGAGAGAGAGAGAGAGAGAGAGAGAGAGAGAGAGAGAGAGAGAGAGAGAGAGAGAGAGAGAGAGAGAGAGAGAGAGAGAGGAAATACCATGGAGTTCAACTTGTGTGTTTTTAAGGCCATGGAAATCGCGCCCCCTTCCACACAGCTATTTTGCGTACATGAGATACACACACACACACACACACACACACACACACACACACACACACAGACACACACACACACATACACCGACAGAAATGGAAATCTTTGGAACAGATCCTGACGATTTCCGGCTGGGGGGGAACGTCCGTGCATACGTAATGAGGCCCACCTCACCCGCCATTCACATCTGTCACAGATTCACCATCCATTAAATTTCATTGCGGTATTCAGAGCCCGCGGGCGATTCCCCTCGTAATTGTTTAATCATTCTTGGCTCGCCATGAGCATCCCTCATACGGAGGCCTCGAACCCTTGGCCCTGTGATATCTTCCGCGCCACACACACACACACACACACACACACACACACACACACACACACACACACACACCAGCCGATAGTTAATGTAAATTCTCTTAGAGTTCCCAGACCTCTTGGGAAATTACCTTGCCATCCTAGATCCATTGTTAACTTTACCCGCTACATAAGACCTTAAAACTAGTATCGGTAGTTGCTGAACTATTCTACTTCAGGCCATTGTGCGCCGGGCTCGGCTGCTCTTCGTTTAATTTATGGAAATAGCGAAGACGTAGACTGTAGTTAAGGCGTCGCGTGGAATAAACTTCAAGAAAACGGGCACAGGAACCTCAAGAAAACGGTCACAGAAACCTCAAGAAAACGGGAACAGAAATCTCAAGGAAACGGGAACAGAAAAAAGAACGGGGACTATAAAGATTCGCCGTCATGGAAGAAAAAAAAAAAACACTTGAGGAGGTTCATGATATTAGTCATGGGTGACATGGAAGCGGAGCAGCTCGCAGTGAGAGGACGGGGGTGTGGAAGCTGCTGCAGGGAGCGCATCGAAAAAAAAAAAGACGATAGAAGAAAATTGGGATGGCAGGGAATAAATCAGAAATTATATGCTGAACGATCGGGAAAAAATCCATTTAGGAGACGAGGTGAGTCGTCGGCGCCATCCCCAATAAGTAGATTAAATACGATGGTGAATTTCCTGACAAGTTTGTTTTAGAAAAGATAGAAACTCTCTTAAGAATAAGCGGTGATAGGCCTCCCGTCTTCGTCAGCAAAATCATACTCGTCTGACTTTTTACTTTGAAAATGATTAAACACGGCCATTACAGCTGTCCACCTTTGCTGAAAGTGATGTGGTAAGGATGTCATTTTACGGAAGAGATGGCAGGCAGGAGGATTACTGAAGGCTTCAAAGAAAATGGAGCGACGGGAGACTTTAGAAAATGGAATATCAAAGCTCTAGGGGGGTAATGGTGCGCAACCTTTGTGGTTGGTGTGCACGATCACCAGGCCTGGTTACATGCACTTATCCCTCTCCCCCCAAGGCAGAACTGGTAGTGGTAGTTGGCTTTGCCTACCAGTTCCCCCTAGCAGAGAGAACCGGCCTAGGATATAGAAAATGGCTGGAAAAGAGGCGGAGGTCAGTTGAAAGACTTGTCGAGATTCGGACGAAAATGGAAGGTGATCTTGGAAGGCCTGTGTGTGTGTGTAAGAGGGGGAAGGGGGTGTCGACGACAGGATATACATTCTCTCTCTCTCTCTCTCTCTCTCTCTCTCTCTCTCTCTCTCTCTCTCTCTCTCTCTCTCTCTCTCTCTCTCTCTCTCTCTCTATTGCTTAGATCAAGTGATGTTCGGTGATTATTAAATCGTGCCGGAGGATCTTGAGTCAACGCGATCCGAGATTTGGCGAAGACTTATGGAGTTTTTATGCAGAATAATGTAAATGCATAGACTTAAAGGTGGATGATCGAGTGCTGTTGGGGTTTTTGGTTGAAACCATGGAAGTTTTGAGCGATAGATAGCGTCACACACTCGAGGGGCTGTGTTAGATCTTGGGGGCTGAAGGTGGAGGTTATACCAGCAAACCATCCCTTCGGGATTGGAGTGGGACTAGCAGTCCGTCCGGCGCGGTGTATACGATTCTCTTAAGATAACAGGTTAGCGTTTCGTACTTCGATTCTCATCATTTGAAAGTCACTCTCGAGACGGGAATGCGATGCGACGTGTGTTGAGAGCACTGGTCGCCTTTCGCTATGAGTAATCTGACTCGCATTGCATGAGATGATACCTCGTGTTTACGCTCCGGCGCAGTCGTAGGTTGTGACTAGGATGAGGTTCTGTGACCGGTGACTGCCAACACCCGACATTAGCTTGTCACTGAGTGTGGCATACGCTGCAGTGTCGAGAAAGGATCCTGTGATGATTTTCTAGTTATACCCGTTGTAATTCACCAATATTGGTCCTCACTCCTAAACCCATAGCCCCTCCACTCCTCCCTTTGTGTGTGTGTTTTTTTTTTTTAACTCCCCCAGGGAACTTCTCCTAGCCTCTTTCCCATCCCTTTCATCACCCCAAGGGAACTTCTCCTAGCCTCTTTCCCATCCCTTTCATCACCCCATCTTCGCAGCACCAGCATACCTCTTCTGTCCCTCAAGGCCAGCCACTCCCTCTCCTCACCCGCTTCCCCAGCAATGCCATCCCCTCTCTTTGCCCATACCCCCGAAGCAACGTCGACTACTGTGTCTCCCCTCCTCCAGGTTGTGCACGCGCCCCATGAGCTCGTTCCACGTCTCATGTGTCCTGCTAGTGGGGCAGGCATGGTAGTGGTGGTGATGGGCGTGGTGTTGGTGTAGGCGGCAGTGTTATCTCATCATTTAAGAAAACACTCTTTTCTCTTCTCTTCTTAGCATTATTCCTTTCCTTCCAGATTTTCCAGTCTTGTTTCTCTCTTGCTCTGCTCCAGGTAGGAAGTTCGACAGCGATATATTACATCTTTATTTATGCACCGCGGGGTGGAATGCCTTTTAAGCCGGCGGACTCTCCTGGGTGACATTCATATGTTTGGAGCTTTGAATCACGACGTAAAGTGCATCTGAGAATGCCACTGTATTCCCCCCGACCTCCACTGATTACGGGTCCACACTTCTTCTTCTGAATGTCTGGAATGTTGTTGTTGTTATTGTCGTTCACCTGAAGTTTAGTAGACTTCGTCAATACGAATATGGCGGGAATGTCGTTGGAGTTCGTATGGAGACCTCACGAATATTCGTAATTGAATCAACAAGATCAAACACCTGTTCGTTTTGTTCAGAAATTTCCCCGCTTTTAACTCAATAAGCGAGACAATCTGACCCATGGGGAAAGATGGCGCGGCCCATTCACCTGACCCGTAAGGGCGTGGTCAGAACCGTCATACCCGAGGGACGGGCCGTCGCATGCAAGGGACGGACCGTCGTAATCAGATGTGGGATAGTCGCGCTGAAGGTGGTCGTCGCCTTCAGGAGTGAGGCCAAAGGTTTAATGACTTCGTGGTCGTCGCCTTCAGGAGTGAAGCCATTGGTTTAATGATCTCGTGGTCGTCGCCTTCAGGAGTGAAGAAAAAAAAAAGGTTTAGTGATCTCTCTTGGTTTACATTTCAAATTACGAGAAATATTTTACATATATGGTTTAACCCTCAGTACGACCTTTGACCACGATTCTGCAAACCTTGAGCAAGACGATATACACGACCCCTTGAGCAGGAAGGCACGACTTTTGGTTATGCTGGCCTGGCCTTCAGGGTCAGGTCAGGGTGCCAGACAAGGGTCGCATGCGTCTTTTCCCCCTAGTGGTCAATCAACATAAACTTTGTAAAAAAAACAGAACCGAGGAAAAATGTATTGATAAATCGGTAGAAACAACAAAAAAGAATTGCTTTGACAGAGGGAGAGATGAAAAATATTCCTGAAATCAGAATTACAAAGACATTCATCTGTGCTCTTGTGTGGCGTTTGCCTTCTTATGAAAGGCGTCGCAGTGGGGGGGAAGTGTAGGCCCTGACAATGGCCAGGCGGGGACCACCGTGTGCCCCCGCCATTGTTTGGGTCACGGAGTTGGCGGGAAGCGCCCCAGCTGGGGGTCCCGCGCGCCCACGTACACAAGACGGTTCTCCTCGTCTGTGTTCCCGCCTTGAACCTCCTCGGAAGGAGGATGCATAACGGTGTTGTCTTTCTCCCTTACGGAGGTGCATATAGTGTTGTCTCACTCCCTCTTTATCCGCGAGAATTATCGATGATAAGAGATTATAGAGATTTAGAACTTTATTTTATTAATGGAGTTTCTCGTATGATCTTCGACATTAGGGCCGAAGCAGGCTAATTCATGCGTCTCTTTTCACTCGTGTGTCCTCAGCTTCTGGACCAGCAGCGCTCGTGGTGATCTTGGATGGTGACCGAAATGGAGATGATTAAGTTGATCCGTCCTTAGTTGTTGTTCTTTGTAGCCTAACCTGGCATCAGCACTTTGGTTAAGATAACTAAGAACAAAAGAATGTGATTTTTGAACTCTGATCAGTCGAAGTAAAGGGATCTTGTTGATTCTCAGTTGAGACCGAAAAGTCAAGTATATATATATATATATATATATATACATATATATAATGGCTCGACCTGCTTGAGGAAAAAGTCACTGTTGTAAGGCTGTACCTCTTTCGACGAAACAGTACAGTCAAACAACTTCGCGCTTCAAAGGAGTCCATGCTGTCCCTCTTGCTGATTCGAGCACAGACTTAGAGCTCTAAGAGTCCCTTGGAGTAGATAAGTAGATAGATGCACTACAGAAACCTCAGAAGTGGCCACTGCAGCCACTGTAGTCAAAGGGGGAATGACAGGCTCATCAAGCTGGAATTTACGTTGTGCCCGCGAGCAAAATATGATATTAGTCCAGCTTTATAATGGGAGAGTAATATGATAATGGAATATGTTCATTGTAGAGACAGGGGTGTTGATTGATTTTGACATTAGGCTCTCTCTCTCTCTCTCTCTCTCTCTCTCTCTCTCTCTCTCTCTCTCTCTCTCTCTCTCTCTCTCTCTCTCTCTCTCTCTCTCTCTCTCTCTCTCAGTACTTTCATATATATAGAGATTTGTACACGTTTGTATATAACGGCTTTCTAGCCGCCTTAGCTTTCTGAACGCCACCATTGCCTTTAGAGAGACTCTTGTGGCTTTATTCAGCCCATTGAAGGTCGGTGCCAGACGTTCCATCGGGCGTCCTCACAGCGCGCCTCACCAGGTGTGCGTTGCCTTCGTAGTTTCCTAGCCTCCTCCCTCCCCCTTGCGTCTGTTGCGATGGAGGTGGGGCAGATCATGACCTTGGATCGGTCAGGGGGAGAGACGACGAGGTCCCCCCGATACACTCTACTGCGAGTAAATTGGCAGGTTGAGGGCGACTGGGTTGGGCACGCCGACCTGGTGAGGGCCCCGCCGCCTCACCACCCCCTCAAGCATGGCCGGATCCTCCTCCCTCCACTTCCTTTCAAGTTTTCCGTTGACGAGGCTGAAGTCAAAGTTTTTGTCGAAGTTTGTCTCGCGAAGGACTACCTCCTAACCCCCCCCCCCCTCCACCCACCCCAACGTTAACATCCCCATTAACGCCGGTGACCAGATATATAGTGTACAGGTGAGAAGGTCATTCAGTTACCCATGTCGTCTTAACTACCGTTAAAGAAGAAGGGGAAAAAAAAAAAAAGAAATAGTCCCAGGAAAGTTTTAGGTTATGGTGGCATCTGGTAAAGGATCACAGATCGTGTCGACCTCCTCCTGTCGATCCAGGGAGGTTCAGCAGCCACCCGTTGGCGTGATTGTCTCCCACGACTTGAGTGACTTTTATTTAGGATTAATTCCCAGTTTTGAGATAGTGGAATAAACCTTGTTTGAGTCTTGAATCATTCAGCAGGTGCGCTTGGCCTGGCGCACGAGGACACAATAGGGATTTAGAATATTCATGGACTTGCTTAACATCCTGCCAGTGTAAGTTGGGTGTAGAAACTCGCAAATTTATTTTGTCGCCGTAAACTTGGCCAGGCTGGCGGTGTGAAACAGTTTGCGAGTGTGATACGGCGCTTGAGGTAGTGAACGTGTGAGATGTACTGTGATGGGGAACATGGTCATGATCCTTGAAATGGTGTGGGGGGAAAAAAAGGGAAGTTTACTAGCACCATTGGGAACGAGGCATGGAGAGGGTCACATTTTATTTTTCTGTTGGTCAGTATTTATTTATGCAGTATAGGTAAAATGAATGGTCCTGTGTCTGCGGGGAGACTTACCCAATTCCGTGCCTTCCCAGGAGCTACCATAGGGTGCACGGTAAACTAGCCGGTGGTACCAGCATATATAAGAAATATACAATATAGGGAGATACGTCTACAGTCGTGGGGCACCATCACTGGAACTATACCTAGTACGAGATATTACAGTTAGGCGTGGCTCGCTAGCGCTTAGCGCCCCCGCAGTAGGAAAATTTAGCGTTGGAAAATAAGATTCGTATGAGTTACGTGTTGTCGAGTGTTGTATGCGTGTGAGATGGAGAGAGTGCGTTTTTGTGGACTGATGCCAACAACCCACTTTTTCGTTTGGCGGAAAGTAAAGACTACAGCTTGGACCATGGAGAGGAACTTGATAGCCACTGGTTTGGGTTGGTGTGTGTGTGTGTGTGTGTGTGTGTGTACATAGAAGTAAAGACACTATACCAATATGCACAAGGTGATGAGACAGGGCAACATGAGTTTGTAACACACAAATAGTAAACACTTGAACACAATCTTCTCTTGTCCTCCTCCGTTCCAGTTAACCCCATACCTTCCCTCCCACCACGCCCTACACACGCTGTTAGGAAGACGGGCTCCCTCCCCGCTCTCCAGGACATGAAGCCTTGAATCCACTGTCTCTTCACAGCCTCTCCCACCATCATAATAGGTCCCTCTGTTCACCATGGCTCTCCCGGCCATCATTTACCTGGTGTTAATGACACCGAGGTACATCCCGCACCGAGCGAGGCCCGGTGGCTGGTCCCCCTGCGCGAGTGTAGCGGCAGGCGGCGGAGTTCGGCGTTGGCGGGTCTTGGGGCTCCGCGAATCCGCGAGACGTTTGTATGTCTGCTTGAGCTCGTGTGTGTCATCGCACGGGACGACCCTACTGGTCTTAGAGGGAGATTCTGTTATTTTTCTGCTTTTTTTTCTTCTTTTTTCAGGTGTGTGGGACTTGGGCAAAGCCAAGCTTTAACACACGAGTTGGCCCATAGAGTTGGGGTTATGTGTGTCTGCAGCGTCTCACAGATGACGTATACCGGAGCGCCCCAGATATCCTTGTGTACTGTTGACGGGCAGATGGGTGTCGCTGTTTGTTAGTTTGTTTTTTTATTTGTATGGGTCGTAAAGTAGTGGACTTGGCTGTAGTTGCTGTTGAGTCTACTAATATGAACACCATCCTCTGGTCTCTGTTGTAGGTCAGGAGAGTGGCTGCCTATGCCCAGGGGTGTGAGCGATCCTGCTTGGCCTCGAGCCTAGCATTATGAGTGGCCTTGCTTGGCCTTGAGTCCTGCAGTGTGAGTGGTCCTGCTTGGCCTCAAGCCCTGCAGTGTGAGTGGTCCTGCTTGGCCTCTAGTCCTGCTGTGTGAGTAGTCCTGCTTGGCCTTGCAGATTTGAGAACCCCTGCGTGGCCAGGAGACCCCTACGTAGCCCCCACCTCGCGACGCGCAGTAAAGACGAGGCCTTAATTAGCGACGTAATGGATTACCGAGGGTGTGTTGGTGTAGGCTCACCTGGCCCCAGCCAAGTCTCACCTGTGTTCATGACCCACACCTTGTGGTCGCAGGGGACCTACTGTGTCCCTGAGCACAGGATGGGGATTGTGATATTCCTCATAACCCTCCTGTTTGCACGCCAACATGAAACACGTGGGTTGAGTATACGTTGAATAGCACGTCGTTGGTGCGTGTGTGTGTGTGTGTTTACAGGTCACTTGTGCGCTAGTAATTAGTATGCTGGTTGAGCGAACGCTGATTTATGCTCGTTGTTTTTATATGCGCTCAATGGCGCACTCCTGCTGTGCAGTTACCTCTGTGTCAGTAGTGTGTTCGCCGGGAACATGTGCCCTCGGTGTACATCGTCCGCCCAAGCACACTCTCTGCCCAGACAAAGCAACAGTGAACAAAAAGTGGGCTTGAAGAAGTTAGATTTAAGGCGACATTCAGAAGTATTTTTCCCCCGCGAAATCAAAAAAAAAGAAAGGAAAAATGAAAATGTATTTGAAGCTCTTATCCTTTTCTCCTTGAAGAGTTGAAATGGCGACACCTGAATGTATTAACCCAAAGCCTTGGTCATCATTCCCTGTCGGCTGTGGTCCATGGCCAGTGCTGGCTCACAGGGCCCTTTGCTCATCACCATACTTGGTCCTAAACTCTTCACATTCTCGTCATTGAAAGCTGTTTTCTGTATATTGATTTGAATTGTATTTGATGCACGCTTGGCGCTGCAGCATGAACTGTAGTACGCCTCTCCTGCAGTTGCAACAGAGCTGTTTCAGGGCCTGTAACGGCCTCCTATGACTAGGACTGTAATAGGCTGCTGATGGGCCTGTAACGGGCCTCTCCCCAGGGCTGTAACAGGTTGCTGCCGGGCCTGTCTCAGCAAACTGCTGCTGTCGCGTTATCTCGCTGGCTCCAAGGCTGTAGCCTGGTGCGTTTGGACTGTTCCCAGTGGGAAGGGAGAGACGATTCTGAACATAAACTTAACCTCTTTTCTCCCCTCTCCCATAGACACACGTCCATGCCTCCATCTTGCACCAAATGCACGGTGATTGTTGGGCAATGTCTGCTCATGTCCTGTGTATGGCCGAGGCTGAGCACCCGTCCCTGTTATGGTGAGCCTTCTCTCCACCCCATATACAGTTGCTAAATCCCTCCCCCTCCACGTAGAGTTGCTGATCCCCTCCCACCCCGTGTGGAATTTCTGAGCCCCTTCCTCTTCCTCCTATATTCTGGGTGTTCCCAACCCCCTTCCTATCCCGGATCCATAGCATGGTCCTGACACAGACATGGGTAGAGGAGCCTCGAAAGAATCCACCAATTTTGGGTTTAGAGGGACGGGACGGGTGGCTAGCTTTCCCTGGTGTGTTTGGAGGTCGCTCACTTTTTTGGAGGAGGGAGGGGAGGAAATATTTGAGAAGACGAAGGTACATTTGGTGACCAGTAAACCCAACCGCATCACTGGTGGGTTTTTTTTTTTCAGTTTCAGTCGTTTGATGAGTCATGGAAGGCTGTGGTGTGTGTTTGTATCGGGTCTTGCACTTCGGCCCCCCTCGCAATGTTAGCCAAAATTCCTTTTTAAGCACAGCTCATCATGCCACAGCGAAAGGTTTATCTGTGAATTTGATGGGGAGACTAAGGGCTTCAGTTGCCTGTGCCGTTTGAGCTAGTATTAAAGAAATATACATGTATATACATATGGTTTCATCTCTTCAGTTTTATGCATCATCCGCTTTTACTTTCGTTTAGTATTTATTTTCCCCCTGGCGGTCATAATGAGAGTTATGGCATATGAAGAAGATCCTCAATCTCTCGCCGTTAATTACAGTGTCGCGAGTTTTTTCATTAACAGGGTAGGAGGAGCCCAGCCTTAATTAACAAGACTGGAGCGGAGCGACACACGGCCACGCCGCCGTCCCGAGCCCGGGCCAGCCTCCTCCCGCGCTGTCTGGTGCTCCTCCGCAATGCGTGCTAAGTAGGTGGCCTCCCGTATGTAATTTGAAAGAGCCAGTGTATTTTATGGAGCTCCTCGCCTGCGTCCCTCATTATTTTGCCGAAAAGGGGGAGGGGACGACGGGACTGTTAGCGGCTCTCTCTCTCTCCCTGCTGTCACAAGACACTCTGGACAAACGTAGTTGCTTTGTGTTGCGACAGAAGCGCTGGACGATACTTGTGTATGCGATCTGTGAACTTCATTTTTTTTTACCCCCTGTGGAAAAAGACGGGAGAGAAAGTGTTTTACCTTTAAGCGTAAAGAGAAGTTGTCTTAATTCTTACCGTCATGTATTTCATCAAGGCCTTTGTTTGTGAAAACAGTTTCTCGCTATTTTTGGTCGTTTTATTGGTTCATTCCCTCCGTTCCTCGATCTGTTCTGTGGAAGACGAACATCGTGAGCACGACCGGGTCGCTGAAGCTCTTCATGGGATCGGAGGGTCGCTGAAGCTCTTCATGGGTTCGGAGGGTCGCTGAAGCTCTTCATGGGTTCGGAGGGTCGCTGAATCTCTTCATGGGTTCGGAGGGTCGCTGAAGCTCTTCATGGGTTCGGAGGGTCGCTGAAGCTCTTCATGGGTTCGGAGGGTCGCTGAAGCTCTTCATGGGTTCGGAGGGTCGCTGAAGCTCTTCATGGGTTCGGAGGGTCGCTGAATCTCTTCATGGGTTCGGAGGGTCGCTGAAGCTCTTCATGGGTTCGAAGAATCCCTCCATGTCGAGCATTTTGGTGCGGGAATCCTGCTTGTGATGTTCCTTTTTTTTTTCATTTGTGTAGTTTTGTCTGTCGAAAAGGAGCGGGGTATAAGTGGGAACCAGGATAGGAGGCTACGTGCCCTCATAGACCGATGGTTTAGGAGGCCCTGAAAATTTAGGATCCGACCTTCAGAAGAATATTCTATGGTCCGATAATTCCCAGGGCTCTGAAATTAGGTTTCCTGCTCCTTTGGCCCCACGATCCCAAAATCCGAATACATCACTGTCGGAAAGTGAAGAGTATGGGATGAAGGAAGGCCAGGGAGAACACACACACACACACACACACACACACACACACACACACACACACACACACACACATTATCGTGATGGAAGGGAATAAAGGACGTAGGTCAGAGGAGCTTTCTTAAAATGGGTTGAGGAAGTCACTCGCGGCGTGCCTCAGGGTTCTGTTCTGTGGTCGTCGCTCTCCTTGATCTGTGCCAGTGACTTGCCAGAAAGAGCAGACTTACATGTATATGTTTCCTGTTGGTGCCGAAATCATGAGGAATGCATCAGCCCACAGGGAGACCTAGACAAGCTCTTACGAAGGTCTGATACATTTGTTGTTTGTATTAAACCCAAGTAAATACAAAGTCATGAGGATGCGACACAGTGAAAAAAGGCCTCAGTTAATTCTGTCTAGTTGGAAAGAAAAAGAGTTGCAGGAAATTTGTAGAACTCCCTCCCAGTACAATCACAGTCAGGTAATTATACGACGATAGAGTTGAAATCTGGTCCCTCGACTCCCCCATGAAGGATCCAGTCCGTCAGGCTAGGACCGTCTAAGGAGGGCACTGGCTTGATGTTTCCCTTCCTGTGGTCGACAGTTCAGTGTGTGTGTACTCCCGGTAGACCAATCCTCCATGGACAGATCACCCAGTGTTGGAAGAAGACATTATGATATCTAAGACGCGATTAAGTATTTCTCTGAGCCCTTATCATTCCCCCAGTCTCACCCACGTATTAAATCTTACCGCTAGGAACCAAGGATGTAAGATATCACGACTGCTAAGAGAACCGTAATTTTTTATGAGCGAATTGCAAAAGAAGTGTCCACACACACACACACACACACACACACACACACACACACACACACACACACCGTATCTTATACACTTTCAACCGAAGGATAAAATAGCTATTAGGGAGATATGCAATTATCACCAGAGATGTATAATTATAGTTATTAAAGCAGTTTGCGTAACGCAAGCCGACGACGGGTCTAAATTACGATGTGTGGCTGGAGTCTTTAAGATCCTCGCCGGAGTTGCACTTGAGCAGGGAACAATGTAGGCGAGCACTGCGCATCGCTGTCGACCAGACTCCACACAGGTGGAAGGGCTCGGCGTGCCTGTAATATTAGCTCCCAGTCATGAATTATTAATAAGCCAACGTGTGATAGTGCGGGGCTAATTATTCGAATGAGATACCGCGGTCTTAAGGCATATTAGTTCTCCCGGGGTTTAAGCTGAAACTTGGCAAGATTAGTTACTTAAATTATTGTCATTATGGCGGTGCAGGAAGCCTCTGTTTAACCAGGGAATGAAAAGAAAAGCCCCTTTTACCCCTTCAGGACGACTCTCAAGGGTCAAGTTTAAAGGTCCTGTCATCGTGTCCAAGGGTCGTGCCAGCGTGCTCTGGAGGGTGGTATATCATTGCACTCGAAGGCCGTAACGTCGTGCAGAATGGGGTTAAGATTGAAGGAGGGAGACTGCGTGTAGGTCGTCCGTCTGTAGCACTCGGAACACCGTGTGTTCTACAGGTATAAGTGTTGATGAATTGCGGTTAAGTATCCGAGGCCGTAAACTAAGGATTCTATTAAACAAAGAAAGTTTACTGTTATAGTGAATGAAAATATACGATGATTGGACTGTTTTAGATTTCCAGAAATCATGGGAACCAACCAAAAAATATGTGGGGAGCGAAGGGAGTGAGGGGAAGGTTGGCTGGTCCTGCCACCATCAGGTGATTTGATCAACGTAAGACCATTTATCTGATGACTTGCCAGGCAGAAGCGAAAGAATAATAGACATTCCGGGCACTTGTTCCCTGCCTCACGCCAGACATAGGTCGATACCTACAGTATTGCTGAGTGATGGATGGTCACTGTAATAGGCTTCGCTGTATTGAAACCGTTGTATAATCCCTCAAAGGCCCAGTCCTCTGTTCTTAACGCTACCTCGCTATCGCGGGAAATGGCGAATAGTATGAAAAAAAGAAAAAAAAAATATATATATATATATAGTTGTGCTCTTTATATGGCTGTCTTGGGAAACATTCTCGGAATACCTCGTTGGCGCCAGAAATTATGATTCTATGGAGTATTTTTCAACTAGTCGACCTCATGCCACACGCAGAGAACATCACTGTACACCACAAGATTGGTTATATTCAGGATTATCCCGATGGAGTATAGAGACCCCCTTCCTTTGTACCCATGTAATGAGCGAGACCATTCTTCCCTGAACATTTGATCTCTCTTTTAACCTCTGAACTCTTCCATTATAGATATACTACTCTCTGTCCCCTTTGGTCTTTTGACCACAGTATTATCTCATCACTTCCTGTTGGACACCCCCGTCCTCTGTTCTCCCTCAAAATGCCAATTCTGGGCCTAAGGGAGAGCTCATGGGTTATATGGACTCCTGTGGTGTAACGGTTAGCGTTCCTTGGCCGTGACGCTTTCACGGGCTGCCCAGGGTCGAGCGCAGCCAGTCCACAGTCAATCGGCTGTTTATCCACCCTTAAGGGTTGGTCGACCTGGCTCAGGCTAGGATATATATATATATATATATATATATATATATATATATATATATATATATATATATATATATATATGTTTAGTGTTAATGGTATGGCCTTGATTAGGACCTCAATTGCCCTTACCATATATATATATATATATATATATATATATATATATATATATATATATATATATATATATGTGTGTGTGTGTGTGTGTGTGTGTGTGTGTGTATGGGACATTTCTGCCAGAAATTATTGCTGAGCATTTATTCGTAAAGCGCACATTTATGCAAAGATGATATACTAATTTGAGTTCTTCGTCTACCCAGATCTTTCCGGGTCGTATTCAAAAGCATCCCCAACAGTATCTGTAACTCAACCCTTCTCTCTTCTCCTCTAATGTTATAAGGTTATAGCTGACGCTCCACATGACAGAGCCACTTTCTATGGTACATCGTTCTTTATTAACTCTGGATGATTCTCTGGTCGTCTGTTGATATACGTACATATTTCCGTTGCACAATAGCTAAGTACTCTCTCACCTGTGTGTGAATGGGTCAAGCCGTGTGGTCCAGATGGGTGACATACCCTTCTTCGTGTAGTGACGGAGTGTGCCTCTGAACTAGCTCTGAACCTTTCCAGTTTATAATGTCCGTCTTAAAACCCAAACCTTCCCTTCTTCTCAGAAGCGTACCGTGATGCAGCCCATCTCTTAGAAAAGGGACCACTCAAGTCCCTCCTCAACTATCACCACATTGCTCTCAACGTCTGTTATTTCCAAATCATGACAGTGTTTTAATATGTGATAAGTGAGGTACAAAAATCGTGATTTCATGGTATGATATGTAATACGTATGATACAGAAACCCCTGACTTCATAGGTTAACACGAAACAGAAGTCATGACTTCATAGATTAATACGAAACATGAATCATGACTTAATGGTTTAATATGTAGGAATTAAGATAGAGAAATCATGACCTAATGGTTTGCCTTGTAATATGTAGGGTAGATGAATCATGATTTACTGGTTTGATGCTTAAGAAGTAACATAGAGAAGTCTTGACCTTATGGTTTAATATGTAGTACATAAGATGCAGAATCATAACTTCATGTTTTTTATATGTAATAGGTTACTACAAAACATAAAGCAAGATTGACGATATAAGTATTGTCACTGTTTCCAGGGAGCAGCGTGGTAGAAGGGGAGTTTAGAATAACTAACCAGAACTTCTGGCCGGGGCTGGAGGATCCAACGTCCGAAGAGTATAGGTCTATGGCGCAGTCAATAGAAAACGAGGTGAGTACGAATGGAACTTATGCTATGGTCTGGATGCAGTAATGTAGGAGTGTTGATACTAAATGTTGACAGAATGTGATATATGACGTGAATGTGTCATGCTTCTGTTGTACTTGCTGGATTTATTTCGAGTATGGAAAGTGTGTGTGTGATTGCTGTGTGTGTTTTACGGGGTTATATATACTTGTGTTCCCACTCTTTTTAATATATATGAATTATGTACATGTGTATATATGTGTATGTCTCTCTGTGTATATATATGTATACGTTGAGATATATAGGTATGTATATGTGCATGTGTGGACGTGTATGTGGGTGGGTTGGGCCATTTCTTTCGTCTGTTTCCTTGCGCTACCTCGCTAACGCGGGAGACAGCGACAAAGCAATATATATATATATATATATATATATATATATATATATATATATATATATATATATATATGTATATATATATATATATATATATATATATATATATTATACTTTCGCTGTCTCTCGCGTTAGCGAGGTAGCGCAAGGAAACAGACGAAAGAATGGCCCAACCCACCCACATACACATGTATATACATACATGTCCACACACTTACATATACATACCTATACATCTCAACGTGTATATATATATATATATATATATATATATATATATATATATATATATATATATATATATATATGGGTTTTCAGAAAAGAGGAGTGAATGTTGGGGTGAAGAAGGTGGTGAGAGTAAGTGAGCTTGGGAAGGAGACCTGTGTGGGGAAGTACCAGGAGAGACTGTGTACAGAATGGAAAAAGGTGAGAACAATGGAAGTAAGGGGAGTGGGGGAGGAATGGGATGTATTTAGGGAATCAGTGATGGATTGCGCAAAAGATGCTTGTGGCATGAGAAGAGTGGGAGGTGGGCTGTTTAGAAAGGGTAGTGAGTGGTGGGATGAAGAAGTAAGAGTATTAGTGAAAGAGAAGAGAGAGGCATTTGGACGATTTTTGCAGGGAAAAAATGCAATTGAGTGGGAGAAGTATAAAAGAAAGAGACAGGAGGTCAAGAGAAAGGTGCAAGAGGTGAAAAAAAGGGCAAATGAGAGTTGGGGTGAGAGACTATCAGTAAATTTTAGGGAGAATAAAAAGATGTTCTGGAAGGAGGTAAATAGGGTGCGTAAGACAAGGGAGCAAATGGGAACTTCAGTGAAGGGCGTAAATGGGGAGGTGATAACAAGTAGCGGTGATGTGAGAAGGAGATGGAATGAGTATTTTGAAGGTTTGTTGAATGTGTCTGATGACAGAGTGGCAGATATAGGGTGTTTTGGTCGAGGTGGTGTGCAAAGTGAGAGGGTTAGGGAAAATGATTTGGTAAACAGAGAAGAGGTAGTAAAAGCTTTGCGGAAGATGAAAGCCGGCAAGGCAGCAGGTTTGGATGGTATTGCAGTGGAATTTATTAAGAAAGGGGGTGACTGTATTGTTGACTGGTTGGTAAGGTTATTTAATGTATGTATGACTCATGGTGAGGTGCCTGAGGATTGGCGGAATGCGTGCATAGTGCCATTGTACAAAGGCAAAGGGGATAAGAGTGAGTGCTCAAATTACAGAGGTATAAGTTTGTTGAGTATTCCTGGTAAATTATATGGGAGGGTATTGATTGAGAGGGTGAAGGCATGTACAGAGCATCAGATTGGGGAAGAGCAGTGCGGTTTCAGAAGTGGTAGAGGATGTGTGGATCAGGTGTTTGCTTTGAAGAATGTATGTGAGAAATACTTAGAAAAGCAAATGGATTTGTATGTAGCATTTATGGATCTGGAGAAGGCATATGATAGAGTTGATAGAGATGCTCTGTGGAAGGTATTAAGAATATATGGTGTGGGAGGCAAGTTGTTAGAAGCAGTGAAAAGTTTTTATCGAGGATGTAAGGCATGTGTACGTGTAGGAAGAGAGGAAAGTGATTGGTTCTCAGTGAATGTAGGTTTGCGGCAGGGGTGTGTGATGTCTCCATGGTTGTTTAATTTGTTTATGGATGGGGTTGTGAGGGAGGTAAATGCAAGAGTCCTGGAAAGAGGGGCAAGTATGAAATCTGTTGGGGATGAGAGAGCTTGGGAAGTGAGTCAGTTGTTGTTCGCTGATGATACAGCGCTGGTGGCTGATTCATGTGAGAAACTGCAGAAGCTGGTGACTGAGTTTGGTAAAGTGTGTGGAAGAAGAAAGTTGAGAGTAAATGTGAATAAGAGCAAGGTTATTAGGTACAGTAGGGGTGAGGGTCAAGTCAATTGGGAGGTGAGTTTGAATGGAGAAAAACTGGAGGAAGTGAAGTGTTTTAGATATCTGGGAGTGGATCTGTCAGTGGATGGAACCATGGAAGCGGAAGTGGATCATAGGGTGGGGGAGGGGGCGAAAATTTTGGGAGCCTTGAAAAATGTGTGGAAGTCGAGAACATTATCTCGGAAAGCAAAAAATGGGTATGTTTGAGGGAATAGTGGTTCCAACAATGTTGTATGGTTGCGAGGCGTGGGCTATGGATAGAGATGTGCGCAGGAGGATGGATGTGCTGGAAATGAGATGTTTGAGGACAATGTGTGGTGTGAGGTGGTTTGATCGAGTAAGTAACGTAAGGGTGAGAGAGATGTGTGGAAATAAAAAGAGCGTGGTTGAGAGAGCAGAAGAGGGTGTTTTGAAATGGTTTGGGCACATGGAGAGAATGAGTGAGGAGAGATTGACCAAGAGGATATATGTGTCGGAGGTGGAGGGAACGAGGAGAAGAGGGAGACCAAATTGGAGGTGGAAAGATGGAGTGAAAAAGATTTTGTGTGATCGGGGCCTGAACATGCAGGAGGGTGAAAGGAGGGCAAGAAATAGAGTGAATTGGAGTCATGTGGTATACAGGGGTTGACGTGCTGTCAGTGGATTGAATCAAGGCATGTGAAGCGTCTGGGGTAAACCATGGAAAGCTGTGTGCCTTTATTCATTCCCATCGCCACCTCGCCACACATGGAATACCATCCCCCTCCCCCCTCATGTGTGCGAGGTAGCACTAGGAAAAGACAACAAAGGCCCCATTCGTTCACACTCAGTCTCTAGCTGTCATGCAATAATGCCCGAAACCACAGCTCCCTGTCACATCCAGGTCCCACACAACTTTCCATGGTTTACCCCAGACTCTTCACATGCCCTGATTCAATCCACTGACAGCACGTCAACCCCCAACCCCGGTACACCACATCGATCCAATTCACTCCATTCCTTGCCCTCCTTTCACCCTCCTGCATGTTCAGGCCTCGATCACACAAAATCTTTTTCACTCCATCTTTCCACCTCCAATTTGGTCTCCCACTTCTCCTCGTTCCCTCCACCTCCGACACACATATCCTCTTGGTCAATCTTTCCTCACTCATTCTCTCCATGTGCCCAAACCATTTCAAAACACCCTCTTCTGCTCTCTCAACCACGCTCTTTTTATTTCCACACATCTCTCTTACCCTAACATTACTTACTCGATCAAACCACCTCACACCACACATTGTCCTCAAACATCTCATTTCCAGCACATCCACCCTCCTGCGCACAACTCTATCCATAGCCCACGCCTCGCAACCATACAACATTGTTGGAACCACTATTCCTTCAAACATACCCATTTTTGCTTTCCGAGATAATGTTCTCGACTTCCACACATTCTTCAAGGCTCCCAGGATTTTCGCCCCCTCCCCCACCCTATGATTCACTTCCACTCCCATGGTTCCATCCACTACCAGATCCACTCCCAGATATCTAAAACACTTTACTTCCTCCAGTTTTTCTCCATTCAAACTTACCTCCCAGTTGACTTGACCCTCTACCCTACTGTACCTTATAACCTTGCTCTTATTCACATTTACTCTTAACTTTCTTCTTTCACACACTTTACCAATCTCAGTCACCAGCTTCTGCAGTTTCTCACATGAATCAGCCACCAGCGCTGTATCATCAGCGAACAACAACTGACTCACTTCCCAAGCTCTCTCATCCACAACAGACTTCATACTTGCCCCTCTTTCCAAAACTCTTGCATTCACCTCCCTAACAACCCCATCCATAATTATATATATATCATTCATAGTCTGCCCTTATTCCCGTCGCCACCCCGCCACACATGAAATAACCCCCTCCCCCCACGTGTGTGAAGTAGCACCAGGAAAAGACAACAAAGGCCACATTCGTTCACACTCAGTCTCTAGCTGTCATGTATAATGCACCGAAATCACAGCTTCCTTTCCACATCCAGGCCCCACAAAACTTTCCATGGTTTACCCCAGACGCTTCACATGCCCTGGTTCAATCCACTGACAATACATCAACCCCGATATACCACATCGTTCCAATTCACTCTTCCTTGCAGGCCTTTCACCCTCCTGCATGTTCAGGCCCCGATCACTCAAAATCTTTTTCACTCCATCTTTCCACCTCCAACTTGGTCTCCCACTTCTCGTTCCCTCCACCTCTGGCACATATATCTTCTTTGTCAATCTTTCCTTACTCATTCTCTCAATGTGACCAAACCATTTGAAAATACCCTCTTCTGCTCTCTCAACCACACTCTTTTTATTACTACACATCTCTCTTACCCTTTCATTACTTACTCGATCAAACCACCTCATGCAACATATTGTCCTCAAACATCTCATTTCCAATACATCCACCCTCCTCCGCACAACTCTGTCAATAGCCCATGCCTCGCAACCATTTAACATTGTTGGAGCCACTATTCCTTCAAACATACCCATTTTTGCTTTCTGAGATAATGCTCTTGCCTTTCACACATTTTTCAACGCTCCAAGAACTTTCGCCCCCTCCCCCACCCTATAAATCATTTCCGCTGTGTGTGTCTTTTCCATTACGTATTTATAAGTGGGTGTGTGTGTGTGTGTGTGTGTGGTTCAGTTTTTGAGGTTCAGATCATAATGTAAGTAATGGCAGTTTGTTCTGATGTGTAGTGTGTGTAAATGATTGAGATTGTTTATGAATATAATGTGAAGGTACATTTGACCCTGTAGATGATGGCATTTAGATTGTGGATTTTCATCTTTCTCCTTACATCTGTATCTTTAACCCCGGTTGTTCTCTTTCAGCTGGACATACTGTTCCTAGCGTCAGTGTGGGCTCGTGAATACAATCATAGTCAAGTCATTTCTCTCTCGGAGGGTTCGTTATTAGTGCGAGCTCAACTGGTGCTTAACACGGCTGATGTGGCAGCCGCTCAGAAACTGGGAACCGCTTTTCTTCGAGGACTTAACAACCGCCATGGGCATGAGTGGTTGGGTCAGTATTCTGTTGATATCACGTCCATAAGGTTCATCGAGGTGTTGGTGGACACCTTACCTTCGTCAACCACCACCTTGCCCACCACCACAACTGTTGGATTCGAAAAATCCTCCAGTGTTGCAACTGAGGCTCCACCCCGCACCCCAAGCCTTAACGTTGGATGGGGAGAGTGGGCTCCCTGGTCAAGCTGCTCTCCATGCCTCCCGCAGTATTATCAGACCAGAACTAGGAACTGTCGCCTAAATGCAGGTCGTGGTCTCCTGGTCAACAGTATAGAACCTTGTTTACCTTCAAGCCTTGTGAGTCAGCTGCAGGGCACTGGCGGGGATATGGAGACACGACCCTGCCAGTGCCAACATACCACTGAAACATCCACCACTACCACAACTACCACTACAACGACTACCACCACAACAACTACTACACCTGCACCATGGAGGGATGAAAAACCCCAGAAAGAGGAGAGAATAGATGAATTGAGCTCAGGTAAATATTACCATTTGTTATGTAATAAACTGATTTCTGATACCATTATTTCCTTAGTTATTTTGTTGCTAAACATCCCTCGCTACCCAGTCTCTAAACAAATCAAACAGCCATAGTGACCTCACACACCCATCCCACAGAACCATCTTCTCATGGAACCACTCACCCTCCTCTCTTTCTGCTTACATAGTTGCATTAGTTGATAAAAATCCCTCACTGCATCCAATAACTTTCTTCCCACACCATATATTCATCACATCTTCCACAAATCATCTCTGTGAACCCTATCATATACTTTCCCCTGATCCATAATGCCTCAAACACATCCTTCAATATTTCTCACACACATTTTTCAAAGCAAATGCCTGGTCCAAACATCCTTTACCACTCCTGAAACCACATTGTTCCACATAAGTCTGATGCCCTATGCATGCTACCACCATCTCAGTCACCAATTCTCCTTATAACTTAGAAATGTAAGGTAAACAAAATTTGTCTCTATAATTTTAATACTCTCCTTTATTCCCCTTTCTTCTATACAATGGCATGATAAATACATCACACCAAATCTCAGGCACCTCCTCATGATCCATGCATACATTGAAAATCCTAACTAACCAGTTAGCAACACAAGTCACCCCCTTTCTCAAAAATTTGACTGCAGTACCATCCATTTCAGCCACCTTGCCTTATTTTTCATCCTAAGCAAGGTTTTCAACTCTTCTCTCTTCACCAAAACCACTTTGCCATGACTCACTTTGCATACTTCTACAATCCAGACACCATACATCTGCCACCCTGTCATCAAACACATTCAACAAACTTCGAAGTACTCAACCAGTCTCTTCTTCACCTCAGGCAGTGGCCTGTTGCCATTTCCCCATTTGCCTCCTTCACTAATTTTACCATGTGTTAACTCTATTAACCTGCTTGAAGTTTGCTGGCTACAAAAGCTCTTACTTCCCTTCTTTTTCTGCCCCTCTGCCTTCCTCTCGACTCTCTACTGCTTTACCTCGTACACCACTGAATCACATGCTTTCCTTCCTCATGAGCACTGCCCACCAGTATCCTTTTTCTTTTCACTAACAACTTTAGTTTGTCATCCCACCTCTCACAGCCCTTTCTCACCTGCCCACCACTCACTTTGTGCATGCCACACACACTTCTCACACATGCCAGCACTGCTTCTTTTCTAAATACCTTGTATTCCTCACCCACTCCCCAAGCTTGGTTTACTCTCATCTTTTGCCATTGTACACTTACTCCCACTTGGTATTTCTTCACGCAGTCTCTTTTACAAAAACCTCTACAGATCTTCCTCCCTTCCACTTGGTAATGATTAGCCATTCCATCAGCTGCCCCTGGCAGCATATTTACATCTGAGGGTCTCTTTTGCGCACCAATTATTATGTAATCCAATAATGTCCACATACCATTTTTCCTCCTCTCCCATGTTTTTTTTTTTTATGTCAAAGGCTCCAGTTATGGACTAAAGTATACTTATGTATACTTTTAAACCAGATTTTCTCTTCAGCTTACTGATTACCCATACCCAAATTATACCCTCACCTGCCACATCACTCTTTTGCATTTAGATTACCCATCACAAATAGGACTCTTGCAACAATACCTGCTGGCACACTCACTCAGGTGCTCCCAAAACACACCTCTCTTCATCATTCTTCTTACAGCCAAGTCCATAAGCACTAATACTCACCCTTCTTGTGGAATCCATTTTTATTATTACCCACATCAGTCTAGAGCTCACTTCCTTATGCTCACAAAACTTCTGCTTTGGCAGTAATGCCATCCTTTTCTTGGCTTTCAGCCTCACACTAGCCCCGATCTTTACCCCTAAGCCATTCCTAAACCATTCTTCCCCCCTTACCCTTAAGCTTTGTTTGTTTGGCTTAGAGCTAGAACATCCATGTTCCTTCCCTCAAACATACAACTGTAACTCTCTCATTTCTTATTTTCATTACATCCACACATATTCAAACATCCAAGCCTGAGCCTTCAAGAGAAAGATGGTTACTCCTTGCTTGGCTTCTTTTAGAAATTGAAATACAAAAATAGGAGGGTTTCCAGCCCCCCTGCTCCCACCCCTCTTAGTAGTCACTTTCTGCAACACAAGGGGAATATGTGGATAGAATCCTTTCTCCTTTGTCAAGCAGAGTATAGCCAGCAGTATTATAACATAATTACAGACACAGTGTTTATATATAATTTTTTGCATTTTCATTATCAGAGCGGTTGTGCGACTCATGTCTACCTGGTGAAGTGTGTGTGGGTCTACAGGGTGAACCATACCCTACCTGTCGAATCGCTCGAGATTCTGGAGACAGAACTGGTAGGCTGCTTTGATCTAATATCAGAAATTAAATATGATTGTATTAGAATTATCATACATATATTACATGACCTCTTTTTAAAGGATTAGATTGAAGAATTAAGCAAAATTGACACTTCTTCATGCTTAAATCATTACTTCATCCCAGGAAATTTGTGTAGGATTTTCACTGAAGGCATATAGACAGCATGAAAACAAACTGGTATACTTTGTTGTTAATTCACCTTAAGTTTTGTAATATCTATAACACTGACAATCTTGCACTTGATTATTTAAGGTTGTGGTGGTCTCTGTGCTATTGATTCTGAAGTTTGTCAGGCTTTAGAATCCCGCGCATTTCGATGCCATAGTGCCTCCCTCTGTCTTCATGATGAGTGGCGTTGTGCTGATGGCTTGTGTATTCCACACATCAAACGCTGTGATGGTCACATGAACTGTTATGACCAGAGTGATGAACAGCATTGTCGTGAGTATCCCTTAATTTGATTAAGTTGTACAGTATACTATCTTTAAATGTTGAAGTAAAATATTCATTTTTAATATCATTATGAATATTCAGTAGTAGGACAGTGTTATCGAAAATGAATAGAGGTATTACTGTCACGCCATGACTTATTTTTCAGTCAGATTTTGACTTCTGAATTCAGGAATTGTGATACGTAGAAAAACATTTATATTAAGAAAACTGTTTACATACTTCTTTCATCAATATTTCATGCAATTCATCAGGTTGTGGACCAGATAAGTTCCAGTGTGGTAACAATACTTCATGTCTACCAGTAACTTCTAAATGTGATGGTAAAATGGACTGTTGGGATGGTTCTGATGAAGCCAATTGTACAACCTGTAAGTATGAGGATATGAAAAGTTTTTATATACATATTTGAGTGTGATTTGCACCAATTTTGATGGTCAATAAGCCATGTTCTACACATATGAATGAAATACATCCGCCTTATTTTCTTTGTATTCAGTAAGTAATTATGGTATTTGTGCAAAATAATTATTCATAGAATGCACCCTCTTGGTATCTTTTGTGTAGATCAAAGCTCATAGTCAAGATAAATCTCACCAAATCTCACAGTATTTCTGCTTTAGTTCAGTCACCTCACTCTTATTTACCAAGTAACGCACACTGTTCTTTTTGCACTGTAGAATTCTGAAATATTGAAGTGGTACTTCCTGACATTTGTTTCCTTTTTTTTTGTCAGAAGAGCAATAAACCAAATTTCAGGATATTTGTGATACCAGGCTTATAATGAAATATATAATGATAATATTTGTGTATAAGTAGATATCCCAAGGTCACCACACTCAGCGCTACTCAGCTCAGACTACGAGAACCAAGAGATTCGCCTTTCCTCCAGCTTAAACCTCTGATCCTCCCCAGTTTCCCAAACCATGCCATTGTGGTCTCAGTGGCAAGTCTCATCCAAGTCCTGACCTCATCAAATATATTAATTTTGTAGTTCTTTAATTCAGATAATGAATAATTATAGATTACCTGTTATGAATTAATGTCAGTGCATGGCTTTGTAATGTCTGTGACATTATCATAGACTTACAATGATTTTGATTGCATGTTTTTTCTAACAATTTTCTTTTGCATGCTCTATGGGTGTGGTCTTCATGTCTCTCATCTTAACTCCAGCCATGGGAGGTAAGGTTACAAATGTTCTGCAGTAGTTGTCAATACATTTTTTAGTTTATTAAGAAAGTTTACACCTTTATATTTTGATAGATGGTTTTCTGTGTTCTGTTGCATGGATCATTTTAAATAATTTTTCACTAACATCTTCTTTTTAAATTTTTTAAACAGGAAGTAGATAGCCAGTTAAAACAAATAATATCTAGTTTTGTAACTGGTTTCTGCTTACCTTAAAAATTTTCTTTTTCTTTACTTCCGTTACCTCTCCTATCCTTTTCCTCAGCCATCCTTTCAACAGCGGATCTTAGTTCTCAGTGTCTGACAGCGACTGTGTGTGTGTTTCAGTGTGCCCCAACCCTGACACTCAGTTTACTTGCCGCAGCAGTCAGTGTATCCCCCAGCACCAATTCTGCGACGGGTTGGCGGACTGCAGGGATGGGTCAGATGAACCCTTCGGTTGCTCTGGATGGTGCCAACCCAACGAGTATCAATGCAGGTGGGTACTGAGGAAGGTGAAGCAGTGGTATTCATAATTTCTTTGCAACATTCAGCATTTTGCTCTTCATGCATTAGAAACTGAAGAAAGATTGACAAAGAGGATATATGTGTCAGAGGTGGAGGGAGTGAGGGGAAGTGGGAGACCAAATTGGAGGTGGAAGGATGGAGTGAAAAAGATTTTGAGCGATCAGGGCCTGAGCATGCAGGAAGGTGAAAGGCGTGCAAGGAATAGAGTGAATTGGAACGATGTGATATACCGGGGTCAACATGCTGTCAATGGATTGAACCAGGGCATGTGAAGCATCTGGGGTAAACCATAGAAAGTTTTGAAATGTCCTAGATGTGGAAAGGGAGCTGTGGTTTCGGTGCATTACACATGACAGCTAGAGACTGAGTGTGAACGAATGTGGCTTTTGTTGTCTTATCCTACCGCTACCTTGCGTGCGTGCAGGGGGAGGGGGGGGGGCCATTTCATGTGTGGTGGGGTGGAGATGGGAATGGATGAGGGCAGCAGGTATAAATATGTACAGACATATACATGTCTGTGTATGTATGTATGTATGCGTTGAAATGTATAGGTATGTATATGTGCGTGTGTGGGCGTGTATGTATATACATGTGTGTGTGGGTGGGTTGGGCCATTCTTTCATCTGTTTCCATGTGCTACCTCGCTGACACGGGAGACATAAGAGGTATTATTTCTCCCCATCCCCAGGGATATATATATATATATATATATATATATATCTTTTTCTTTCTTTCAAACTATTCGCCATTTCCCGCGTTAGCGAGGTAGCGTTAAGAACAGAGAACTGGGCCTTTGAGGGAATATCCTCACCTGGCTCCCTTCTCTGTTCCTTCCTTTGGAAAATTAAAAAAAAATGAGAGGGCAAGGAATAGAGTGAATTGGAGCGATGTGGTATACAGGGGTTGACGTACTGTCAGTGGAGTGAATCAAGGCATGTGAAGCGTCTGGGGTAAACCATGGAAAGCTGTGTAGGTATGTATATTTGCGTGTGTGGACGTGTGTATGTACATGTGTATGGGGGGGGGGGGGCATTTCTTTCGTCTGTTTCCTTGCGCTACCTCGCAAACGCGGGAGACAGCGACAAAGTATAAAAAAAAAAAAAAAAAAAAATATATATATATATATATATATATATATATTTTTTTTTTTTTTTTCACTGTCTCCCACGTTTACAAGGTAGCGCAGGGAAACAGATGAAAGAAATGGCCCAACCCACCCCCATACACATGTATATACATACGTCCACACACGCAAATATACATACCTACACAGCTTTCCATGGTTTACCCCAGACGCTTCACATGCCTTAATTCAATCCACTGACAGCACGTCAACCCCGGTATACCACATCGATCCAATTCACTCTATTCCTTGCCCTCCTTTCACCCTCCTGCATGTTCAGGCCCCGATCACACAAAATCTTTTTCACTCCATCTTTCCACCTCCAATTTGGTCTCCCTCTTCTCCTCGTTCCCTCCACCTCCGACACATATATCCTCTTGGTCAATCTTTCCTCACTCATTCTCTCCATGTGCCCAAACCATTTCAAAACACCCTCATCTGCTCTCTCAACCACGCTCTTTTTATTTCCACACATCTCTCTTACCCTTACGTTACTTACTCGATCAAACCACCTCAGACCACACATTGTCCTCAAACATCTCATTTCCAGCACATCCATCCTCCTGCGCACAACTCTATCCATAGCCCACGCCTCGCAACCATACAACATTGTTGGAACCACTATTCCTTCAAACATACCCATTTTTGCTTTCCGAGATAATGTTCTCGACTTCCACACATTCTTCAAGGCTCCCAGAATTTTCGCCCCCTCCCCACCCTATGATCCACTTCCGCTTCCATGGTTCCATCCGCTGCCAGATCCACTCCCAGATATCTAAAACACTTTACTTCCTCCAGTTTTTCTCCATTCAAACTTACCTCCCAATTGACTTGACCCTCAACCCTACTGTACCTAATAACCTTGCTCTTATTCACATTTACTCTTAACTTTCTTCTTTCACACACTTTACCAAACTCAGTCACCAGCTTCTGCAGTTTCTCACATGAATCAGCCACCAGCGCTGTATCATCAGCGAACAACAACTGACTCACTTCCCAAGCTCTCTCATCCCCAACAGACTTCATACTTGCCCCTCTTTCCAAAACTCTTGCATTCACCTCCCTAACAACCCCATCCATAAACAAATTAAACAACCATGGAGACATCACACACCCCTGCCGCAAACCTACATTCACTGAGAACCAATCACTTTCCTCTCTTCCTACACGTACACATGCCATACATCCTCGATAAAAACTTTTCACTGTTTCTAACAACTTGCCTCCCACACCATATATTCTTAATACCTTCCACAGAGCATCTCTATGAACTCTATCATATGCCTTCTCCAGATCCATAAATGCTACATACAAATCCATATATATATATATATATATATATATATATATATATATATATATATATATATATATATATTTTTTTTTTTTTTTGCTTTGTCGCTGTCTCCCGCATTTGCGAGGTAGCGCAAGGAAACAGACGAAAGAAATGGCCCAACCCACCCCCATACACATGCCTTGATTCAATCCACTGACAGCACGTCAACCCCGGTATACCACATCGCTCCAATTCACTCTATTCTTTGCCCTCCTTTCACCCTCCTGCATGTTCAGGCCCCGATCACACAAAATCTTTTTCACTCCATCTTTCCACCTCCAATTTGGTCTCCCTCTTCTCCTCATTCCCTCCACCTCCGACACATATATCCTCTTGGTCAATCTTTCCTCACTCATTCTCTCCATGTGACCAAACCATTTCAAAACACCCTCTTCTGCTCTCTCAACCACGCTCTTTTTATTTCCACACATCTCTCTTACCCTTACGTTACTTACTCGATCAAACCACCTCACACCACACATTGTCCTCAAACATCTCATTTCCAGCACATCCATCCTCCTGCACACAACTCTATCCATAGTCCATGCCTCGCAACCATACAACATTGTTGGAACCACTATTCCTTCAAACATACCCATTTTTGCTTTCCGAGATAATGTTCTCGACTTCCACACATTCTTCAAGGCTCCCAGAATTTTCGCCCCCTCCCCCACCCTGTGATCCACTTCCGCTTCCATGGTTCCATCCGCTGCCAGATCCACTCCCAGATATCTAAACACTTCACTTCCTCCAGTTTTTCTCCATTCAAACTCACCTCCCAATTGAATTGACCCTCAACCCTACTGTACCTAATAACCTTGCTCTTATTCACATTTACTCTTAACTTTCTTCTTTCACACACTTTACCAAACTCAGTCACCAGCTTCTGCAGTTTCTCACATGAATCAGCCACCAGCGCTGTATCATCAGCGAACAACAACTGACTCACTTCCCAAGCTCTCTCATCCCCAACAGACTTCATACTTGCCCCTCTTTCCAAAACTCTTGCATTCACCTCCCTAACAACCCCATCCATAAACAAATTAAACAACCATAGAGACATCACACACCCCTGCCGCAAACCTACATTCACTGAGAACCAATCACTTTCCTCTCTTCCTACACGTACACATGCCTTACATCCTCGATAAAAACTTTTCACTGCTTCTAACAACTTGCCTCCCACACCATATATTCTTAATACCTTCCACAGAGCATCTCTATCAACTCTATCATATGCCTTCTCCAGATCCATAAATGCTACATACAAATCCATTTGCTTTTCTAAGTATTTCTCACATACATTCTTCAAAACAAACACCTGATCCACACATCCTCTACCACTTCTGAAACCACACTGCTCTTCCCCAATCTGATGCTCTGTACATGCCTTCACCCTCCCATATAATTTGCCAGGAATACTCAACAAACTTATACCTCTGTAATTTGAGCACTCACTCTTATCCCCTTTGCCTTTGTACAATGGCACTATGCACGCATTCCGCCAATCCTCAGGCACCTCACCATGAGTCATACATACATTAAATAACCTTACCAACCAGTCAACAATACAGTCACCCCCTTTTTTAATAAATTCCACTGCAATACCATATATATATATATATATATATATATATATATATATATATATATATATATATATATATATATATATATATATATATATCTTTCTTTTTCTTTCTTTCAAACTATTCGCCATTTCCCGCGTTAGCGAGGTAGCGTTAAGAACAGAGAACTGGGCCTTTAAGGGAATATCCTCACCTGGCCCCCTTCTCTATTCCTTCTTTTGGAAAATTAAAAAAAAACAATGAGAGGGGAGGATTTCCAGCCCTGGGGATAGGGGAGAAAGAATACTTCCCACGTATTCCCTGCGTGTCGTAGAAGGCGACTAAAAGGGGAGGGAGCGGGTGGCTGGAAATCCTCCCCTCTCATTTTTTTTTTTGATTTTCCAAAAGAAGGAACAGAGAAGGGGGCCAGGTGAGGATTTTCCCTCTAAGGCCCAGTCCTCTGTTCTTAGCGCTACCTCGCAAACGCGGGAAATGGCGAATAGTATGAAAAAAAAAATATATATATATATATATATATATATATATGGGATGTATTTAGGGAATCAGTGATGGATTGCGCAAAAGATGCTTGTGGCATGAGAAGAGTGGGAGGTGGGTTGATTAGAAAGGGTAGTGAGTGGTGGGATGAAGAAGTAAGAGTATTAATGAAAGAGAAGAGAGAGGCATTTGGACGATTTTTGCAGGGAAAAAATGCAATTGAGTGGGAGATGTATAAAAGAAAGAGACAGGAGGTCAAGAGAAAGGTGCAAGAGGTGAAAAAAAGGGCAAATGAGAGTTGGGGTGAGAGAGTATCATTAAATTTTAGGGAGAATAAAAAGATGTTCTGGAAGGAGGTAAATAAAGTGCGTAAGACAAGGGAGCAAATGGGAACTTCAGTGAAGGGCGCAAATGGGGAGGTGATAACAAGTAGTGGTGATGTGAGAAGGAGATGGAGTGAGTATTTTGAAGGTTTGTTGAATGTGTTTGATGATAGAGTGGCAGATATAGGGTGTTTTGGTCGAGGTGGTGTGCAAAGTGAGAGGGTTAGGGAAAATGATTTGGTAAACAGAGAAGAGGTAGTGAAAGCTTTGCGGAAGATGAAAGCCGGCAAGGCAGCAGGTTTGGATGGTATTGCAGTGGAATTTATTAAAAAAGGGGGTGACTGTATTGTTGACTGGTTGGTAAGGTTATTTAATGTATGTATGACTCATAGTGAGGTGCCTGAGGATTGGCGGAATGCGTGCATAGTGCCATTGTACAAAGGCAAAGGGGATAAGAGTGAGTGCTCAAATTACAGAGGTATAAGTTTGTTGAGTATTCCTGGTAAATTATATGGGAGGGTATTGATTGAGAGGGTGAAGGCATGTACAGAGCATCAGATTGGGGAAGAGCAGTGTGGTTTCAGAAGTGGTAGAGGATGTATGGATCAGGTGTTTGCTTTGAAGAATGTATGTGAGAAATACTTAGAAAAGCAAATGGATTTGTATGTAGCATTTATGGATCTGGAGAAGGCATATGATAGAGTTGATAGAGATGCTCTGTGGAAGGTATTAAGAATATATGGTGTGGGAGGCAAGTTGTTAGAAGCAGTGAAAAGTTTTTATCGAGGATGTAAGGCATGTGTACGTGTAGGAAGAGAGGAAAGTGATTGGTTCTCAGTGAATGTAGGTTTGCGGCAGGGGTGTGTGATGTCTCCATGGTTGTTTAATTTGTTTATGGATGGGGTTGTTAGGGAGGTAAATGCAAGAGTTTTGGAGAGAGGGGCAAGTATGAAGTCTGTTGGGGTTGAGAGAGCTTGGGAAGTGAGTCAGTTGTTGTTCGCTGATGATACAGCGCTGGTGGCTGATTCATGTGAGAAACTGCAGAAGCTGGTGACTGAGTTTGGAAAAGTGTGTGGAAGAAGAAAGTTAAGAGTAAATGTGAATAAGAGCAAGGTTATTAGGTACAGTAGGGTTGAGGGTCAAGTCAATTGGGAGGTGAGTTTGAATGGAGAAAAACTGGAGGAAGTGAAGTGTTTTAGATATCTGGGAGTGGATCTGGTAGCGGATGGAACCATGGAAGCGGAAGTGGATCATAGGGTGGGGGAGGGGGCGAAAATCCTGGGGGCCTTGAAGAATGTGTGGAAGTCGAGAACATTATCTCGGAAAGCAAAAATGGGTATGTTTGAAGGAATAGTGATTCCAACAATGTTGTATGGTTGCGAGGCGTGGGCTATGGATAGAGTTGTGCGCAGGAGGATGGATGAGGACAATGTGTGGTGTGAGGTGGTTTGATCGAGTGAGTAACGTAAGGGTAAGAGAGATGTGTGGAAATAAAAAGAGCGTGGTTGAGAGAGCAGAAGAGGGTGTTTTGAAGTAGTTTGGGCACATGGAGAGGATGAGTGAGGAAAGATTGACCAAGAGGATATATGTGTCGGAGGTGGAGGGAACAAGGAGAAGAGGGAGACCAAATTGGAGGTGGAAAGATGGAGTGAAAAAGATTTTGTGTGATCGGGGCCTGAACATGCAGGAGGGTGAAAGGAGGGCAAGTAATAGAGTGAATTGGAGCGATGTGGTATACCGGGGTTGACGTGCTGTCAGTGGATTGAAGCAAGGCATGTGAAGCGTCTGGGGTAAACCATGGAAAGCTGTGTAGGTATGTATATTTGCGTGTGTGGACGTATGTATATACATGTGTATGGGGGGGGGGGCCATTTCTTTCGTCTGTTTCCTTGCGCTACCTCACAAATGCGGGAGACAGCGACAAAGTATAATAAAAAAAAAACTAATAATATATATATATATATATATATATATATATATATATATATATATATATATATATATATATATAATCCCTGGGGATAGGGGAGAAAGAATACTTCCCACGTATTCCCTGCGTGTCGTAGAAGGCGACTTAAAGGGGAGGGAGCGGGGGGTTGAACTCCTCCCCTCTCGTTTTTTTTTTTTTGTTTTTTTTCTTAATTTTCCAAAAGAAGGAACAGAGAAGGGGGCCAGGTGAGGATATTCCCTCAAAGGCCCAGTCCTCTGTTCTAAACGCTACCTCGCTAACGCGGGAAATGGCGAATAGTTTGAAAGAAAAAAGAAAGATATATATATATATATATATATATATATATATATATATATATATATATATATTATCCCTGGGGATAGGGGAGAAAGAATACTTCCCACGTATTCCCTGCGTGTCGTAGAAGGCGACTAAATGGGGAGGGAGCGGGTGGCTGGAAATCCTCCCCTCTCGTTTTTTTTTTAATTTTCCAAAAGAAGGAACAGAGAAGGGGGCCAGGTGAGGATTTTCCCTCTAAGGCCCAGTCCTCTGTTCTTAGCGCTACCTCGCAAGTGCGGGAAATGGCGAATCGTATGAAAAAAAAAAAAAAAAATATATATATATATATATATATATATATATATCTTTCTTTCTTTCAAACTATTCGCCATTTCCCGCATTAGCGAGGTAGCATTAAGAACAGAGGACTGGGCCTTTTCACCTGGCCCAATTCTCTGTTCCTTCTTTTGGGGGGAAAAAAAAAAAAAAAAAAAAAAAAAGAGAGGGGAGGATTTCCAGCCCCCCGCTCCCTCCCCTTTTAGTCGCCTTCTACGACACGCAGGGAATACATGGGAAGTACTCTTAATCCCCTATCCCCAGGGATAATATATATATATATATATATATATATATATATATATATATATATATATATTATACTTTGTCGCTGTCTCCCGCGTTAGCGAGGTAGCACTAGGAAACAGACGAAGGAATGGCCCAACCCACCCACATACACATGTATATACATACACATCCACACAGTCACACATATACATACCTATACATCTCAACGTATACATATATATAAACACACAGACATATACATATATACACATGTACATAATTCATACTATCTGCCCTTATTCATTCCCGTCGCCACCCCGCCACACATGAAATGACAACCCCCTCCCCCCCGCATGTGCGCGAAGTAGCGCTAAGAAAAGACAACAAAGGCCACATTCGTTCACACTCAGTCTCTAGCTGTCATGTATAATGCACCGAAACCACAGTTCCCTTTCCACATCCAGGCCCCACAGAACTTTCCATGGTTTACCCCAGATGCTTCACATGCCCTGGTTCAATCCATTGACAGCACGTTGACCCTGGTATACCACATCGTTCCAATTCACTCTATTCCTTGCCCTCCTTTCACCCTCCTGCATGTTCAAGCCCTGATCAACTCAAAATCTTTTTCACTCCATCTTTCCACCTCCAATTTGGTCTCCCACTTCTCCTCATTCCCTCCATCTCTGACACATATACCCTCTTTGTCAATCTTTCCTCACTCATTCTCTCCATGTGACCAAACCACTTCAAAAACACCCTCTCTCTGCTCTCTCAACCACATTCTTTTATAACCACACATCTCTCTTACCCTTTCATTACTTACTCGATCAAACCACCTCACACCACATATTGTCCTCAAAACATCTCATTTCCTGTCAATCCATCCACTCCTGCAAAAACTCTAATCATATACCCACGCCTCACACCATTAACATTGTTGAACCACTATCCTTCAAACATTCACCATTTTCCACCTCCAATTTGGTCTCTCCTCATTCCTCCATCTCTGACACATATACCCTCTTTGTCAATCTTTCCTCACTCATTCTCTCCATGTGACCAAACCACTTCAAAACACCCTCTTCTGCTCTCTCAACCACATTCTTTTTATAACCACACATCTCTCTTACCCTTTCATTACTTACTCGATCAAACCACCTCACACCACATATTGTCCTCAAACATCTCATTTCCAGCACATCCATCCACCTCTGCACAACTCTATCTATAGCCCACGCCTCACAACCATATAACATTGTTGGAACCACTATTCCTTCAAACATTCCCATTTTTGCCTTCCAAAATAATGTTCTCAACTTCCACACATTCTTCAACGCTCCCAGAACTTTCGCCCCCTCCCCCACCCTATGATTCACTTCCACTTCCATGGTTCCATCCGCTGCCAAATCCACTCCCAGATATCTAAAACACTTCTCTTCCTCCAGTTTTTCTCCATTCAAACTTACCTCCCAATTGACTTGTCCCTCAACCCTATTGTACCTAATAAGCTTGCTCTTATTCACATTTACTCTCAGCTTTCTTCTTTCACACACTTTACCAAACTCAGTCACCAGCGGCTGCAGTTTCTCACCCGAATCAGCCACTAACGCTGTATCATCAGCAAACAACAAACTGACTCACTTCCCAAGCTCTCTCATCCACAACAGACTTCATACTTGCCCCTTTTCTCAAAACTCTTGCATTCACCTCTCTAACAACCCCATCCATAAACAAATTAAACAACCATGGAGACATTACACACCCCTGCCACATACCTACATTCACTGAGAACCAATCACTTTCCTCTCTTCCTTCACATACACATGCCTTACATCCTCGATAAAATCTTTTCACTGCTTCTAACAACTTGCCTTCCACACCATATATTCTTAATACCTTCCACAGAGCATCTCTGTCAACTCTGTCATATGCCTTCTCCAGACCCATAAATGCTACATACAAATCCATTTGCTTTTCTAAGTATTTCTTACATACATTCTTCAAAGCAAACACCTGATCCACACATCCTCTACCACTTCTGAAGCCACACTGCTCTTCCCCAATCTTATGCTCTGTACATGCCTTCACCCTCTCAATCAATACCGTCCCATATAATTTCCCAGGAATACTCAACAAACTTATACCTCTGTAATTTGAGCACTCACCTTTATCCCCTTTTCCTTTGAGCAATGGCACTATGCAGTACACAAGACAGCTAGAGACTGAGTGTGAGCGAATTTGGCCTTTTATGTTTTTTCCTGGCACTACCTCGCTGAAGTTGGGGGTAGCGATGCTATTTCCTTTGTGGTGGGGTAGCAGTAGGAGAGAATGAAGGTAGCAAGTATGAATATGTACATATGTATATATGTATGTGTATGCATATGTTGATATGTACATGTATTTATATGAGTGTTTATGCATATATATGTGTATATGAGTGGATGGGCCATTCTTCGTCTGTTTCCCGGCACTTCCTCGCTGATGTGGAAAACAGCGACTAAGTATAATAAATATCATTTATATTATTATACTTAATCACTGTTTCCTGCAACTGCAAGATAGTGCCAGGAAACAGACGAAGAATGGCCCATCCACTCATTTCTTTTTTCTTTCATACTATTCGCCATTTCCCGCGTTAGCAAGGTAGCGTTAAGAACAGAGGACTGGGCCTCTGAGAGAATATCCTCACCTGGCCTCGTTCTCTGTTCCTTCTTTTAGAAAATCAAAAAAATACACTCATATGCACATATATATACATGAACACCCATACATGCACATAAACATAATATACACAGACATCTTCATATATACACATGTACATATTCATACTTGCTTGCCTTCAAATGTATTTATTTATTTATTATACTAAATTGCCATCTCACGCGTTAGCGAGGTAGCACAAGGAAACAGACAAGAAATGGCCCAACCTACCCACATACACATATATATACACAAACACCCACACACGCACATATATATATTCATACTTGCTGCCTTCATCCATTCCCGTTGCTACCCCGCCACACAGAAAATCCCCACCCCTCCCCAAACACACACACACAGCAAGGTAATGCCAGAAAGAAAAAAAAAAAAAGGCCACATTCACTCATTCCCAATCTCTAGCTCTCATGTGTAATGCACAAAAACCACAACTCCCTCTACACATCCAGACCCCACAGACCTTTCCATGGTTTAACCCAGTCGCTTCACATGCCCTGGTTCAATCCACTGACAGCATGTCAACCCCAGTATACCACATCGTTCCAATTCACTTTATTCCTTGCACGCCTTTCACCTTCCTGTATGTTTAGGCCCCGATCACTCAAAATCTTTTACACTGAATCCTTGCATCTCCAATTTGCTCTCCCACTTCTCCTTCCGTCCACCTCTGACACATATATCCACTTTGTCAATCTTTCCTCACTCATTCTCTCCATGTGTCCAAACCATTTCAATACACCCTCTTTGCTCTCTCAACCACACTCTTTTTATTACCACACATCTCTCTTACCTTTTCATTACTTACTCCATCAAACCACCTCACACCACATATTGTCCTCAAACATTTCATTTCCAACTCATCCATCCTCCTTTGCACAACCCTATCTATAGCCCATGCCTCGCAACTGTATAACATTTTTGGAGCCACTATTCCTTCAAACACCCATTTTTGCTCTCCATCCACTACTAAGTCCACTCCCAGATATCTAAAACACTTCACTCCCTCAAGTTTTTTTCCATTAACTTGTCTTCCCAATTAACTTGTCCCTCAACCCTACTGAACCTAATAACCTTGCTCTTCACATTTACTCTCAACTTTCTCCTTTCATACACTTTACCAAACTCAGTCCCCAACCTCTGCAGTTTCTCTTCCGAACCAGCCACCAGCGCTGTATCATCAACGAACAACGACTGACTCACTTCCCAAGCCTTCTCATGCACAACAGACTCTCTCCAAAACTCTTTCATTCACTTCCATAACCACCCCAAACCATGGAGACATCACGCACCTCTGCCGCAAGCCAACATTCACTGGGAACCAGTCACTTTCCTCTTTTCCTATGCATACACATGCCATACATCTTACCTCTCACATGATATACTCTTAAAACCTTCCATAAAGCATCCCCATCTACCCTGTCATATGCCTTCTCCAGATCCATAAATGCTACATACGAATCCATCTTTTTTTCTAAGTATTTCTCACATACATTCTTCAAAGCAAACACCTGTTCCACACATCCTCTACCACTTCTGAAACCACACTGCTCCTCCCCAATCTGATGCTCTGTACATGCCTTTACCCTCTCAATCAATATCCTCCCATATAATTTCCCAGGAATACTCAATAAAATGCCTCAGTAATTTGAACACTCACCTTTATCCCCTTTGCCTTTGTACAGTGGCACTATGCATGCATTCCACCAATCCTCAGGCACTTCACCATGATCCATACCTACACTGAATAACCTTACCAACCAATCAACAACACAGTCACCTTGCTGGCTTTCATCTTCTGCAAAGCTTTTACTACCTCTTCTCTGTTTACCAAACCATTCTCTCTTACCCTCTCACTTCGCACACCATCCCAACCACTCTTATCATCAAACACATTCAACAAAGCTTCAAAATACTCACTTCAACTCCATCTGACTTCACTACTTGTCATTACCTTCCCATTTTTCCCCCTTCACCAATGTTCCCTTTTCTTACACATGTAATTTACCTGTTATTTACCTCCTTCCAAAACATTTTTTTTTTTTCTTTGTCACTGTCTCCAACGTTTGCGAGGTAGCGCAAGGAAACAGACGAAAGAAATGGCCCAACCCACCCCCATACACATGTATATACATACGTCCACACACGCAAATATAAATACCTACACAGCTTTCCATGGTTTACCCCAGAAGCTTCACATGCCCTGATTCAATCCACTGACAGCACGTCAACCCCGGTATACCACATCGATCCAATTCACTCTATTCTTTGCCCTCCTTTCACCCTCCTGCATGTTCAGGCCCCGATCACACAAAATCTTTTTCACTCCATCTTTCCACCTCCAATTTGGTCTCCCTCTTCTCCTCATTCCCTCCACCTCCGACACATATATCCTCTTGGTCAATCTTTCCTCACTCATTCTCTCCATGTGACCAAACCATTTCAAAACACCCTCTTCTGCTCTCTCAACCACGCTCTTTTTATTTCCACACATCTCTCTTACCCTTACGTTACTTACTCGATCAAACCACCTCACACCACACATTGTCCTCAAACATCTCATTTCCAGCACATCCATCCTCCTGCACACAACTCTATCCATAGTCCATGCCTCGCAACCATACAACATTGTTGGAACCACTATTCCTTCAAACATACCCATTTTTGCTTTCCGAGATAATGTTCTCGACTTCCACACATTCTTCAAGGCTCCCAGAATTTTCGCCCCCTCCCCCACCCTGTGATCCACTTCCGCTTCCATGGTTCCATCCGCTGCCAGATCCACTCCCAGATATCTAAAACACTTCACTTCCTCCAGTTTTTCTCCATTCAAACTCACCTCCCAATTGAATTGACCCTCAACCCTACTGTACCTAATAACCTTGCTCTTATTCACATTTACTCTTAACTTTCTTCTTTCACACACTTTACCAAACTCAGTCACCAGCTTCTGCAGTTTCTCACATGAATCAGCCACCAGCGCTGTATCATCAGCGAACAACAACTGACTCACTTCCCGAGCTCTCTCATCCCCAACAGACTTCATACTTGCCCCTCTTTCCAAAACTCTTGCATTCACCTCCCTAACAACCCCATCCATAAACAAATTAAACAACCATAGAGACATCACACACCCCTGCCGCAAACCTACATTCACTGAGAACCAATCACTTTCCTCTCTTCCTACACGTACACATGCCTTACATCCTCGATAAAAACTTTTCACTGCTTCTAACAACTTGCCTCCCACACCATATATTCTTAATACCTTCCACAGAGCATCTCTATCAACTCTATCATATGCCTTCTCCAGATCCATAAATGCTACATACAAATCCATTTGCTTTTCTAAGTATTTCTCACATACATTCTTCAAAACAAACACCTGATCCACACATCCTCTACCACTTCTGAAACCACACTGCTCTTCCCCAATCTGATGCTCTGTACATGCCTTCACCCTCCCATATAATTTGCCAGGAATACTCAACAAACTTATACCTCTGTAATTTGAGCACTCACTCTTATCCCCTTTGCCTTTGTACAATGGCACTATGCACGCATTCCGCCAATCCTCAGGCACCTCAGGCACCATGAGTCATACATACATTAAATAACCTTACCAACCAGTCAACAATACAGTCACCCCCTTTTTTAATAAATTCCACTGCAATACCATATATATATATATATATATATATATATATATATATATATATATATATATATATATATATATATATATATATATCTTTCTTTTTCTTTCTTTCAAACTATTCGCCATTTCCCGCGTTAGCGAGGTAGCGTTAAGAACAGAGAACTGGGCCTTTAAGGGAATATCCTCACCTGGCCCCCTTCTCTATTCCTTCTTTTGGAAAATTAAAAAAAAACAATGAGAGGGGAGGATTTCCAGCCCTGGGGATAGGGGAGAAAGAATACTTCCCACGTATTCCCTGCGTGTCGTAGAAGGCGACTAAAAGGGGAGGGAGCGGGTGGCTGGAAATCCTCCCCTCTCATTTTTTTTTTTGATTTTCCAAAAGAAGGAACAGAGAAGGGGGCCAGGTGAGGATTTTCCCTCTAAGGCCCAGTCCTCTGTTCTTAGCGCTACCTCGCAAACGCGGGAAATGGCGAATAGTATGAAAAAAAAAAAATATATATATATATATATATATATATATATATGGGATGTATTTAGGGAATCAGTGATGGATTGCGCAAAAGATGCTTGTGGCATGAGAAGAGTGGGAGGTGGGTTGATTAGAAAGGGTAGTGAGTGGTGGGATGAAGAAGTAAGAGTATTAATGAAAGAGAAGAGAGAGGCATTTGGACGATTTTTGCAGGGAAAAAATGCAATTGAGTGGGAGATGTATAAAAGAAAGAGACAGGAGGTCAAGAGAAAGGTGCAAGAGGTGAAAAAAAGGGCAAATGAGAGTTGGGGTGAGAGAGTATCATTAAATTTTAGGGAGAATAAAAAGATGTTCTGGAAGGAGGTAAATAAAGTGCGTAAGACAAGGGAGCAAATGGGAACTTCAGTGAAGGGCGCAAATGGGGAGGTGATAACAAGTAGTGGTGATGTGAGAAGGAGATGGAGTGAGTATTTTGAAGGTTTGTTGAATGTGTTTGATGATAGAGTGGCAGATATAGGGTGTTTTGGTCGAGGTGGTGTGCAAAGTGAGAGGGTTAGGGAAAATGATTTGGTAAACAGAGAAGAGGTAGTGAAAGCTTTGCGGAAGATGAAAGCCGGCAAGGCAGCAGGTTTGGATGGTATTGCAGTGGAATTTATTAAAAAAGGGGGTGACTGTATTGTTGACTGGTTGGTAAGGTTATTTAATGTATGTATGACTCATGGTGAGGTGCCTGAGGATTGGCGGAATGCGTGCATAGTGCCATTGTACAAAGGCAAAGGGGATAAGAGTGAGTGCTCAAATTACAGAGGTATAAGTTTGTTGAGTGTTCCTGGTAAATTATATGGGAGGGTATTGATTGAGAGGGTGAAGGCATGTACAGAGCATCAGATTGGGGAAGAGCAGTGTGGTTTCAGAAGTGGTAGAGGATGTATGGATCAGGTGTTTGCTTTGAAGAATGTATGTGAGAAATACTTAGAAAAGCAAATGGATTTGTATGTAGCATTTATGGATCTGGAGAAGGCATATGATAGAGTTGATAGAGATGCTCTGTGGAAGGTATTAAGAATATATGGTGTGGGAGGAAAGTTGTTAGAAGCAGTGAAAAGTTTTTATCGAGGATGTAAGGCATGTGTACGTGTAGGAAGAGAGGAAAGTGATTGGTTCTCAGTGAATGTAGGTTTGCGGCAGGGGTGTGTGATGTCTCCATGGTTGTTTAATTTGTTTATGGATGGGGTTGTTAGGGAGGTAAATGCAAGAGTTTTGGAGAGAGGGGCAAGTATGAAGTCTGTTGGGGTTGAGAGAGCTTGGGAAGTGAGTCAGTTGTTGTTCGCTGATGATACAGCGCTGGTGGCTGATTCATGTGAGAAACTGCAGAAGCTGGTGACTGAGTTTGGAAAAGTGTGTGGAAGAAGAAAGTTAAGAGTAAATGTGAATAAGAGCAAGGTTATTAGGTACAGTAGGGTTGAGGGTCAAGTCAATTGGGAGGTGAGTTTGAATGGAGAAAAACTGGAGGAAGTGAAGTGTTTTAGATATCTGGGAGTGGATCTGGTAGCGGATGGAACCATGGAAGCGGAAGTGGATCATAGGGTGGGGGAGGGGGCGAAAATCCTGGGGGCCTTGAAGAATGTGTGGAAGTCGAGAACATTATCTCGGAAAGCAAAAATGGGTATGTTTGAAGGAATAGTGATTCCAACAATGTTGTATGGTTGCGAGGCGTGGGCTATGGATAGAGTTGTGCGCAGGAGGATGGATGTGCTGGAAATGAGATGTTTGAGGACAATGTGTGGTGTGAGGTGGTTTGATCGAGTGAGTAACGTAAGGGTAAGAGAGATGTGTGGAAATAAAAAGAGCGTGGTTGAGAGAGCAGAAGAGGGTGTTTTGAAGTAGTTTGGGCACATGGAGAGGATGAGTGAGGAAAGATTGACCAAGAGGATATATGTGTCGGAGGTGGAGGGAACAAGGAGAAGAGGGAGACCAAATTGGAGGTGGAAAGATGGAGTGAAAAAGATTTTGTGTGATCGGGGCCTGAACATGCAGGAGGGTGAAAGGAGGGCAAGTAATAGAGTGAATTGGAGCGATGTGGTATACCGGGGTTGACGTGCTGTCAGTGGATTGAAGCAAGGCATGTGAAGCGTCTGGGGTAAACCATGGAAAGCTGTGTAGGTATGTATATTTGCGTGTGTGGACGTATGTATATACATGTGTATGGGGGGGGGGGGCCATTTCTTTCGTCTGTTTCCTTGCGCTACCTCACAAACGCGGGAGACAGCGACAAAGTATAATAAAAAAAAAACTAATAATATATATATATATATATATATATATATATATATATAATCCCTGGGGATAGGGGAGAAAGAATACTTCCCACGTATTCCCTGCGTGTCGTAGAAGGCGACTTAAAGGGGAGGGAGCGGGGGGTTGAACTCCTCCCCTCTCGTTTTTTTTTTTTTTTTTTTTTTCTTAATTTTCCAAAAGAAGGAACAGAGAAGGGGGCCAGGTGAGGATATTCCCTCAAAGGCCCAGTCCTCTGTTCTAAACGCTACCTCGCTAACGCGGGAAATGGTGAATAGTTTGAAAGAAAAAAGAAAGATATATATATATATATATATATATATATATATATATATATATATATATATATATATATTATCCCTGGGGATAGGGGAGAAAGAATACTTCCCACGTATTCCCTGCGTGTCGTAGAAGGCGACTAAATGGGGAGGGAGCGGGTGGCTGGAAATCCTCCCCTCTCGTTTTTTTTTTAATTTTCCAAAAGAAGGAACAGAGAAGGGGGCCAGGTGAGGATTTTCCCTCTAAGGCCCAGTCCTCTGTTCTTAGCGCTACCTCGCAAGTGCGGGAAATGGCGAATCGTATGAAAAAAAAAAAAAAAATATATATATATATATATATATATATCTTTCTTTCTTTCAAACTATTCGCCATTTCCCGCATTAGCGAGGTAGCATTAAGAACAGAGGACTGGGCCTTTTCACCTGGCCCAATTCTCTGTTCCTTCTTTTGGGGGGAAAAAAAAAAAAAAAAAAAAAAAGAGAGGGGAGGATTTCCAGCCCCCCGCTCCCTCCCCTTTTAGTCGCCTTCTACGACACGCAGGGAATACATGGGAAGTACTCTTAATCCCCTATCCCCAGGGATAATATATATATATATATATATATATATATATATTATACTTTGTCGCTGTCTCCCGCGTTAGCGAGGTAGCACTAGGAAACAGACGAAGGAATGGCCCAACCCACCCACATACACATGTATATACATACACATCCACACAGTCACACATATACATACCTATACATCTCAACGTATACATATATATAAACACACAGACATATACATATATACACATGTACATAATTCATACTATCTGCCCTTATTCATTCCCGTCGCCACCCCGCCACACATGAAATGACAACCCCCTCCCCCCCGCATGTGCGCGAAGTAGCGCTAAGAAAAGACAACAAAGGCCACATTCGTTCACACTCAGTCTCTAGCTGTCATGTATAATGCACCGAAACCACAGTTCCCTTTCCACATCCAGGCCCCACAGAACTTTCCATGGTTTACCCCAGATGCTTCACATGCCCTGGTTCAATCCATTGACAGCACGTTGACCCTGGTATACCACATCGTTCCAATTCACTCTATTCCTTGCCCTCCTTTCACCCTCCTGCATGTTCAAGCCCTGATCACTCAAAATCTTTTTCACTCCATCTTTCCACCTCCAATTTGGTCTCCCACTTCTCCTCATTCCCTCCATCTCTGACACATATACCCTCTTTGTCAATCTTTCCTCACTCATTCTCTCCATGTGACCAAACCACTTCAAAACACCCTCTTCTGCTCTCTCAACCACATTCTTTTTATAACCACACATCTCTCTTACCCTTTCATTACTTACTCGATCAAACCACCTCACACCACATATTGTCCTCAAACATCTCATTTCCAGCACATCCATCCACCTCTGCACAACTCTATCTATAGCCCACGCCTCACAACCATATAACATTGTTGGAACCACTATTCCTTCAAACATTCCCATTTTCCACCTCCAATTTGGTCTCCCACTTCTCCTCATTCCCTCCATCTCTGACACATATACCCTCTTTGTCAATCTTTCCTCACTCATTCTCTCCATGTGACCAAACCACTTCAAAACACCCTCTTCTGCTCTCTCAACCACATTCTTTTTATAACCACACATCTCTCTTACCCTTTCATTACTTACTCGATCAAACCACCTCACACCACATATTGTCCTCAAACATCTCATTTCCAGCACATCCATCCACCTCTGCACAACTCTATCTATAGCCCACGCCTCACAACCATATAACATTGTTGGAACCACTATTCCTTCAAACATTCCCATTTTTGCCTTCCAAAATAATGTTCTCAACTTCCACACATTCTTCAACGCTCCCAGAACTTTCGCCCCCTCCCCCACCCTATGATTCACTTCCACTTCCATGGTTCCATCCGCTGCCAAATCCACTCCCAGATATCTAAAACACTTCTCTTCCTCCAGTTTTTCTCCATTCAAACTTACCTCCCAATTGACTTGTCCCTCAACCCTATTGTACCTAATAAGCTTGCTCTTATTCACATTTACTCTCAGCTTTCTTCTTTCACACACTTTACCAAACTCAGTCACCAGCGGCTGCAGTTTCTCACCCGAATCAGCCACTAACGCTGTATCATCAGCAAACAACAAACTGACTCACTTCCCAAGCTCTCTCATCCACAACAGACTTCATACTTGCCCCTTTTCTCAAAACTCTTGCATTCACCTCTCTAACAACCCCATCCATAAACAAATTAAACAACCATGGAGACATTACACACCCCTGCCACATACCTACATTCACTGAGAACCAATCACTTTCCTCTCTTCCTTCACATACACATGCCTTACATCCTCGATAAAATCTTTTCACTGCTTCTAACAACTTGCCTTCCACACCATATATTCTTAATACCTTCCACAGAGCATCTCTGTCAACTCTGTCATATGCCTTCTCCAGACCCATAAATGCTACATACAAATCCATTTGCTTTTCTAAGTATTTCTTACATACATTCTTCAAAGCAAACACCTGATCCACACATCCTCTACCACTTCTGAAGCCACACTGCTCTTCCCCAATCTTATGCTCTGTACATGCCTTCACCCTCTCAATCAATACCGTCCCATATAATTTCCCAGGAATACTCAACAAACTTATACCTCTGTAATTTGAGCACTCACCTTTATCCCCTTTTCCTTTGAGCAATGGCACTATGCAGTACACAAGACAGCTAGAGACTGAGTGTGAGCGAATTCGGCCTTTTATGTTTTTTCCTGGCACTACCTCGCTGAAGTTGGGGGTAGCGATGCTATTTCCTTTGTGGTGGGGTAGCAGTAGGAGAGAATGAAGGTAGCAAGTATGAATATGTACATATGTATATATGTATGTGTATGCATATGTTGATATGTACATGTATTTATATGAGTGTTTATGCATATATATGTGTATATGAGTGGATGGGCCATTCTTCGTCTGTTTCCCGGCACTTCCTCGCTGATGTGGAAAACAGCGACTAAGTATAATAAATATCATTTATATTATTATACTTAATCACTGTTTCCTGCAACTGCAAGATAGTGCCAGGAAACAGACGAAGAATGGCCCATCCACTCATTTCTTTTTTCTTTCATACTATTCGCCATTTCCCGCGTTAGCAAGGTAGCGTTAAGAACAGAGGACTGGGCCTCTGAGAGAATATCCTCACCTGGCCTCGTTCTCTGTTCCTTCTTTTAGAAAATCAAAAAAATACACTCATATACACATATATATACATGAACACCCATACATGCACATAAACATAATATACACAGACATCTTCATATATACACATGTACATATTCATACTTGCTTGCCTTCAAATGTATTTATTTATTTATTATACTAAATTGCCATCTCACGCGTTAGCGAGGTAGCACAAGGAAACAGACAAGAAATGGCCCAACCTACCCACATACACATATATATACACAAACACCCACACACGCACATATATATATTCATACTTGCTGCCTTCATCCATTCCCGTTGCTACCCCGCCACACAGAAAATCCCCACCCCTCCCCAAACACACACACACAGCAAGGTAATGCCAGAAAGAAAAAAAAAAAAAGGCCACATTCACTCATTCCCAATCTCTAGCTCTCATGTGTAATGCACAAAAACCACAACTCCCTCTACACATCCAGACCCCACAGACCTTTCCATGGTTTAACCCGGTCGCTTCACATGCCCTGGTTCAATCCACTGACAGCATGTCAACCCCAGTATACCACATCGTTCCAATTCACTTTATTCCTTGCACGCCTTTCACCTTCCTGTATGTTTAGGCCCCGATCACTCAAAATCTTTTACACTGAATCCTTGCATCTCCAATTTGCTCTCCCACTTCTCCTTCCGTCCACCTCTGACACATATATCCACTTTGTCAATCTTTCCTCACTCATTCTCTCCATGTGTCCAAACCATTTCAATACACCCTCTTTGCTCTCTCAACCACACTCTTTTTATTACCACACATCTCTCTTACCTTTTCATTACTTACTCCATCAAACCACCTCACACCACATATTGTCCTCAAACATTTCATTTCCAACTCATCCATCCTCCTTTGCACAACCCTATCTATAGCCCATGCCTCGCAACTGTATAACATTTTTGGAGCCACTATTCCTTCAAACACCCATTTTTGCTCTCCATCCACTACTAAGTCCACTCCCAGATATCTAAAACACTTCACTCCCTCTAGTTTTTTTCCATTAACTTGTCTTCCCAATTAACTTGTCCCTCAACCCTACTGAACCTAATAACCTTGCTCTTCACATTTACTCTCAACTTTCTCCTTTCATACACTTTACCAAACTCAGTCCCCAACCTCTGCAGTTTCTCTTCCGAACCAGCCACCAGCGCTGTATCATCAACGAACAACGACTGACTCACTTCCCAAGCCTTCTCATGCACAACAGACTCTCTCCAAAACTCTTTCATTCACTTCCATAACCACCCCAAACCATGGAGACATCACGCACCTCTGCCGCAAGCCAACATTCACTGGGAACCAGTCACTTTCCTCTTTTCCTATGCATACACATGCCATACATCTTACCTCTCACATGATATACTCTTAAAACCTTCCATAAAGCATCCCCATCTACGCTGTCATATGCCTTCTCCAGATCCATAAATGCTACATACGAATCCATCTTTTTTTCTAAGTATTTCTCACATACATTCTTCAAAGCAAACACCTGTTCCACACATCCTCTACCACTTCTGAAACCACACTGCTCCTCCCCAATCTGATGCTCTGTACATGCCTTTACCCTCTCAATCAATATCCTCCCATATAATTTCCCAGGAATACTCAATAAAATGCCTCAGTAATTTGAACACTCACCTTTATCCCCTTTGCCTTTGTACAGTGGCACTATGCATGCATTCCACCAATCCTCAGGCACTTCACCATGATCCATACCTACACTGAATAACCTTACCAACCAATCAACAACACAGTCACCTTGCTGGCTTTCATCTTCTGCAAAGCTTTTACTACCTCTTCTCTGTTTACCAAACCATTCTCTCTTACCCTCTCACTTCGCACACCACCCCAACCACTCTTATCATCAAACACATTCAACAAAGCTTCAAAATACTCACTTCAACTCCATCTGACTTCACTACTTGTCATTACCTTCCCATTTTTCCCCCTTCACCAATGTTCCCTTTTCTTACACATGTAATTTACCTGTTATTTACCTCCTTCCAAAACATTTTTTTTTTTTCTTTGTCACTGTCTCCAACGTTTGCGAGGTAGCGCAAGGAAACAGACGAAAGAAATGGCCCAACCCACCCCCATACACATGTATATACATACGTCCACACACGCAAATATAAATACCTACACAGCTTTCCATGGTTTACCCCAGAAGCTTCACATGCCCTGATTCAATCCACTGACAGCACATCAACCCCGATATACCACATCGATCCAATTCACTCTATTCCTTGCCCTCCTTTCATCCTCCTGCATGTTCAGGCCCCGATCACACAAAATCTTTTTCACTCCATCTTTCCACCTCCAATTTGGTCTCCCACTTCTCCTCGTTCCCTCCACCTCCGACACATATATCCTCTTGGTCAATCTTTCCTCACTCATTCTCTCCATGTGCCCAAACCATTTCAAAACACCCTCTTCTGCTCTCTCAACCACGCTCTTTTTATTTCCACACATCTCTCTTACCCTTACGTTACTTACTCGATCAAACCACCTTACACCACACATTGTCCTCAAACATCTCATTCCCAGCACATCCATCCTCCTGCGCACAACTCTATCCATAGCCCACGCCTTGCAACCATACAACATTGTTGGAACCACTATTCCTTCAAACATACCCATTTTTGCTTTCCGAGATAATGTTCTCGACTTCCACACATTCTTCAAGGCTCCCAGGATTTTCGCCCCCTCCCCCACCCTATGATCCACTTCCGCTTCCATGGTTCCATCCACTGCCAGATCCACTCCCAGATATCTAAAACACTTTACTTCCTCCAGTTTTTCTCCATTCAAACTTACCTCCCAATTGACTTGACCCTCAACCCTACTGTACCTAATAACCTTGCTCTTATTCACATTTGCTCTTAACTTTCTTCTTTCACACACTTTACCAAACTCAGTCACCAGCTTCTGCAGTTTCTCACATGAATCAGCCACCAGCACTGTATCATCAGCGAACAACAACTGACTCACTTCCCAAGCTCTCTCATCCACAACAGACTTCATTCTTGCCCCTCTTTCCAAAACTCTTGCATTCACCTCCCTAACAACCCCATCCATAAACAAATTAAACAACCATGGAGACATCACACACTCCTGCCGCAAACCTACATTCACTGAGAACCAATCACTTTCCTCTCTTCCTACACGTACACATGCCTTACATCCTCAATAAAAACTTTTCACTGCTTCTAACAACTTGCCACCCACACCATATATTCTTAATACCTTCCACAGAGCATCTCTATCAACTCTATCATATGCCTTCTCCAGATCCATAAATGCTACATACAAATCCATTTGCTTTTCTAAGTATTTCTCACATACATTCTTCAAAGCAAACACCTGATCCACACATCCTCTACCACTTCTGAAACTACACTGCTCTTCCCCAATCTGATGCTCTGTACATGCCTTCACCCTCTCAATCAATACCCTCCCATATAATTTACCAGGAATACTCAACAAACTTATACCTCTGTAATTTGAGCACTCACTCTTATCCCCTTTGCCTTTGTACAATGGCACTATGCACACATTCCGCCAATCCTCAGGCACCTCACCATGAGTCATACATACATTAAATAACCTTACCAACCAGTCAACAATACAGTCACCCCCTTTTTTAATAAATTCCACTGCAATACCATCCAAACCTGCTGCCTTGCCGGCTTTCATCTTCCGCAAAGCTTTTACTACCTCTTCTCTGTTTACCAAATCATTTTCCCCAACCCTCTCACTTTGCACACCACCTCGACCAAGACACTCTATATCTGCCACTCTATCATCAAACACATTCAACAAACCTTCAAAATACTCATTCCATCTCCTTCTCACATCACCACTACTTGTTATCACCTCCCCATTTGCGCCCTTCACTGAAGTTCCCATTTGCTCCCTTGTCTTACGCACTTTATTTACCTCCTTCCAGAACATCTTTTTATTCTCCCTAAAATTTAATGATACTCTCTCATCCCAACTCTCATTTGCCCTCTTTTTCACCTCATGCACCTTTCTCTTGACCTCCTGTCTCTTTCTTTTATACATCTCCCACTCAATTGCATTTTTTCCCTGCAAAAATCGTCCAAATGCCTCTCTCTTCTCTTTCACTAATAATCTTACTTCTTCATCCCACCACTCACTACCCTTTCTAATCAACCCACCTCCCACGCTTCTCATGCCACAAGCATCTTCTGCGCAATCCATTACTGATTCCCTAAATACATCCCATTCCTCCCCCACTCCCCTTACTTCCATTGTTCTCACCTTTTTCCATTCTTTACTCAGTCTCTCCTGGTACTTCCTCACACAAGTCTCCTTCCCAAGCTCACTTACTCTCACCACCCTCTTCACCCCAACATTCACTCTTCGTTTCTGAAAACCCATACAAATCTTCACCTTAGCCTCCACAAGATAATGATCAGACATCCCTCCAGTTGCACCTCTCAGCACATTTACATCCAAAAGTCTCTCTTTCGTGCGCCTGTCAATTAACACGTAATCCAATAACGCTCTCTGGCCATCTCTCCTACTTACATACGTATACTTATGTATATCTCACTTTTTAAACCAGGTATTCCCAATCACCAGTCCTTTTTCAGCACATAAATCTACAAGCTCTTCACCATTTCCATATACAACACTGAACACCCCATGTATACCAATTATTCCCTCAACTGCCACATTACTCACCTTTGCATTCAAATCACCCATCACTATAACCCGGTCGCGTGCATCAAAACCACTAACACACTCATTCAGCTGCTCCCAAAACACTTGCCTCTCATGATCTTTCTTCTCATGCCCAGGTGCATATGCACCAATAATCACCCATCTCTCTCCATCAACTTTCAGTTTTACCCATATTAATCGAGAATTTACTTTCTTACATTCTATCACATACTCCCACAACTCCTGTTTCAGGAGTACTGCTACTCCTTCCCTTGCTCTTGTCCTCTCACTAACCCCTGACTTTGCTCCCAATATATATATATATATTACCCCAGGACGAGTTTCTATTAATTAGTCTTGGTATTATCCAGGACTTTTAAAGGCTCCTGCAGATCTTCATATGCTCTTTTAACTACAAGTAGCCATAAATCCAGCTCACACCCTCAAATCACCTTGAATGGATGGTTTCTCCCACCGAGCAAAACAACATCCATTCTAGACATCACTTATGACACACACGACATACATTCCCTAAGTCAATAATGTGAGAGCAACACTCAACACCACAATGAAACAAGGATCCTCCCAAGCGAGTTTCAACATACTCAGTACTCAGTTATATGCTACAGCACTAGACCTCTCCCACCCAAACCATATAGAAATACAAACCATTCTCCTACCTCCCACTTCAATAACATCAACTCATAGCCCCCCCCCCCCCTCCCCCTCCCCCAAAAGCTCCAACCTATAGAACACTGACAAAACACACACTGAAATATCCTGACCAGCACTAAACAGCCAACCTACCAACTCAAGTCTTGCACTCAAGCCCACAGAGATGTTTACATGGTGCCATCAGAAACCATGCTACCCAGACAAACACATGACACCCTCCTGGACATCACCCATCACAACAAACACTGTTTCAACTTATTCCAGTTGCCCTGCATTCTTTGCACACACTGATACGCACAGTACTTGATGACCTATTGTCCCAAACGGTAGACATGGCCAGCTTCCTGAGTGCTGCAGGAGGCTCTTTAGCATATACATATTCATTCATTCATTCATCTATATACATTTTACTTAAGAAAGGAACAAACATTTGGGAAGAAGAGCTTTTGTATAGTTCAATGTAGTTTCTCTTATCAAAAGCAGGGTGACTTGTGCAGAATATCACTTCTAGGCATTTTGGACATCTTGTATCTCAACACATTCTGGTGAGTCAAATTGACACAGTAAAGGGGAAAGAGGAGTGAATGTAGTATTATCAATTGGATAACTGGAGCTTTTGCATTTTACATTTTCGCCTGAAAAATATTTAAGGCACCCAAAGTATCTGTTAAAGTTACAAGTCTGAATGCTTTGCAGTGAACCTAGAGTCACCAGTTTATTCTTTGATAGTAAAGTCAGACAAGGTTGGCTCTTCTAAAAATTACAATCGTGTGAACTGGCAGTACAGGTGAGAATTATTGCTGTGACATCATCTCAAGCAAAGCAGTAAGTACAGTTTGTTTGGTTACCTTCATTTCAGCACATTCACTTGTTAATCGTTTTTTTTTTTTTTTTTTAAGGATTGTGCTCTGTTTTCTATCATAAGTTTGAATAAAGGAGTGAAAGTCATTGTTGCAACTGGCAGTACGATTCATAGTTTGGTGGCTAAGTTAAATTGTGAGTGTGTACAGTGAAAACTAATCTAGAACTTAGACATAGTTTAGAAGAGAAGCTATTTTATGTCACAAACTAAAAATCTAAGATAAACATACTGTTAGCATGATAATTTCTTTCTTAGCATATTATGCTAATTGGTATTTTCATTGCAGGAATAGGAGATGCATCCCAGCTTCCACCGTCTGTGATGGTAGGGATACGTGTGGCGACAGCAGTGATGAACAGGACTGCAATTGGTCTGTCATCGCTGTCACACCGAGAACGGGAGCTCCTCTCTTGAATGTGTCTACTACTAGCAGCTGGATAGGAACCACTTTTGTGAATGGTACCACCTTGGGGGAACATCAAGCAGCAACAAAAGCAAGAACTGACCGTATCTGGTTACTTCACCTTCGAGGTAGTAATGCCTCACATTTGGGAAATGCACCTTCCTCAACCAGTCTTGAAGACCATGATAATCCATCTTCTGCTTTATATATAACAATGCCAAGAAAATATAATTCAGCTACATCCTCAAGGACAACACAAATTTCTGAATTACCTAGTGATAATACAGGTAGCGATACACAGGGTGTGAAACTTAAAGACATATATACTGCTGATGATGATGTATCACTGTCTGATAGGCATGGAAAAGTCTCTGCTGTTATAAACAGAGATTGGAGACGAACTGCCCAAGTTATGCCGAGCATGGATGAGTTTGGAAAATCTTCTGGTCGTAAGTCAAGGGAAGATCATGAGCCAGTCTCTTCCATATGGAATTCAATGATTGGTAGAACTAGTTACTCAGTGGTCCATGAAACAAGTGACAAGTTTAGTGCTTCAGACAGTGCAGTTAGCAATATGGAAATGCAGGGTAATAGAAAACTTCACTTGGATTCCATATAAATACTCCCACTGATAAGAATGTGTCCAGTTCCAGAACTGTCATGAATTAGAATATTGCTCGATAAAGTGCTGTGTATGTGTGTGAGAATGAGTAAAAATTTTGTAATGGACAGTTTTTTTAAAAAGGTAAAAATGAATGTATATTAAAGTTGTCAAAGTCATCTGCTATTTTAGTATATCAGTGTTATGAGATGAAGAAATATATTGCATCACAATGTTATATTGATGTTGTGAGAGGAGAGTCCTTTTTGTATATCTAGTTGAGAAATACCAAAGATTGTATGTATATTTTGTCCTTGTTAGGACACCATTATGTTATCTAGTCTGTATGAAAATGTACTTATGTATTAGTTGAGTAGCCTCAGGTAAGGTCATTGCTGTACAAGCAAGCAAAAGTTCTAAAAAAAAATTCGTCACATGCAGTGACCATGCCATGAAGACTATGGTTGGAATTTCTCAGCTTTTTTTCAGCAGTGGTTGGGGAATGTATTTGAGGAAAGTGCTGTCAGATATATTAAGTTCATACCTCCCCTCAAAAATGGACTTTGCTCTCCCCTTCCATTCTGTAGTCTGTGACCATGCTTGTTGTATTTTGCTCTCCGTTACTAACCCACAGAGTGAAGAATTGTGTGCTCTTTGGTTATCTTATTCCTGGTTATGTATATGAAGTCATGAGAATCCGGTTACTGATGTCAGTGGATATATATATATATATATGTATTTGTGCATTTTGACCAAAAGAATTTGAACGTAACTAATGAAATATTTGTATTAGAGAAAAAGTTAGGAAATCATGTATTAACATGAAACATTGTGCATTTAAAGTATATTGCAAAATACAGGAAATAGAGAATAATTGCATAAATGTTATGCATAAGAAGTGTAAAATAATATCCCAGCTCAAGACAGCATTTTTCAAGTGATGTCCATGTATCCGGATGACGGTGACTTATTTGAGAACCATCAGCCCAAGTTTAATGGGAGGAATGGTTCAGAACATTTGTGCCTTCCTAGTACAGTGTACTGCAAAACTTCAGTTCCATGGTTTGCAAAAGTCGTTACAAAAAGTGAGAGTTTTCAAAGTTGCTACTTGGGTACTTAGTCGATTCCTGAAATTGTGTGTTGGGTATAAACTTATTCCTATTAGTTTTGAGGGTTTTATAATTGGAATCCTCAACAAATGGCTAGCTGGGCTTGGAAGTTCATCTAAACAATTTCAGGTAACTTGAAGTGAAGTCCAGTGTAGCTTTGGTGATTTTTATTGTAAGAAATTGTGCATGAGGCAGAGGTTTATATTACATTCCACATAGCAGCTATATGTATTCAGTATAATTCATTGGTTGTTTTAGTTATTTATTTTACAAGTAGATTTTTTTTTATTTTAATCAGTTCATTTATTTACAAAACTGTAACCATAGGATTACCAGATTACATTGATCTGTTAAATGAATTTTGCCTCTGTTGCACAGCTCAGTCTTACTACTAGTCTCCAGGGGTCAAGGTTATATAGTGAAACTTTACCCCCAGAATTGTCCAAAAGGCTTATAAAGTAGAACCTTGATATACATGTATGAATTGGGCAGATGTGAAATATGCACCATTCACCTTAATTTCATAGTTCTGAGTAATGCACCATTTTTTTTTTTTTTTTTTTTTTTTTATTACTCCTTTCTTTCCATCCATTTAGCATACCAAGTCTCTCAAGATCTTATATTAAAAGTGCTAGGTCTTGATGGTGTAGACAGAGGACAAGTTTGTAAACACAAGCTTTGGGTAGATATTAATCCAGAGCAGGCAGATAATGCCAAGCTTTTTTCTTTTCATGTAATTTGCTGCACTTTCACATTCTTCAGAATTATCAGGGTTCTTGTATAAGTTACGAACTAAATCATACAGTTTGTTCATTCTGGGAGATAAGTAAATATATTGAACATCTTTGGGCTAATAAGTTTTGCTTTATATATGCAAAAGAATTACATTACATAAGTCCTGAAATTTTTTTGCAATCAAATGATTTATAAAGTTGTGCATTTTAATTGTTTACTTTCCTAAATATAGGGTAACAGTTTATAACCATATATATGGTATGGATATTAAAACTGCTGCTGCAATATACACTAGCACATTTGAAGAAAACTGAAAATGCCTTTATATGGTTCTACTTGCTGAATGGAAAGCATTCACTAGTCCATACAATATTTTTGCATAGCTAGCTAAGAAAACTCCTTTTGTATATGTATTCCATAAATATATATATAAATATATATATATATGTATAGTAAAAATATCTTACAATAGTGAATTTCATTGTTTTGTTTTATCAAACAGTATAATACCTGCTGTCATATTTTGGTCTAATCAAGCAAGTGGCTTGATTAACTTTTCTGTGAAGCTTGAACATTTACAATATATATCATTTGCCCATTAACCATTATATGATTCATTGGTTATTTTGCTTGACCTTTTTAGTCCACTTGTAAATATAGCTGCATAGTATAACAAACATATTGTATTTTTAAGCTTATGTGATATATTTATGTTGTACTACATTTTGAAGTATAAAAGTTTTGTAATAAATACAATCATAATTTGTACTTTCATATCCACATTGTATTAATTTACTGAAAAAATAATACAAGAAAAACTAGTATACAGTAAACCTACCTCAAGGGAACTCCAAGTCTTTCTCTTTTTTTCATACTTGTTTGCCATTTCTCATCTCAGCTAGATGTCACTAAGAACAGATGAGGCAAAGGCTTCATTTATTTACTTGCATCCATTCTCTAGGTATCATGTATAATGCACCAAAACCAACCCCCTGTCCACACCAGTCCCCAATGACCTTTCCAAGTTTGCCCCTGCTTCTTGCTGCTATTCACACTTACTTTCAAGTTTTTTTATATACTCTCCCAGAATCAGAAATAAACTTATGCAGTTTCGCACTCAAACTTGCCATGTGTGTTGTGTCAGCAGTATAGAGTAACTGACTACCCGACAAACTGAAGACCTAACTCCTCCCCAAAACCCTTGCATTCACTTCCCTCACCATCCTAACCATAAACAAATTATAGTCATGGTGACATCACACAACCTTGCCATACACCCACCTTCTGGAACAACTTGCCCCTCTCTACTCAACAAAATCTCCTCTGCTTCTCATACCTTTCCTCCTACACCTTATGTTCAATAACACCTACAAAGGATTTCTATTGACCCAATCATCTGTTTTCTCTATATCCATAAATGCTACTTACAAATCCTTCCTTTCCTCCAAAGTATTTCTCACACTAATTTTTCGAAGCAAAACCTCGTCCACGCATCTACCACTCCTGAAGCCACATTGTTCCAACCTTGTCTGATGCTCTGTGAAAGCCTCCACCCTCTCATTCACCACTCTTCCATACAACTTAACAAGTACACAGAATAAACTTGTACCTCTAATTTCAGCAATCAACTATACTTATGGATCTGGAGAAGGCAAATGATAGAGATGCTTTGTGTAGAGTAAATGTGAATAAGAGCAAGGTTTATTAGGTTCAGTAGGGTTGAGAGACAAGTTAATTGGGAGGTAAAATTGAATGGATAAAAACTGGCGAAAGTGAAGTGTTTTAGATATCTGGGAGTGGATTTAGCAGCGGATGGAACCATGGAAGCAGAAGTGAGTCACAGGGTGGGGACGAAGGTTCTGGGAGCGTTGAAGAATGTGTGGAAGGCGAGAACATTATCACGGGGAGCAAAAATGGGTATGTTTGAAGGAATAGTGGTTCCAACAATGCTATACGATTGCGAGGCAAGGGCTATAGACAGGGTTGTGCGGAGGAGAGTGGATGTGTTAGAAATGAAATGTTTGAGGACAATATGTGGTGTGAGGTGGTTTGATCAAGTAAGTAATGAAAGGGTAAGAGAGATGTGTGGTAATAAAACGAGTGTGATTGAGAGACCAGAAGAGGGTGTATTGAAATGGTTTGGTCACTTGGTTAGAATGAGTGAGGGAAGATCGACAAAGGTGATATATGTGTCAGAGGTGCAGGGAACGAGAAGTGGGAGACCAAATTGGAGGTGGAAGGATGGAGTGAAAAAGATTTTGAGCGATCGGGACCAGAACATACAGAAAGGTGAAAGGCGTGCAAGGAATAGAGTGAATTGGAACAATTTGTTATACCAGGGTCGACGCACTGTCAATGGATTGAACCAGGGTATGTGACGCATCTGGGGTAAACCATGGAAAGTTTTGTGGGGCCTGGATAAGGAAAGGGAACTACAGTTTCAGTGCATTACACATGACAGCTAGACTGAATGTGAACGAATGTGGCCTTTGTTGTCTTTTCCTAGCACTACCTCACATGCGAGTGGGGGGAGGAGGGGGTGCCATTTCATGTGTGGCAGGGTGGCGATGGATGAAGGCAAGTATCAATGTGTACATGTGCATATATGTATATTTCTGTGTATGTATATGTATGAATACATTGAAATGTATAGGCATGTATATATGCGTGTTTGAGCGTTTATGTATATACATGTGTATGTGGGTGGGTTGGGCCATTCTTTCGTCTGTTTCCTCACGCTACCTTGCTAACGCAGGAGACAGCGACTAAATATAATACATGAAATAAATATATATTATATAATATTTATTTATTATAGTAGTCAAAACTTATACCATCTGAACTATGAAACAAAATATTGGTTTGGTTATACCTCGGAAGGTAAATCAAACAAATGTAGTAATAAAATAATCATTGCGTAAATAATTTTGACAAGTTCTTTAACATAGTTCAAAACATCCCTATTTTCTTACCTTTAATTTGGATTTCAAATCTTGAAAAATATCAAGCATTTTTGTTAAAACATTTGCTTGTTCTGCTTGTTGTGCCTTCAATATGTTTATCAGTTCTTCCTCTTTTTTTACTCTCTCAGTCTGATGTTCCTCAAGATATGATAACACACAGTCTCTTGGATTGGTAATGCATTCTAGATTTTTGTCCACTTTAGATACCTTACCCCCTAACTCATCTTGTGAAGATGTCATATTTTCAGGTGAATCCCTTTGGATGACAGCACTTCCATCCCTTAAAACTTTGTAATTGAGAACGGTCTCTGGCTCTCTGTTTTTTCGAGGTCTGCCTCTCTTTCTTTTGGGAGCCGTTATCTGCATAACTGGTTCTGACTCAAGTTTCAATCTTTTCTGTGTTGGACTGAGTTTTTGAGAATTAGATGAACATTTCTCTTCCTCGGTTATGTCATCATCTGAATCATTGTTTAGCGTTTTTGAAAAAAATGTAAAGCGTGTCTTCCTCCCCGAGCGTGTTTGGATAATTTTTGTTTCTGGATCACTTCTATTTTGAATTCCAGAGTCATGAAACTGACTGTCTTCTTCTGAGTTACCAAATTCACACTCACTCGCATTTCCAGTGTCTGATTCAGAAAAATCAGAGAATGAGTCTTTCATATAATTTGCATCCTTTTTTCTCTGCACATCAAACTGATTTTTTTCAGACAACTTCTTGTTAAAAATATTGCCATGATCATACAATGTAAGTTCTTTAGGTAAATGTAAGATTAAATCCGAGTCAGAAATTCCAGAGAATGTATAAAATGCACCTTTGCCTTGAAGAGAATAACTTTTAGGTACAAGGTTGTGTACTTCTCCAAATAGTTTCTCATATATATCATCTGTACTTTCATTTAGGCTAAAGCCTGAGAGATTCTGTTTACAGCTGCTGGATGGTACATCCTGAGTAGAGTCTGAATTAGAATTGATAGATTCCTGTGGCAAATCCTCTGTACTTTGAAGCATTTTTTTATTAATTATCTTTCTTTGTTTGGGTAGTAATGGTGTACTATGTATGTCACAAAGCTGACTAGTTACAGCATTAACATTTCCAAATCTGTCTTCTGAAGTCCTTTGTTCCACTACATCCACACCTTGTGGAAAACCATAGTCCTTCACACAACAGGAAACAGCATCCTTTTTATGAGGTTCATGGTTTTCATTGTTCTCCTTTATGTAATTTGTATTACCTACAGTTTCCTTGTCTAAATCTGATTTTAAACAGCACAGTGCGAATGTCAGATATTCTGCTGCTACATCACGACTTTCCTTACCTTGACACTTCAAGAAATCTGAAGGTTCCTCTTCTGAAATCCAACTCAAGTAAGTGTTGCTGGCAAATTCTGCCTCCGAGTTTCTTGCATTCCCTTCTTGTTTTCCATGTATTCCTGTTCTCCAAAAACAAAGAAAAGAAATATTGTTGAAGAAAAATAAAAAATAACTGCTGACATAAAAAAAATGACTAAGAGCAAATTTTAAGCAAGTGATCACATCATTAAAATTTTAAAGTGTTCTGGTAACACAAGTAACAGCAGGTCTAAGAGTTCACTTCATATCTTAATAACTAACCTATCATGTCATATATATCACTTAACTATACCATTCTGTAAGACTCATTCAAGTGCTCTTTAACTGTTTCATAACATCAATCCTTCATTTTCATATTATTTTTCAGCCTCCTAATTCTAATTTTACTCCATATATTATTCATCTCTACTGCTCTCATTTTCTTATAATCCTGGCCTATGTGCACTTGGAGCTCCATATATGAACAAATTTTCCTACATACAAGTTCTTTCCATCAATAAAGTTTGCACTGCACCTCCACTTTTTCTCCCTTGCAAGACAACTCTGAATATATTACTTAAAACCCAAACTCGTCTACAATTTCGTTTTTCACCATTAAAACTTCATAAAAAAGAGTTGATTGGTTTATGTAAAGAAAAGTTATCAAGTCTAACCAGGTAGCTGTCTTAATAAAACTGGAAGCAAAGCCACCAATCCTGACATGGAGGGGTACAAGATGATTCTGTGCATTACTTCAATACTCCCAAGCTAAAATGGTAAGAATCCCTGAGGAGTTCCCATCTCCAAACTACTATCAGCAAATGGAAAAGAACTAGATTTAAAACACTGCACAATCAAAATCAAACTAGAGTAGATATAATACATCTATCAATACATCTTTTTATCTAGTCATTAAATCCATCCATAATCTTTTGAAACACTGCACAGCAGCAAAGGAGGGAAATAAAAAAGGTGGTCTGGTCATCCTAGTTAGGATATTAAATAATCTAAAGAGTTATTGGTCTACGAAGGCCCCTTCTAACATTGTGATGGGAAAAATTACAGTAAGAAATGTCTGCCTAATAGCTCTGATAACAGACATCAAACTGAAGAGATCTGATAAACTTAAACAAATAATTAATGATTACAAAAAAGATACAACCACCATGGTGCAAGAAGGGGCTGAGGGAGCCTTAGTAGGTGAAGATCATTTCTAAAAATGTATTTTAACAAGGAAATCACCTGTAAAGGTATGGATCCTCATGCAGATAGAAATATGGTAGCCTAATATAATAAAGTACTTTTAATTTAAGGAAAGATTATCAACTGAGGAACCTCAATAAAAGTGGCCATGCATAGCACCGAGAGCATATGTACAAATACCCTGAATGGTGATCATAAACTAAAGTGCAAGCAACCATGATATGAAAAAGCATTTCTAAAACTTACCAAGCCCCTTCTTAGTAGTATACAAATGCCTTTTTCGTGTCTTTGGATTCCTAACCTTTGAATCATAATTCGTAGGTTCTGTAAAGAAAAAATAAAAAGCACGTTAAATAAGAAAAATACAAAAAAGAAATACAAAAAAGAAAACAAAACAAGTGATGGCAGGGCAAGGGAAAGAAATATTGATGGTCTCTGTAAATGATAATACAGAAAGGAAATGTCTGGAGGTTTAGAAATAATTCAAAAAATTAGATTACTTGGGATACCTAATTTTGCATTCTAACAGATGGGCCTACATACAAGGGCTACATAAGCATAGTATGATAAACTATCAATAGTTTATCATTTTATCATACATGAACCAACCAAATGTAACCCCGTAAAACAAACACATTAATCATCTGGTTGTAATCCCATGCCCACCCAAATGGAAACTGAGCTCATAGCTTGCAGTGGCCAAGAGTTATATTCTTGGAAACTAGGGTTGGAGGGTTATAATTACAGTACATATTCATCTTACAATTCCACTGTCAGATTGCAGATATTAGTCTCTAAAATCAAAAAGTGTTTTCTACATACACAACATACAATAACATGACAGCTACAGACTGCATGTGAATAAATGTGACCTTTGTTGTCTTTTCCTAGTACTACCTCGCGCGTACATGGGGGGAGGGGGTGTCATTTCATGTGTGGCGAGGTGGCGATGGGAATGGATGAGGGCAGCATGTATGAATATGTAAATGTATATGTATGTATAGGTATGTATATGTGCATTTGTGGGCTTTTATGTATATACATGTGTGTGTGGGTGGGTTGGGCCATTCTTTCGTCTGTTGCCTTGCGCTACCTCGCTAACACGGGAGACAGTGTCAAAGTATGATAAATAAATATTAAATAACATCATACAATAAATATATGAAAACATGATACACAGTGACTGCATACCTGCTATTTTTGACCATTCTAACTGACTGTTAACAGCTTTAGACAACATGCACTACCATGTAATGGACTTTTGCGCAATTCTGATTTACTGGACGATAATTCATATTTCTAAAAGAAAACAAGCCATATGCCCTGGTTCACCCCAAAGACACCACATCATTCTAATTCCCCCTATCCCTTGCATGTCTCGCACCCTCCTGCATGTTCAGATCCCAAGCCTTCAAAGCATATATTATTATTATTATTATTATTATTTTTTCATTTTGCTTTGTCGCTGTCTCCCGCGTTAGCGAGGTAGCGCAAGGAAACAGACGAAAGAATGGCCCAACCCACCCACATACACATGTATATACATACACTTCCACACACGCAAATATACATACCTATACATCTCAATGTACACATATATATACACACACAGACATATACATATATACACATGTACATAATTCATAGTCTGCCTTTATTTGTTCCCATCGCCACCCCGCCACACATGGAATAACCACCCCCTCCCCCCTCATGTGTGCGAGGTAGCGCTAGGAAAAGATACCAAAGGCCCCACTCGTTCACACTCAGTCTCTAGCTGTCATGTAATAATGCACCGAAACCACAGCTCCCTTTCCACATCCAGGCCCCACACAACTTTCCATGGTTTACCCCAGACGCTTCACATGCCCTGTTTCAATCCATTGACAGCACGTCGACTGCGGTATACCACACTGTTCCAATTCACTCTATTCCTTGCACGCCTTTCACCCTCCTGCATGTTCAGGCCCCGATCACTCAAAATCTTTTTCACTCCATCTTTCCACCTAAAATTTGGTCTCCCACTTCTCGTTCCCTCCACCTCTGACACATATATCCTCTTTGTCAATCTTTCCTCACTCATTCTCTCCACGTGACCAAACCATTTCAAAACACCCTCTTCTGCTCTCTCAACCACACTCTTTTTATTTCCACACATCTCTCTTACCCTTACGTTACTTACTCGATCAAACCACCTCACACCACATATTGTCCTCAAACCTCTCATTTCCAGCACATCCACCCTCCTCCACACAACTCTATCCATAGCCCACGCTAGAAAAGGTAGTGAGTGGTGGGATGAAGAAGTAAGATTATATTAGTGAAAGAGGAGAGAGAGGCATTTGGACGATTTTTGCTGGAAAAAAATGCAAATGAGTGGGAGAGGTATACAAGAAAGAGGCAGGAGGTCAAGAGAAAGGTGCAAGAGGTGAAAAAGAGGGCAAATGAGAGTTGAGGTGAGAGAGTATCATTAAATTTCAGGGAGAATAAAAAGATGTTTTGGAAGGAGGTAAATAAAAAGCGTAAGACAAGGGAGCAAATGGGAACTTCAGTGAAGGGGGCTAATGGGGAGGTGATAACAAGTCGTGGTGATGTGAGAAGGAGATGGAGTGAATGTTTTGAAGGTTTGTTGAATGTGTTTGATGATAGAGTGGCAGATATAGGGTGTTTTGGTCGAGGTGGTGTGCAAAGTGAGAGGGTTAGGGAAAATGATATGGTAAATAGAGAAGAGGTAGTAAAAGCTTTACGGAATATGAAAGCCGGCAAGACAGCAGGTTTGGATGGTATTGCAGTGGAATTTATTAAAAAAGGGGTGACTGTATTGTTGACTGGTTGGTAAGGTTATTTAATGTATGTATGATTCATGGTAAGTGCCTGAGGATTGGCAGAATGCTTGCATAGTGCCATTGTAAAAAGGCAAAGGGGATAAGAGTGAGTGCTCAAATTACAGAGGTATAAGTTTGTTGAGTATTCCTGGTAAATTATATGGGAGGGTATTGATTGAGAAGGTGAAGGCATGTACAGAGCATCAGATTGGGGAAGAGCAGTGTGGTTTCAGAAGTGGTAGAGGATGTGTGGATCAGTGTTTGCTTTGAAGAATGTATGTGAGAAATACTTAGAAAAACAAATGGATTTGTATGTAGTATTTATGGATCTGGAGAAGGCATATGTAGAGTTGATAGAGATGCTCTGTGGAAGGTTTTAAGAATATATGGTGTGGGAGGCAAGTTGTTAGAAGCAGTGGTTCCAACAATGTTGTATGGTTGTATTATTTTTATTATTATTATTATTATTATTATTATTATTATTATTATTATTATTATCATTATTATTATTATTTATTATTCATTATTTATTTATTTATTTTGCTTTGTCGCTGTCTCCCGCATTTGTGAGGTAGCGCAAGGAAACAGACGAAAGAAATGGCCCAACCCACACCCATACACATGTATATACATACACGTCCACACACGCAAACATACATACCTATGCATCTCAATGTACACATATATATACACACACAGACACATACATGTATATACCCATGCACACAATTTACACTGTCTGCCTTTATTCATTCCCATCGCCACCTCGCCACACATGGAATACCATCCCCCTCCCCCCTCATGTGTGCAAGGTAGCGCTAGGAAAAGACAACAAAGGCCCCATTTGTTCACACTCAGTCTCTAGCTGTCATGCAATAATGCCTGAAACCACAGCTCCCTTTCCACATCCAGGCCCCACACAACTTTCCATGGTTTACCCCAGACGCAGCGGATGGAACCATGGAAGCAGAAGTGGATCATAGGGTGGGGGAGGGGGCGAAAATCCTGGGAGCCTTGAAGAATGTGTGGAAGTCGAGAACATTATCTCGGAAAGCAAAAATGGGTATGTTTGAAAGAATAGTGGTTCCAACAATTTTGTATGGTTGCGAGGCGTGGGCTATGGATAGAGTTGTGCGCAGGAGGGTGGATGTGCTGGAAATGAGATGTTTGAGGACAATGTGTGGTGTGAGGTGGTTTGATCGAGTAAGTAACGTAAGGGTAAGAGAGATGTGTGGAAATAAAAAGAGCATGGTTGAGAGAGCAGAACAGGGTGTTTTGAAATGGTTTGGGCACATGGAGAGAATGAGTGAGGAAAGATTGACCAAGAGGATATATGTGTCGGAGGTGGAGGGAACGAGGAGAAGTGGGAGACCAAATTGGAGGTGGAAAGATGGAGTGAAAAAGATTTTGTGTGATCGGGGCCTGAACATGCAGGAGGGTGAAAGGAGGGCAAGGAATAGAGTAAATTGGATCGATGTGGTATACCGGGGTTGACGTGCTGTCAGTGGATTGAATCAGGGCATGTGAAGCGTCTGGGGTAAACCATGGAAAGCTGTGTAGGTATGTATATTTGCGTGTGTGGACGTGTATGTATATACATGTGTATGGGGGTGGGTTGGGCCATTTCTTTCGTCTGTTTCCTTGCGCTGCCTCGCAAACGCAGGAGACAGCGGCAAAAAAAAAAAAAAAAATTATTATTTTTTTTTTTTTTTTTTTTTTTTGCTTTGTCGCTGTCTCCCGCGTTTGCGAGGTAGCGCAAGGAAACAGACGAAAGAAATGGCCCAACCCACCCCCATACACATGCCTTGATTCAATCCACTGACAGCACGTCAACCCCGGTATACCACATCGCTCCAATTCACTCTATTCTTTGCCCTCCTTTCACCCTCCTGCATGTTCAGGCCCTGATCACACAAAATCTTTTTCACTCCATCTTTCCACCTCCAATTTGGTCTCCCTCTTCTCCTCGTTCCCTCCACCTCCGACACATATATCCTCTTGGTCAATCTTTCCTCACTCATTCTCTCCATGTGACCAAACCATTTCAAAACACCCTCTTCTGCTCTCTCAACCACGCTCTTTTTATTTCCACACATCTCTCTTACCCTTACGTTACTTACGCGATCAAACCACCTCACACCACACATTGTCCTCAAACATCTCATTTCCAGCACATCCATCCTCCTGCGCACAACTCTATCCATAGTCCACGCCTCGCAACCATACAACATTGTTGGAACCACTATTCCTTCAAACATACCCATTTTTGCTTTCCGAGATAATGTTCTCGACTTCCACACATTCTTCAAGGCTCCCAGAATTTTCGCCCCCTCCCCCACCCTATGATCCACTTCCGCTTCCATGGTTCCATCCGCTGCCAGATCCACTCCCAGATATCTAAAACACTTCACTTCCTCCAGTTTTTCTCCATTCAAACTCACCTCCCAATTGAATTGACCCTCAATCCTACTGTACCTAATAACCTTGCTCTTATTCACATTTACTCTTAACTTTCTTCTTTCACACACTTTACCAAACTCAGTCACCAGCTTCTGCAGTTTCTCACATGAATCAGCCACCAGCGCTGTATCATCAGCGAACAACAACTAACTCACTTCCCAAGCTCTCTCATCCCCAACAGACTTCATACTTGCCCCTCTTTATTATTATTATTATTATTATTATTATTATTATTATTATCATTACCGTCTTTATTATCATCATTATTATACTTTATTGTCCTTTCCCACATTAGTGAGGTAGTGTCTCAAAATAGACGAAGAAAGACCCATCCACTCAAATACACACATATATATATACATACATGCACATACAGATACATACATACATACTGCAAGAGGTAACAGTGGTGTGTGTGATCTAGTATATGCATAAAACCACGAAGAAAATGAATATGATAAGTTCACAAATGGACTTTCATGTAATCACATCGTCAGGGGAGATACAAGATATACAAGGAAGAGACATAGCTAAGATGCCATTGGTAAACAAGCGTTACCGGATGGTGGTGTTCAGGTCTGGCATTGTGCCTGTCATGAAATCTTATTATGTGGACAGCAAAGGGAACTGTTTACAAATTTTGCTTACAACAAAGCTATCCAGTTTGTATAGGCCTTCATTCGTATTAATGTTGCAATTCTTTATTCAATAATAGAAGATTCAATGAGATTTCTCATGGTAGAGTTACAGTTAATAACTGAATTAGCATTACTCCAGTCAACACAATGGTCATAATCTTTAACATGATTAAACAAAGCATTTGATTCTTGTCTTGTTCTTAAACTATATTTATGTTGCTGAAGTCTAACATAAAGATCCATAGCAGTCTCCCCAACATAATACACTAGTTTTTAGAGGGCATTCTGTAAAAACAGTCTGCAGAATTTTCCGGTGAGTTTTTGATGAAGATATTCTTTATAGTATTGTTATTGCTGAAGGCTACATTTACATTAAAGGATTTCAGCAACCTGGGAAGTAATGTAAAACTATCACTAAAAGGGAGATCTAAAAGATTCTTGGTATCAAAGGGAGGTTTGGGTTTGACTCTATAAAAATCACTCCATTGCCAATTTAAGGGATTTATCGATAAAATATCTAGGATACTTTAACTTGGATACAATAGAATATATCTCCAACGATTCATCAATAAATTTCGGATTGCACATACATAATTAAGAATATATAGTGTGGGAGGCAAGTTGTTAGAAGCAGTGAAAAGTTTTTATCGAGGATGTAAGGCATGTGTACATGTAGGAAGAGAGGAAAGTGCTTAGTTCTCAGTGAATGTAGGTTTGCAGCAGGGGTGTGTGATGTCTCCATGGTTGTTTAATTTGTATATGGATGGGGTTGTTAGGGAGGTGAATGCAAGAGTTTTGGAAAGAGGGGCAAGTATGCAGCCTGTTGTGGATGAGAGAGCTTGGGAAGTGAGTCAGTTGTTGTTCGCTGATGATACAGCGCTGGTGGCTGATTCATGTGAGAAACTGCAGAAGCTGGTGACTGAGTTTGGTAAAGTGTGTGAAAGAAGAAAGTTGAGAGTAAATGTGAATAAGAGCAAGGTTATTAGGTACAGTAGGGTTGAGGGTCAAGTCAATTGGGAGGTAAGTTTGAATGGAGAAAAACTGGAGGAAGTGAAGTGTTTTAGATATCTGGGAGTGGATTTGACAGTGGATGGAACCATGGAAGCAGAAGTGAATCATAGGGTGGGGGAGAGGGTGAAAATTCCAGGAGCCTTAAAGAATGTGTGGAAGTCGAGAACATTATCTCAGAGAGCAAAAATGGGTATGTTTGAAGGAATAGTGGTTCCAACAATGTTGTATGGTTGCAAGGCATGGGCTATGGATAGAGTTGTGCTCAGGACGGTGGATATGCTGGAAATGAGATGTTTGAGGACAATATGTGGTGTGAGGTGGTTTGATCGAGTAAGTAATAACAGAGTAAGAGAGATGTGTGGTTATAAAAAGAGCGTGGTTGAAAGAGCAGAAGAGGGTGTTTTGAAATGGTTTGGTCACATGGAGAGAATGAGTGAAGAAAGATTGACAAAGAGGATATATGTGTCAGAGGTGGAGGCAACGAGGGGAAGTGGGAGACCAAACTGGAGGTGGAAAGATGGAGTGAAAAAGATTTTGAATGATTGGGGCCTGAACATGCAGGAGGGTGAAAGGCGTGCAAGGAATAGAGTGAATTGGAACGATGTGGTATACCGGGGTCGACATGCTGTCAATGGATTGAACCAGGGCATGTGAAGCGTCTGGGGTAAACCATGGAAAGTTCTGTGGGGCTTGGATGTGGTAAGGGAGCTGTGGTTTCGGTGCATTATTACATGACAGCTAGAGACTGAGTGTAAACAAATGGGGCCTTTGTTGTCTTTTCCTAGCGCTACCTCGCACACATGAGGGGGGAGGGGGTTGTTATTTCACGTGCGGCGAGGTGGTGATGGAAATGAATAAAGGCAGACAGTATGAATTATGTACATGTGTATATATGTATATGTCTGTGTGTGTATATATATGTATACGCTGAGATGTATAGGTATGTATATTTGCGTGTCTGGACGTGTATGTATATACATGTGTATGTGGGTGGGTTGGGCCATTCTTTCATCTGTTTCCTTGCGCTAACTTGCTAATGCAGGAGACAGCGACAAAGCAAAATAAAAATAATAAAAATATACATACATAACGCCCTAAGGAACTTCGACTGGAATGATGATAATTTAAATCGGTAAGGTTGAGCTGAATGATAATGAATATATGAAACATTGATGGGCTTTTTGTACATGCTAAACTTAAACATGCTTCTATCCCTATGGATCATACAATCTAAAAATGATAAAAAACAATTATTTTCCACTTCCACAGTAAACATGATAGAAGGTACTAAATTGTTAAGTAAAGGCAGAAATGTTTGTGAATTACCATTTGTTGGCCAAACACAAAGATCATGTATATAACGAAACAAAATTGCCTTAGAGGGTAAGATATCCCTTAGTAATTTTGTTTTCATGGTTTTTGTATTTGTTTACTGTAACTGCATTGGGCTGACCTACATAAGATGATTTTCTGGATGAGGATGCTAATGTGATGGAGTGATTTATGAATGTCATATTTGGGTCCAGCTGGTTGAACGTATAAACTCTCTTTACAACAACATAATCATTACCTCAGTTCTCTTCCTCACCAATTCACTCAAAATCCAGGACCTACTAGTACTTATTTTCCATATTTAAGCACATCACTGCCCTCCACCTCGGTACATTTTTCTCTCATCTATACCTACTCTTCTCTTTCATCCTTTAGTCCTATTCTATAAATACCATCATTATATTATTGCCCATCAGTTCCCTAAATTACCCAACAACCTTTTACAAACATCATCTCTCACTAGCATTCTACCATCTTTACTGCCATGCCTTCACAGTTCACATAAGGCTACTCTGCTGTCCATCTCCTTCCAGGGTAGTATCTCAATTCTCCCAAAATTATTAATGAACCTCAATAACTTTTAACCTATGTCTAAGAAAATACATTTCTTTTTAAGGCATTACAGTAATTTGATAGACAGTATCAATGAGGATGTGTGTCTATAGAGTTTATGTCAGTAAAATAGGCCTTATCATTCCTGCCTCAACTTCCATGGGTCTCATTAATTCTGCCTTAACTTCCATGGCTCTTATCAATCCTACCTTAATTTCAATGGATCGTGTATATTCCTGCCTTAGCTTCCATGGGTCTTACCACTCTTGATTAAGTTCTATGCGTATCATAATTCATGCCTTAACTTCCATGGGTCTTGTCATTCCTGCCTTAACTTCTATGGTTCTTATCATTCATGCCTTAACTTCCATCTACGACAACATACAAAGGAACTTCTGCTTACCAAGAGTGACATCACTAAGAAGTTTCAGCATATCAGAGTCTGCTAACAATGAATGCAGTTGTTTAATGTCTTGATTGTCCTCACTGTTCTCATCAAAATTCTTTAAAGAATTAGTCAAATGAAGGCGTACCTGTGTAAAAAAGAAGTTACAAAAGAAGTCACCGTCAAGTAATAGTAGTAATCACAACAATGACCTCTCAGGTAATCTATGAATGACTCTTCGCTTGATTAAAAAAAATTATACCACCTTAAGTACAGCATATAAAATTTGTTTACAAATCAAACAATAGGAAACAAACAAGTTCCAAGGAATTTAGGAACACTTAATGAGCAAAATCAATTGTGCAAAATCAATTGTCTGAAACATATGAACTATCATGAGAGGTTGAAAAAATTAAAACAGCAACAAACTGAAGACATCATGAGTAAGGTACCGAACATGAAAGCTTCACATCTCATCAAGGAAGATACAAAATTATATAATCTTCAGTAATGCCCACGAATATATCAAAAGATATCAAGCAAAATATACAATAGTCCAGCAAAAAATTGGAATTGTCATTTACTCTTTTACCAAGAAAATTAAGAAACATACATGAAAATATTTAAGAGAAAACTAAAACCTTGGACTGACTATGCATACAGCACAGAAAAACAGTATTACTCATCATGTAAGATATGCAGTAAGCACTGTGCACTAGCCATGCCTTCTTGACAATTAGCACTGTATGTCCAGTACTCCTCTCTTTGGCCACATTCTCCATGCATTACAAATTAATAGCATGCTGCATTCCTAATCTCCAGAAAGATTTGCAATCCTTTTCTTACTACATTTATAGTTGCAATTATGAACATAAAACAACCTCACTCCTTAGCAGTATATCAGTAATGACACCTTCACTGCAACAGTCCTAATACTATATACACTGTGCACTGTGTACACGAAATGCTCAAAATCTTTTAAAAAATATTCATCACCAATAAAACAGTGGTTAAGAGGTTTCTTAACCCAGCAGATCCAAAATATATCTAAAGGTTCAAAGGACAAACCAACCCTGGTTAGAAACTGGGAAACATCATCCTGTATACTGAACAAAAAAAATTACTGAACATTTAAAAACAAACCTGACGTGTCCGGGGCACTGGATCTAAAAGCTTGTTTGTCCTTATGTGCACTCGAACTCCTTCAATGATTTCTGCTAGCAACCTCACCTGCTCTTTGTCAGTCATTTTCTTTACCAGTAGCTCTTCAGCTTTCTGATAAGCTACATTATACACAATTTTCTGAGCCTCAATTGTAAGTGGTTTCACACCTGTGAAATAATCCAACTTTTAGGAAAAAAAGGGCACTTCTTACAGATGAGAGGAAGACATCTTATGTAGGACAATCATACAGAAATGGCAATCATTCTACCATTCTCTCATATGTAGCATGTATGACAGTGGCTCAGGCAAAACTTCCTCAATCTGTACATTTCTAGAGATTCCACCACAGTGAAGCTCATCTGTACATTTCTAGAGATTCCACCACAGTGAAGCTCATCTCATACATATGTATCTTAATTTGTTATTCAACATATCCTTCAGTTTCTTTTAAATTTGATTCCTAGTTTCCTTGAACTTCTTTATACTGTCTGCATTCAAAGTGTTATCATATAGCTCAGTTAAATCATCCATGACTCTGGCAGTATAAAAGTACTTCCTTACATCATTTCTCATGTTTTTCCACAATATCTTGCTACGTAGGAATTTTACATTAATTTCCTCATTAAAAGAACTTCTGGAATAATGGACATGCCCTAGAATGTTAAACTCTGTCTAAAAATGGTCTTAAAATTTATCAATCTACAACAAAGTTTGGTTGCAGTTCATATGTATATGTATTTTGCTTCATAAATATTATCATTCATTCATTTAACTTATTTCAAGATTATACATGAATGAATATACATCAGAAAGTCATGCATAGGCAGGGTTAGCTCAGAAAAGTCCTTATATAGAGTCTATCAGGTAGGTCAGTAAGTCAGTGTTTGCTGATGAAATGGTGCTCATGGTGGATTTGAGTGAAAAACCACAGAGGCTGGTGTTCCTGTTTGGGAGGGTGTGTGAAAGGAAAAAAGTTGAGAATAAATAAGAATAAAAGCAGGTTATTAGGTTTAACAGTGAACTGAAAGGTCATTTGGAATATGACTGTGAATGGAGAGAACTTGGAGGAAGTAGTGCTTTAAATACCTGGAAGAGGATATGGCAGTGAATGGAACCATAAAACCTAAAGTGAACCACAGTGTGTAATAGGGGGCAATGAAGAATGAATGGAAGGAGAGGTCACTGTCCATGATGTCATATATGGTTATGTTTAATGGTACGATAGTCCCATCGGTGTTGTACAGATGTATCATGGTGTAGTAGGGGACAATGAAGAGTGAATGGAAGGAGAGGTCATTGTTTATGATGTCATAGTAGTCCCATCGGTGTTGTATGCAGGTATTATGAAAAGTTCTAAATCTTGGACTTGCATTATTCTGGTAGGAGGTTCACTACATATTCTGATTTACCTGGGGTTAGCAGGAGTGTTTACACGGAAATATAGGAGTATTTCAAAGTAAAATAACGATAAAACATTCACACAACTGAATCAACTGTTTGAATTTTCCATCACAATTATATAATGTAAAAGACCTAAATTCATAAAATTAAGTGTTACTGTACATCATAATATTGGAAAATAAAACAGATTAATACAGACATTCAAACAACAGAATCATAGGTATATTAGTACTGTATTCAAAAACAAATGACAACACGATAATGTGAATCTTGTGTGTTGAGACTGAATACAATGGTCATGGACAATTGTGCCCATATTTGGGATCCACTTTGGATGTAATCTTATCAGGATGACTTCACAATGAAAGGCACTTTTATGCTACAATTCATTAATGTTTTGTGACAAAGCATGTCTACATCAATTAAACTGAGGACAAATGAAACGGTGAAAATGCTGATGCTTACTCTGAGTAGATAATGAAATGAGTGAAGCATAAGGAAATATGCAAGTTGATAAAAACTTCCTGAATCTTCAAATGTTACTTATCATCTTGTGCATCCATTAAAAATCAAGACAAGAAATCATTCAGATACTCTGCGAACTTGAAAGTCCTATCATTTAGGATCAGTCAGTTCTTAATTTTCAACTCAATACTTTTCTAAGAAATAAAGGAAAAGGTATTCCAATATGAAATTATGTAAAACACATGAAATATAAAGATCAGTTGCATCTGCTGGCATGTACACATTTGGTGCATATGTAAAAAGCTGCACAAGCTATCCCTTTACCATTCACTTATTAATGAAGCCTTCTGTTAACATCTTGGGCATAATGAAGCATCAGTCTGACAGCTTGCAGATCTAAAGCTGGGGAATTCCTCTGAATGATTGCTCTCAAAACAAGAATCCATAACACTTCAATGTATTTATCAAAACTCATCACTAGACTCACCTGTGGTCCAACTTAATGACATCATTTTTCGTAGTTCAAGAACCTTATGTAGTTTTTCCCAATAAGGAGCACCAAGTGGATTTTGGGAATGACGACCAGAAGACGATGCTATCCACGTCTTAGATTTTCGGGTATTATACTGGGTTAGCAGGGTTTTAAACTGCTCAAAGACTTGGTTTTTGGTGTACCTGTTAAGAGGCAATATATGTAAGGTAACTTGCATCTGAAAACAGTTCTAACAACCTAAAAAAACATTTGACACAGACAGAGCAAGAAAAATGAAATGAAAGAAAACCTAAAGGCCTGTTAAATGTGATGATAAAAACTTCTCTGCCTCTAGCAGCTTACCTCCCACACCATATATTCTTAAGACCTTCCACAAAGCATCTCTATTAACCCTATCATATGCCTTCTCCAGATCCACAAATGCTACTTACAAATTTATCTGTTTTCTAAGTATGTCTCACATATATTATTCAAAGTATCAATCAATTGTGTATCAAGGGCACTAATACATTTCTTTAATTTTGATTTCCTCATTCTATAAACGAATATATATATATATATAGCGTGGGCTATGGATAGAGTTGTGCGCAGGAGGATGGATGTGCTGGAAATGAGATGTTTGAGGACAATGTGTGGTGTGAGGTGGCTTGATCGAGTGAGTAACGAAGGGTAAGAGAGATGTGTGGAAATAAAAAGAGCGTGGTTGAGAGAGCAGAAGAGGGTGTTTTGAAGTGGTTTGGGCACATGGAGAGAATGAGTGAGGAAAGATTGACCAAGAGGATATATGTGTCGGAGGTGGAGGGAACGAGGCGAAGAGGGAGACCAAATTGGAGGTGGAAAGATGGAGTGAAAAAGATTTTGTGTGATCGGGGCCTGAACATGCAGGAGGGTGAAAGGAGGGCAAGGAATAGAGTGAATTGGAGCGATGTGGTATACCGGGGTTGACGTGCTGTCAGTGGATTGAATCAAGGCATGTGAAGCGTCTGGGGTAAACCATGGAAAGCTGTGTAGGTATGTATATTTGAGTGTGTGGACGTATGTATATACATGTGTATGGGGGGGGGGGCATTTCTTTCGTCTGTTTCCTTGCGCTACCTCGCAAACGCGGGAGACAGTGACAAAGTATAATATCCCTGGGGATAGGGGATAGGGGAGAAAGAATACTTCCCACGTAGTCCCTGCGTGTCGTAGAAGGCGACTAAAAGGGGAGGGAGCGGGGGGGCTGGAAAACCTCCCCTCTTGTATTTTTTTTAATTTTCCAAAAGCAGGAACAGAGAAGGGGGCCAGGTGAGGATATTCCCTCAGAGGCCCAGTCCTCTGTTCTTAACGCTACCTTGCTAATGCGGGAAATGGCGAATAGTTTGAAAGAAAAGAAAGATATATATATATATTGTTACGAACACGTGTGTGTTTGTATCTATTTCTTACCAGGGCGAGGAGTGATGCCAGAGGCTGGCTCGGAGTTTCTGTCCACCCAGTATTCTGATGGGGTCAGCTGCGGGGGTATTTCACAACCGTATGTCATCGGTGCTGAGTTCGCAAGAAACCGAAGAGTGTAACTATGCCGAGACTCTGGACCCTCCAACCAATAAGAATTGCTCCTATATTTCTATAGCCAATCGATATGTAAGGTTTATAGCAGCAAGGGTGAACACTTGTCTTCTTGTACCCACTACACCCGCTGAGATTCGATTTCTCTCTCTCCAGCCCAGCGAGGTGGGTGGTGTCCCCTGCTGTAAGCCTGTTACCCGAGTGCTGTGCTATAAAGCCGTTACTGCTATAAGCCCGTTACCCGACTGTTGTGCTATTTTACCCGAGTGCTGTGCTATAAAGCCGTTACTGCTATAAGCCCGTTACCCGACTGTTGTGCTATAAGTGTTTACTGTGTTACATCAGATTTAGCTAAGTGTTTACTGTGTTACATCAGGTTTAGATAAGTGTAACGATGAAGTTCATTGTGTCATGTCAAGCGTATCTAAGTGTCACAAGAAAGAGATCTCCTGGCTTGAAATCTTATCTGGAATGTTATCTCATGTTCAATGTTAAACTCACTTTCAGTGTTAACGTAATGATTCATGCTTGATTTATGTGCCTATCTTTGTACACTTGAATTCTTTCATTATAAGTAGATTTAATGTAATGCTGGTCTGTAATTCAATCCCATAACTTTATTATTGTGTTATCCTGAGTTGTGCAACAACAAATCTATAAGTGTAGAGTTCGTAACAATATATATATATATATATATATATATATATATATATATATATATATATATATATATACATATATATTTTGCTTTGTCGCTGTCTCCCGCGTTTGCAACGTAGCGCAAGGAAACAGACGAAAGAAATGGCCCAACCCACCCCCATACACATGTATATACATACATCCACACACACAAATATACATACCTACACAGCTTTCCATGGTTTACCCCAGACGCTTCACATGCCCTGATTCAATCCATTGACAGCACGTCAACCCCGGTATACCACATCGATCCAATTCACTCTATTCCTTGCCCTCCTTTCACCCTCCTGCATGTTCAGGCCCCGATCACACAAAATCTTTTTCACTCCATCTTTCCACCTCCAATTTGGTCTCCCACTTCTCCTCGTTCCCTCCACCTCCGACACATATATCCTCTTGGTCAATCTTTCCTCACTCATTCTCTCCATGTGCCCAAACCATTTCAAAACACCTTCCTCTGCTCTCTCAACCACGCTCTTTTTATTTCCACACATCTCTCTTACCCTTACGTAACTTACTCGATCAAACCACCTCACACCACACATTGTCCTCAAACATCTCATTTCCAGCACATCCATCCTCCTGCGCACAACTCTATCCATAGCCCACGCCTCGCAACCATACAACATTGTTGGAACCACTATTCCTTCAAACATACCCATTTTTGCTTTCCGAGATAATGTTCTCGACTTCCAAACATTCTTCAAGGCTCCCAGGATTTTCGCCCCCTCCCCCACCCTACGATCCACTTCCGCTTCCATGGTTCCATCCGCTGCCAGATCCACTCCCAGACATCTAAAACACTTTACTTCCTCCAGTTTTTCTCCATTCAAACGTACCTCCCAATTGACTTGACCCTCAACCCTACTGTACCTAATTACCTTGCTCTTATTCACATTTACTCTTAACTTTCTTCTTTCACACACTTTACCAAACTCAGTCACCAGCTTCTGCAGTTTCTCACATGAATCAGCCACCAGCGCTGTATCATCAGCGAACAACAACTGACTCACTTCCAAAGCTCTCTCATCCCCAACAGACTTCATACTTGCCCCTCTTTCCAAAACTCTTGCATTCACCTCCCTAACAACCCCATCCATAAACAAATTAAACAACCATGGAGACATCACACACCCCTACCACAAACCTACATTCACTGAGAACCAATCACTTTCCTCTCTTCCTACACGTACGCATGCCTTACATCCTCGATAAAAACTTTTCACTGCTTCTAACAACTTGCCTCCCACACCATATATTCTTAATACCTTCCACAGAGCATCTCTATCAACTCTATCATATGCCTTCTCTAGATCCATAAATGCTACATACAAATCCATTTGCTTTTCTAAGTATTTCTCACATACATTCTTCAAAGCAAACACCTGATCCACACATCCTCTACCACTTCTGAAACCACACTGCTCTTCCCCTATCCGATGCTCTGTACATGCCTTCAACCTCTCAATCAATACCGTCCCATATAATTTACCAGGAATACTCAACAAACTTATACCTCTGTAATTTGAGCACTCACTCTTATCCCCTTTGCTTTTGTACAATGGCACTATGCACGCATTCCGCCAATCCTCAGGCACCTCACCATGAGGCATACATACCTTAAATAACCTTACCAACCAGTCAATAATACAGTCACCCCCTTTTTTAATAAATTCCACTGCAATACCATCCAAACCTGCTGCCTTGCCGGCTTTCATCTTCCGCAAAGCTTTTACTACCTCTTCTCTGTTTACCAAATCATTTTCCCTAACCCTCTCACTTTGCACACCACCTCGACCAAAACACCCTACATCTGCCACTCTATCATCAAACACATTCAACAAACCTTCAAAATACTCACTCCATCGCCTTCTCACATCACCACTACTTGTTATCACCTCCCCATTTGCGCCCTTCGCTGAAGTTCCCATTTGCTCCCTTGTCTTACGCACTTTATTTACCTCCTTCCAGAACATCTTTTTATTCTCCCTAAAATTTAATGATACTCTCTCATCCCAACTCTCATTTGCCCTCTTTTTCACCTCATGCACCTTTCTCTTGACCTCCTGTCTCTTTCTTTTATACATCTCCCACTCAATTGCATTTTTTCCCTGCAAAAATCATCCAAATGCCTCTCTCTTCTCTTTCACTAATAATCTTACTTCTTCATCCCACCACTCACCACCCTTTCTAATCAACCCACCTCCCACTCCTCTCATGCCACAAGCATCTTTTGCGCAATCCATCACTGCTTCCCTAAATACATCCCATTCCTCCCCCAATCCCCTTACTTCCATTGTTCTCACCTTTTTCCATTCTGTACTCAGTCTCTCCTGGTACTTCCTCACACAAGTCTCCTTCCCAAGCTCACTTACTCTCACCACCCTCTTCACCCCAACATTCACTCTTCTTTTCTGAAAACCCATACAAATCTTCACCTTAGCCTCCACAAGATAATTTATTGAGTATTCCTGGTAAATTATATGGGACGGTATTGATTGAGAGGTTGAAGGCATGTACAGAGCATCAGATTGGGGAAGAGCAGTGTGGTTTCAGAAGTGGTAGAGGATGTGTGGATCAGGTGTTTTCATTGAAGAATGTATGTGAGAAATACTTAGAAAAGCAAATGGATTTGTATGTAGCATTTATGGATCTGGAGAAGGCATATGATAGAATTGATAGAGATGCTATGTGGAAGGTACTAAGAATATATGGTGTGGGAGGCAAGTTGTTAGAAGCAGTGAAAAGTTTTTATCAAGGATGTAAGGCATGTGTACGTGTAGGAAGAGAGGAAAGTGATTGGTTCTCAGTGAATGTAGGTTTGCGGCAGGGGTGTGTGATGTCTCCATGGTTGTTTAATTTGTATATGGATGGGGTTTTTAGGGAGGTGAATGCAAGAGTTTTGGAAAGAGGGGCAAGTATGCAGTCTGTTGGGGATGAAAGAGCTTCGGAAGTGAGTCAGTTGTTGTTCGCTGATGATACAGCGCTGGTGGCTGATTCATGTGAGAAACTGCAGAAACTGCTGGTGACTGAGTTTGGTAAAGTGTGTGAAAGAAGAAAGTTAAGAGTAAATATGAATAAGAGCAAGGTTATTAGGTACAGTAGGGTTGAGGGTCAAGTCAATTGGGAGGTAAGTTTGAATGGAGAAAAACTGGAGGAAGTAAAGTGTTTTAGATATCTGGGAGTGAATCTGGGAGCAGATGGAACCATGGAAGCGGAAGTGAATCATAGGGTGGGGGAGGGGGCGAAAATCCTGGGAGCCTTGAAGAATGTTTGGAAGTCGAGAACATTATCTCAGAAAGCAAAAATGGGCATGTTTGAAGGAATAGTGGTTCCAACAATGTTGTATGGTTGCAAGGCGTGGGCTATGGATAGAGTTGTGCGCAGGAGGGTGGATGTGCTGGAAATGAGATGTTTGAGGACAATATGTGGTGTGAGGTGGTTTGATCGACTAAGTAATGTGTGGAAATAAAAAGAGCGTGATTGAGAGAGCAGAAGAGGGTGTTTTGAAATGGTTTGGGCACATGGAGAGAATGAGTGAGGAAAGATTGACCAAGAGGATATATGTGTCGGAGGTGGAGGGAATGAGGAGAAGTGGGAGACCAAATTGGAGGTGGAAAGATGGAGTGAAAAAGATTTTGAGTGATTGGGGCCTGAACATGCAGGAGGGTGAAAGGCGGGCAAGGAATAGAGTGAATTGGATCAATGTGGTATACTGGGGTCGACATGCTATCAATGGATTGAATCAGGGCATGTGAAGCATCTGGGGTAAACCATGAAAAGTTCTGTGGGGCCTGGATGTGGAAAGGGAGCTGTGGTTTCGGGCATTATTACATGACAGCTAGAGACTGAGTGTGAACGAATGGGGCCTTTGTTGTCTTTTCCTAGCGCTACCTCGCACACATGAGGGGGGAGGGGGATGTTATTCCATGTGTGGCGAGGTGGCGATGGGAATAAATAAAGGCAGACAGTATGAATTAAGTACATGTGTATATATGTATATGTCTGTGTGTGTATATATATGGGTACATTGACATGTATAGGTATGTATATATGCGTGTGGACGTGTATGTATATACATGTGTATGGGGGTGGGTTGGGCCATTTCTTTCGTCAGTTTCCTTGCCGTACCTCGCAAACGCGGGAGACAGCGACAAAGCAAAATAAATAAAATGATAAATATATATTTTGTTTTTTTCATACTATTCGCCATTGCCTACATTAGCGTGGGTATATATATGTATACGTTGAGATGTATAGGTATGTACATGTGCGTGTGTGGAAGTGTATGTATATACACACATAGTTATCCCTAGTGATAGGGGAGAAAGAATATTTCCCATGTATTCCCTGTGTGTCAGAAGGCAACTAAAAGGGGAGGGAGCGGGGGGGCTGGAAATCTTCCCCTCTCGTTTTTAATTTCCCAAAAGAAGGAACAGAGAAGGGGGCAAGAGAGGATATTCCCTCAAAGGCTCAGTCCTCTGTTCTCGACGCTACTATGCTAATGCGGGAAATGGTGAATGGTATGAAAAAAAAAAATATATATATATATGAAAAAAACACTTACCCATATCCAAACTCTTGCATTTTCTCAGTGATCTTGGTAAACACTTCATCTTTGCATGCATGAGATGATGATGCAGATGCTTGGTATTTAATATAGAGATCCAATAGATGGTTGACTGCCTCATGACTCCAGTAGATTATCTCTACATCTGCAATTTGGACAAACAAAAAAGAAAACTTTACACTGAAAAACAGGGAAATGTAGTGACTCAAAAATTTTGTTCCACAACTGCAAGCCAAAGTAAAACTATCATGACCAGATAGGACACTGAATCTGTGTGTGGATAGAAGACTGGCTCTAAATGGTAACAGAGAGGTATTGGGGAAGCATTCGACCGGCTGTACGTGTCTGGCAGATTTCCACAAGGTTCATTCCTGGGACCCTTACTTGTCATCATTAACATCAATGACCTAGAAAGGGAACTCACCAGCAGCATTTTCAATTTTGCCAACAAAATGAATTTAAGAAATAGAGCTAACTCAAAGAAGACTGATTGAGACATACTGGTAGAGTGGACAGAGATATAGCAGATGAATTTCAAAGTAGACCAATGTAAAAAGTTATGTACTTTGGTGCCAAACATATAAATCATGAGCACAAAATGCTTGGTAAATTACTACAATAAATAATAAAGAAAAGGGCCTTGAAGTGATTATCAGCAATGGCCATAAATACAACAAACAATGCCTAGCTACATATAAAAAAGCCAACAGGATATATGGTTTCATAGCTTGAAATAGAAACTAAAACATAAAGGATATCATACTCTCTACAGTGCTCTGGTTAGACCTCACTTGGATCATGCTATTCAGTCCTGGTCACCAAACCGATCAAAAACAGAAGAGAATTCAAAGAAGACCAATCATACTAATCCCTTCACTCAGAAATAAGCCGTCTCAAAATTGTTTGAGGTTACCAGCAGGATACAGCAAGGTTCTATTCTGGGACCATTACTCACTTTCCTCTTTATGAATGACTTTCCATAGGGTAAGGGCTCCAACCTTAATATGTATGCAGACAATGCAAAGGTCATGCAGGAAAAGAATATTACAGATGATTGCATCAACTTACAAGAAGAGTTTGACAGGCTCCAAAATTACTGACACATGGATGACAAAGTCTAACCCAGGCAAATGTAAAGTAATGAGGACAAGTCACAACAAAAAAAGCACTTGATATAAATATCCTGCAGGAGTGTGTGTTTGAGACAGACTTTGGAGTATACACTGGCCCTAAACTGTTGCCAGAGTCCCACCCTAGGAGAGAAGTTACGACTAAATATCTGCTAGCAAACAGCACAATGACTCTTAAGTTTCCAGATAAGAAAGTTAGGCTATCAGGTTAAGTAGGGTTGAGGGACAAGTAAATTGGGAGGTAAGTTTGAATGGAGAAAAACTGGAAGAAGTGAAGTTTTAGATATCTGGGAGTGGATTTAGCACCAGATGGAACCATGGAAGCGGAAGTGAGTCACAGGGTGGGGGAGGGGGGCGAAGATTCTGGGAGCATTGAAGAATGTGTGGAAGGCAAGAACGTTACCTTGGAAGGCAAAAATGTGTATGTTTGAAAGAGTAGTGGCTCCAACAATGTTATGTCGTTACGAGGCATGGGCTATAGATAGGGTTGTGCGGAGGAGGCTGGATATATTGGAAATGAAATGTTTGAGAACACTATGTGGTGTGAGGTGGTTTGATCGAGTAAACAATGAAAGAGTAGGAGAGATGTGTGGTAATAAAAAGAGTGTGGTTGAGAGAGCAGAAGAGGGAGTTTTGAAATGGTTTGGTCACATGGAGAGAATGAGTGAGGAAAGATTGACAAAGTGGATATATGTGTCAAAGGTAGAGGGAACAAGGAGAAGCGGGAGACCAAAGTGGAGGTGGAAGGATGGAGTAAAAAGGATTTTGAGCAATTCGGGCCTAAACATACAGGAGGGTGTAGGGCGTGCAGGGAATAGAGTGAACTGGAACAATGTGGTATACCGGGTTTAACGTGCTGTCAACGGATTGAACCAGGGCATGTGAAGCGTCTGGGGTAAACCATGGAAAGTTATGTGGGGCCTGGATGTGGAAAGGGAGCTGTGGTTTCAGTGCATGCATAAATATGTACATGTGTATATATGTATATGTCTGTGTATGTATAAGTATGTATATGATGAAATGTATATATATGTGTGTGTGTGGGCGTTTATGAATATACATATGTATGTGGGTGGGTTGTTCCATTCTTTCGTCTGTTTCCTTGCACTACCTCACTGATGCAGGAGACAGCAATTAAGTACAATGAATATAAAGAATAAGTTTCCAGATGAGGAAATATTCAACAAGCTGTTAATATCCTAAACAAGGCCATAACTAGAACATGCTTTTCAAGTTTGTTTCTGCACTTACAGAAATGCAAAAACCTTAGAGGGCAAAGGAGGGCAACAAATATGGTAGCAGAATTAAAGAAGCTGAGTTATGGAGAAGCCTCAAGGCTTTAATTCTCCCCCACCCTGGAAAAGATGATAGTGACGAGTGACCTGTTCAAAAAATAATCTTTTAAAACAGACCGATGATGTAAACAATGAACATCTCTGCATGAGAATAAGGATAGAGCCAGATGACATAACATGAAATTAAGCAAAACGTTTTTTCAAAAAGATAGAAAAAAGTATCTATAATATGAGTGGTGGATGAATGGAACAGAATGACTGACATGGTTAATGCAAAGAGCATACATAAATTTTAGAAACATTGACAGGAGAGAAATTTCAAGAGATGGGGCCCCATAAGGGTAAAACTCCCTCCCTGTACAATACAAATGGGTAATCACACACAAAGGGAGTGCAAAACAGACAGGCCCAGCAATGACTTGTCTTATGAAGTCTTCCGCTAACATTACCATTCATCATAGCACCATTCAAGTAACATGCGACATACTATCAATATGTTGTCCCATCCTAAAATAACATGAGGAGGCCCTCCCAAATTTACATTCTATGGCCTTTTTTGGCTGATGAAACTGACTGATAGAGCTAAATCACCAAAGTCTATCATTTAGTGTATATGCCTAAACACTAGCAGAAAGATAGCAAATGCTTCTATTTCTAATCAACAATAACATGATACAATCTTGTTTTGTGCCCCTAGGCCATATCTCTCAAGTTCCTTCTATATCGGATGACAGCATCTCATTACATTCACCATGATTTCCTCTATATCGGATGACAGCATCTCATTACATTCATCATGATTTCCTTTCTTCACTGTCCTTGTAATGTATCTTAATGAGTTAATAATAAACAGAAAAGTAATCTATATACAAAGGTATATTACAAATAGGTTTGCAAAATAAAAGAAAATAATGTGAAGTCATAACTCTATGATCAGAACAAGTTATCTTTAATGTACAAGATACAGCTATATACCATTAACATCAAGAGGATTCCTGATAAGGACACAGCTTCCATCCTCTTATTACGATATTTCACATTATACTAACCTCCAGTAAACTTGGAAACATCAGGACTATAGCAGACAGCTTCTTCAGTTTCCTTGACTCTTCGCATTTCCTCCATAAATGGAAAGACATTTCCCTGAACATATCCTTGACGCAACAAACCCATGTGAATTGCAATCTGTGGAAATGTCAACCATTAACCATTAACATAAACATTAATTAAGAATGAAACTGGCATGAATGGAGATGATCTCACCTGAAAAACACCCTGGTGTGCAAAATGAACATGTAAAGAGCACTTTTAAATTGTAGTAGTCCACATTTCACTTTAAAACACTGTGCCTGGGTTGAGGATCCATATAAAGGATTTTGGTAGCAGTTTTCATCCCTGGAATTAGGAATAATCAATATATAATGACAGACAGATGGCAACAAATATATTAATTCACAATACATTTCATTTATCATATGAGTAAACACTCCCACTTATTATAAGGTAGGATTTGGAAGTTGCTCTGATGCTTTGGACTACTTATCTACTCCTTATCATCTTGGTCAGTAAATGACCATATCTAATAATGAGCTGCACCAGGAGAATTTTTCAATTCATTTTTTTTTTATATTTTTTTTTTTTATTATACTTTGTCGCTGTCTCCCACGTTTGCGAGGTAGCGCAAGGAAACAGACGAAAGAAATGGCCCAACCCCCCCCCCATACACATGTATATACATACGTCCACACACGCAAATATACATACCTACACAGCTTTCCATGGTTTATCCCAGACGCTTCACATGCCTTGATTCAATCCACTGACAGCACGTCAACCCCGGTATACCACATCGCTCCAATTCACTCTATTCCTTGCCCTCCTTTCACCCTCCTGCATGCTCAGGCCCCGATCACACAAAATCTTTTTCACTCCATCTTTCCACCTCCAATTCATATAATTTTCAATTCATATAATCAGAAAAGTCAAGGGGAAAGTTGGAGGCTGTGTGAGTTACCTGTTGTCAGTTGCTATGTATGAGACAGAGTGATTCTAAGAACTGAACGCCAGCAACCCACACATAAATGAAACAAAGTGAGAAGATAGTAATCAGGGCCAATGGAGGAATGTGACAAAGTTGTGCTGATTCACTGTGACATAATCATCCCTCCTGATACCTAGGCAGTTGTACAGATGAGTATCACATTAACGATTTATAGAAAAAATTCATGTTAACAAGGTTACCTAAATTGCACCTACAAATGTGTAAATGCAGAATAGAAACACTTTATGAAGTCCCAATAGAAAACACACAAACCTTTGAGTCCATACAGACCACAAAATGTGTTAATGCAGTCCCAAACCCCCCAAAAAATAGTTCAGATCAAAAAATGTATTAATGCACGTGTGACTATAAAAAACTACACCCAAAATTTGAGATAAAAAGAGCCACAAGAAAGTTAAAGCAATCCCAACCACAAAACGTGGATATTTTCCAGTTTAATTTGGCTACTGAGCATTTTTGTGTGTAGTTTGTGTAGATATTAGGAAGACAGGACAGAGTTTAAGAGTTTTGCATCACAACAGCCCACCTATTGAGATGATATAATTAGTCCCACAATAAAAGTATAATACTGTAGCCTGCCAAGTTTTGCTAGGTCTAGTTAATGGCAGAAGCATAAAAGCAACCTGCTTTCAAGACTGAAACCAAAATAATACATACAGAAGAAAGACACCCAACAGCAGAGTATAAAGAAGTGCTACATAACTCAAGTGGTATCAATGAGAAAGCTTACTCAATTCAATGTTTACACATCTTTTGCTTTTGTTCTTACTAATCTTCATATTTTTTACAAATCCCACTTATCAATTAGCAGGAATAGTACACTTTTCACATCTCTTGTATCTGTTTCTAAATTAGCACTGCCCTCTATTTACTAACCTCAGGAACATCACGCTTTGGATATCCTGTAGCAGCATAAGCCTTGGCTACCTGAAGCCACAGGTCACTAACTTGGTGGCTTAAGTTCTGGTTGACATGGGACTCCAAAACATCTGGATAGACATGTAACAGTGCTCTCGACTCTTCTGATGACCACAGCTGTTGACTCACCTCTGTAAAGTTCTTAAAATAATGTACTTACTAAAGTCACTTGTATATTTCTGGTACACATTATATCAATTGATCAACCTTCTTGTATGGACCAGAATGAACAAAAGTTCACAAAAGACAAAGACATAAAAAATTACCTTTTATGACATTGTTTAAAATATCCCTGGACACACAAGCATAAATTTGTAAGTAAATTTACACATACATGCACAAATGAGTGAGCTCTGTCTTGGAAAGATGTGAAGGCAGGGTAGAATGCTTGAATCTAGACTGCCAGAAATTATTTGACACTAAACTGCATGGAAGGCTGAATCATCAGGCAGGAATAAGGGGGAGACTCCTTCAATGGACAGATTATATAAGTGGGCTGAGGTCATTAGCAGAGTGCCTCAAGGTTCTATTCTGGGACCATTACTCTTCTTGATCTATGTTAATGACTTGCCTAAGGGTATGGACTCCCCAAGTCTAGTTTCGGGTAATAAAAAGATCAAGAGGGAAGTAAAAACTGTGAAAGACTGTATCACCTTACAAGAGAGCTTTGACAAACTTCAAAGTCTGTCACATACATAGTTGATGAATTTCAACTCGAGTAAATGTAGTGTAACACGAAAGTAATGAAAAAAATGCCTCAATATGATTATCAAGCAGGTAAAAAGCTGTAGGAATATATGTGAAAGAAAGACTTGGGAGTTGATCTTGTCCCAAACCTGTCACCAGAGTCACATTTTGGCAAATAGTTTAGGAGACCAACTAATAAGGATACCAATGGTCTGCTGGCAAATATATGATTAGCTTTCAAGTTCAGGATTAAGGAATTTTACAGCAAGCTAGTCATATCATACAAAAAACAAAACTAAAACAAGCTTCTCAAGTTTGGTCATCATACTTGCAGAAGCATAAAAGAAGGCCCAGAGGAGCACAAAGAAGAGAAGAATGTACAGTGTGACTTGAATGCAACACTCCCCCCTCATTTCACTATACCATTCACTTTGACTCTCATTCCACAAGCCACCATGCCCCATACACATCATATTAACCAGTCAGTCATCTAATTTGATGGTCCTTTGAAATATGCAATTTTTCTCTTTTCACACCTTCTTTGGCTGTTATCACTGACCTAATCACTATCCTCACTACTGCTTCTCTCTCTTCTCTTGTTCTTCTTACTCTAGCCACCTCTTTCCTAACATTTTCTGATTTTCTCTGAGGTTCATCAATGTTACCCCATGACCCTCTCATCTCTCATACCTTTCCCTAAACCCTCTGCCACTTTCTCTTGTCTTCCTAATCATCTGCAGTCCTTCCATACAGGTACTATCCATACATTCCCCTTTTCTCTTTCATTTGTGACTATGGCTTTTGCCAATGAATGAAAGATTTTTTTTTTTTTTTTTTTTTTGCTTTGTCGCTGTCTCCCGCGTTTGCGAGGTAGCGCAAGGAAACAGACGAAAGAAATGGCCCAACCCACCCCCATACACATGTATATACACACGTCCACACATGCAAATATACATACCTACACAGCTTTCCATGGTTTACCCCAGACGCTTCACATGCCTTGATTCAATCCACTGACAGCACGTCAACCCCGGTATGCCACATCGCTCCAATTCACTCTATTCCTTGCCCTCCTTTCACCCTCCTGCATGTTCAGGCCCCGATCACACAAAATCTTTTTCACTCCATCTTTCCACCTCCAATTTGGTCTCCCTCCTCCTCGTTCCCTCCACCTCCGACACATATATCCTCTTGGTCAATCTTTCCTCACTCATTCTCTCCATGTGCCCGAACCATTTCAAAACCCCCTCTTCTGCTCTCTCAACCACGCTCTTTTTATTTCCACACATCTCTCTTACCCTTACGTTACTTACTCGATCAAACCACCTCACACCACACATTGTCCTCAAACATCTCATTTCCAGCACATCCATCCTCCTGCGCACAACTCTATCCATAGCCCACGCCTCGCAACCATACAACATTGTTGGAACCACTATTCCTTCAAACATACCCATTTTTGCTTTCCGAGATAATGTTCTCGACTTCCACACATTCTTCAAGGCTCCCAGAATTTTCGCCCCCTCCCCCACCCTATGATCCACTTCCGCTTCCATGGTTCCATCCGCTGCCAGATCCACTCCCAGATATCTAAAACACTTCACTTCCTCCAGTTTTTCTCCATTTAAACTCACCTCCCAATTGACTTGACCCTCAACCCTACTGTACCTAATAACCTTGCTCTTATTCACATTTACTCTTAACTTTCTTCTTTCACACACTTTACCAAACTCAGTCACCAGCTTTTTCTGCAGTTTCTCACATGAATCAGCCACCAGCGCTGTATCATCAGCGAACAACAACTGACTCACTTCCCAAGCTCTCTCATCCACAACAGACTTCATACTTGCCCCTCTTTCCAAAACTCTTGCATTCACCTCCCTAACAACCCCATCCATAAACAAATTAAACAACCATGGAGACATCACACACCCCTGCCGCAAACCTACATTCACTGAGAACCAATCACTTTCCTCTCTTCCTACACGTACACATGCCTTACATCCTCGATAAAAACTTTTCACTGCTTCTAACAACTTACCTCCCACACCATATATTCTTAATACCTTCCACAGAGCATCTCTATCAACTCTATCATATGCCTTCTCCAGATCCATAAATGCTACATACAAATCCATGATATATCAAGTTATATACTGTTGACTACTTAGTCAGGCCATCCAGCATTTGTATGGCCAAAAGTGAGGCATCTAAGGAGTGGTAGAAACCATTTATAATCCAACTATATAATGGCAAGGAAAACAAAATGGAATACTTGAATTACTGCATTAAAAGTCCATTGAGTATACCTAAAAAGGTGTAAAATGAGAGTAGTGACTGAATGGGAGGTGGCATGCATAAATCATCTGACCAGAGAGGAAAGGTGTGGCTTCAGGAGAAGCACAGAATGTCCAGACCGTGTCTGCTCTAAATAATTTGTTTGACAAATACTAGGAGATAAAGAGTGAATTGTATGTGGAATTTTTGGATCTAGAGAAAGAAAGAAGCTATGAATATATGGGTCAAATAGAAAATTATCAAATGCAGTTTTAGAGTGAGAGGCAGCGCTGTGGTATGCTGAGAGTAGTGGGTACAGGAGGTGACTCAATCGATGTATGTAGATGACAACTTTGGTGGCAGACTCAAGAAAGAAAGTCCAAAAGCTGGTGACAATCTTTGAGAAAGATTTGAAAAAAGAAAGTTTCTTGGGTAAGGCCCATTCCTTGCAACAATATATGGGTTTCTGTAATACAGTTCGGCTGCCTTAACTAGATAGGACCGTCAAACATCTGTCTTCTAAGCTTCAAAGGCAAGATATAAATCATGAACATTTACCATACCTATGTATAGTACAGCGTTCTTAAAGACAATGAATGAAAACTTACGGAGCCTTAAACGGAATTTCCTTCTGATCCTCATTTCCACTGTTCTAGAAGTTTGTATGTGTGGCCAACGACCATATACTCCATAAATCTCAGCCAGTTCACGGTAGTATGGAACATCTCGGCGTATAGCTCCTGGCAGACTATTGTGGTATTGACATTTCTCAAACCCTTTAATCATGCCATTCAGAATCTCCTTCAGCTTAAAAGTTGTGAAGCTAAACCCAACATCTTCTAGTTTCTGAAGAAAGAGTAATGGTTACCTATGAAAGTATATTTCCAATCTAACTAGTCTTAAAAGTAGAAAGACAATACTGTATATTATCTGTAACTAAAGCAAAATAATCTACTAAGGACTAGCATGTTGTTTGTTTGATTAACTTCACATTCAAGAATAATACAAATAAAACAAAACATACATATTTTTCATTTATGCCTTACTCCCTTTCCTTCATTCAAAAGTAACATCAGGAACAAAATACACAACAGCCTCATTTGCACACAACCAGTCTCTAATTGATGTATAATGCACAAAAACCAGAGACTATCAACCACAGTAAAGCACCACAGACTATTCCAAGGCTTGCCCTGACCACTTCATATGTCTTGGTTCAGCTAATTAATGGCACATCACCTCCCACATACTACATTACTTCAACTCTTCTATCTAACATACACCTTTCACCCCACTGAGTGAGTGTTCAGACTCCACCTCCCCATAGCTTCCATGGTTTCCCCAAAGAATAAGGAAAATAGTTAAAAGATAAGCATCACATTGAGAAAAATAATGTGATGGGAAAGATACCACAAAAAACAGAGTATGAACAGGAAAAAGAAAATGGAAGAAGAAAAAGAGCAATTTTCAGGAAAGAAATAAGAGAGCCAGAGGAAAAAGCATGACATGCAGACAGGGAAATCAAGGAATCTCATAAAAGAGAAAAAGGGAATAATCCAGTCACACGACTGGCAGCCTATGTAAACAGTGAAATCAAGGAATCTCATAAAAGAGATAAGGGATTAATCCATTCTCTGTCACAAGACAGCCTATGTAACAAACCAACATTGCAAAAATTAACATAATGAGCATCTGCTTACAGGAGTTTGACAAAGACCAATTGTGACCTCTGTACGGAGCATGGGAGAACTTGGCAATGACATTGGCACTGTCACAATAAAAGCAGCGTTTCTGATCCACTAAATCATCTATTTTCTAATTTCTGAACCAGGGCATGTGAAGCATCCAGGGTAAACCATGGAAAGGTCTGTAAGGCCTAGTTGTGAATAGGTAGCTGTGGTTTTGGTGCAGTACACATAACGGCTAGAGAACGGATAGGAGCAGATGTGATCTTTCTGTATCTGTTCCTGGCACTACCTTCCATGGGAATTGATCAAATATAATTAAAAAATTGATAAATAAAAACATGCATCTAAAAATATGCCTATCTTCTTGAGTAAGGTATTTCTCTGTCACCCCTATTACTTGCTTTTACATAATCCAAATGCTACTTACAAGTCACTCTCTTCTTCCAGGTGTTGCCAACATAAATTCTACAATAACAGATATATGAAGTTACTGTACACATGCGCTCTACCTCCCATGAAACTACATCATTCCTCCACAGTACAGTAAACCCTCAATTTAATGGACCCCGACATAACGGATTTCGGATTTAACAGAACAGGCAAATAATAGTGCATTAATTAACAATAATTCAAAATATAAGAAAAGATTAAAAATCTCAAACGCTACACCATGCACATTTCATATCGCACTTGTTTTTGGTAGCATGGGGTATACTCACTTTGTTTCAGTCTCAGTCTGCCTCAAGCTATCGTGCTGTCAGGCTGTATACAGAGAATTGTGACTTTATCTAGATAATAACTTTGCAGTCCTTACAATTCAAAATGGAATCAAGTGATAGAGGAGTCAAAAGCAGGCATGTGAACTGTATATTGTATTAAAGAATGACCCATAGGTTACATTCACTTTATTGGACTTTCAGCATCAACGGACACCCTCCCCATTAGTCCGTTATATCAAGGGTTTACTGTAATCTACTCTGTGCTACCAAACAGCTAATCTACCATCAGATTTAGCAGCCAGTTCTTTGCTGTCATATCTAGATATCTGAAAAACTAAGACAGTTTTGAGAAAACTAGATACCCTAATCAATTATCATTTATACATCTATCCTGAAATGAACATAATCGTATTCCCTTCACTTATTATAAACACTTAGCTCTATAAATGAAAAATAATATATTACCTGTGTTATTTCATCCCAAAGAACACTATTATCAACAGCAGGATCCATAAAACGACCAATACAGTCTTTATATGCTTGGAGAAGTGTTCTTGAACCGCTGGTTGGAAAACGCTCTGAAAACGGAAACATGCAATATGTAACAAAGAATATCTTCTTCCAATACCTAACTGAATTTCCCATCTTAGTGAGGTGGCATAAGGAACATACGAAGAATGGCTTCATTTTCTATGGTCCGTTTCCTAGGTGTCAAGAATAATATACTAAAATCAGGTAACACCCATAGCCATGTCAAACAGATTATTCCATGGTCTACCCTGAAACCTTCCTAAGCTTTGGTTCAGCCCACTGGCAGCACATCACTCCAAAAGACTACAAATCAAATTCATTCTATCCACAACATACCTCATCCTCCTAAAATGTTCAGGCCCCCAATACCCCTGTACCTCCTTTATACCATCCATCCTTCTAGGTTTTCCTCCTTCTTGCTCCTTTCACTTCTGAAACTTATATCTTTATTCAGTCTGTCTTTACTTGTCCTCTCCATGTGCCCATACCATTTCAGAACACCTTGATCAGCACTGTCAATAAGACTGCACTTACTACCAAATTTCTCTGTGACCCAGTCATTCCTTCCATAATCAACCCTCCTCACAATGCATATCCTCATGCAGTTTATTTCCAACTTATCCAACTCTTTCTTTTAAAATTTGAAATTCACAAGCAGACAACACTGTTGGGACTACTATAACTTCAAAACCCTATATCCTTTCATAGAGGCATTATTACATATTTTGTTTCTTTATACTTAAATCTCTATTTAAAATCAACCAGAAAGCTGATTAGATTATTTTTCACATAAACATCAAAATCATCTAAGAAGCTGATTACGATATTTTTCATACAAACATCTCAATCAGCCTAAGCTATTCATGGAAGTGATACCATACAAAAGTATGATTTCCCTGTTTCAGCCATCTTTCTGAAGTGATACCATAAAAAAGTCCCATTTCCCTGTTTCAGCCATCTTTCTATCTTTAATCAATGAACAGGCTCAAATAATGTTTTCCTTAACTCAAAAATGATAATGCAACATAACCTATCCTAGTCAGAGTACCTTTTATTTTCTCTCGTCCTATTCCAGTTCCACATCTACTGAATCTGTTCATAACATTCAAATACAGTCTTCTTTCTTATAAAACAATTGTTAATTGCTGTTCATATACAAATGCCAAAAAATATACCTTATATTCTTTCTTTTATATCCATCCGCCTCCCACCTAAGATAGGCTGCATCAAAAAAGAACAACGGCCCACCTAAATACATCCTCTCCCAAACAGTCAAGCACAATGCACCTAAACCAAAGCCCACCCTCCACAGTCAAGTCCTGATGTGCCTAGAAATCTCATGTGTGCCCACTTTTTCTTATTTCAGGCAAGAATTTGGGCTTTCTCCTCCTTAGAAATATAAGAGCCATCCATCTTGAGGTACAAGTAGAAGAAATACAGCACCCAGAAGAGAAATTATCAAAATGAAGAGGCAGCCAAGAGAAGTAAAGAAAGAACATCCTTCCTTAAAGATAACCTGTGGCACACTGAGGCAGGCTGAGGATGCTCACGTCATACAGTATTAGATACACAAGTCTCAGCAATCACATCTACAATGATTTAACCCTGACAGCATCATATGCTTGTACCCACAATAAAACTTAGCCATATATTGCCTCAGAAAATACATGGGGGAGAAAAGGCTTTTTGCAGACACTGTAATAACAATATTAAATAATAACAAACGCGGGAGACAGCGACAAAGTATAATAATAATAATAATAATAATTAATGAAAATAATTTTTTTTTTTTTTGCTTTGTCGCTGTCTCCCGCGTTTGCGAGGTAGCGCAAAGAAACAGACGAAAGAAATGGCCCAACCCACCCCCATACACATGTATATACATACACGTCCACACACGCAAATATACATACCTACACAGCTTTCCATGGTTTACCCCAGACGCTTCACATGCCCTGATTCAATCCACTGACAGCACGTCAACCCCGGTATACCACATCGATCCAATTCACTCTATTCCTTGCCCTCCTTTCACCCTCCTGCATGTTCAGGCCCCGATCACACAAAATCTTTTTCACTCCATCTTTCCACCTCCAATTTGGTCTCCCACTTCTCCTCGTTCCCTTCACCTCCGACACATATATCCTCTTGGTCAATCTTTCCTCACTCATTCTCTCCATGTGCCCAAACCATTTCAAAACACCCTCTTCTGCTCTCTCAACCACGCTCTTTTTATTTCCACACATCTCTCTTACCCTTACGTTACTTACTCGATCAAACCACCTTACACCACACATTGTCCTCAAACATCTCATTTCCAGCACATCCATCCTCCTGCGCACAACTCTATCCATAGTCCACGCCTCGCAACCATACAACATTGTTGGAACCACTATTCCTTCAAACATACCCATTTTTGCTTTCCGAGATAATGTTCTCGACTTCCACACATTCTTCAAGGCTCCCAGGATTTTCGCCCCCTCCCCCACCCTATGATCCACTTCCGCTTCCATGGTTCCATCCGCTGCCAGATCCACTCCCAGATATCTAAAACACTTTACTTCCTCCAGTTTTTCTCCATTCAAACTTACCTCCCAATTGACTTGACCCTCAACCCTACTGTACCTAATAACCTTGCTCTTATTCACATTTACTCTTAACTTTCTTCTTCCACACACTTTACCAAACTCAGTCACCAGCTTCTGCAGTTTCTCACATGAATCAGCCACCAGCGCTGTATCATCAGCGAACAACAACTGACTCACTTCCCAAGCTCTCTCATCCACAACAGACTTCATACTTGCCCCTCTTTCCAAAACTCTTGCATTCACCTCCCTAACAACCCCATCCATAAACAAATTAAACAACCATGGAGACATCACACACCCCTGCCGCAAACCTACATTCACTGAGAACCAATCACTTTCCTCTCTTCCTAAACGTACACATGCCTTACATCCTCGATAAAAACTTTTCACTGCTTCTAACAACTTGCCTCCCACACCATATATTCTTAATACCTTCCACAGAGCATCTCTATCAACTCTATCATATGCCTTGTCCAGATCCATAAATGCTACATACAAATCCATTTGCTTTTCTAAGTATTTCTCACATACATTCTTCAAAGCAAACACCTGATCCACACATCCTCTACCACTTCTGAAACCACACTGCTCTTCCCCAATCTGATGCTCTGTACATGCCTTCACCCTCTCAATCAATACCCTCCCATATAATTTACCAGGAATACTCAACAAACTTATACCTCTGAAATTTCAGCACTCACTCTTATCCCCTTTGCCTTTGTACAATGGCACTATGCACGCATTCCGCCAATCCTCAGGCACCTCACCATGAGTCATACATACATTAAATAACCTTACCAACCAGTCAATAATACAGACACCCCCTTTTTTAATAAATTCCACTGCAATACCATCCAAACCTGCTGCCTTGCCGGCTTTCATCTTCCGCAAAGCTTTTACTACCTCTTCTCTGTTTACCAAATCATTTTCCCTAACCCTCTCACTTTGCACACCACCTCGACCAAAACACCCTATATCTGCCACTCTATCATCAAACACATTCAACAAACCTTCAAAATACTCACTCCATCTCCTTCTCACATCATCACTACATGTTATCACCTCTCCATTTGCGCCCTTCACTGAAGTTCCCATTTGCTCCCTTGTCTTACCCACTTTATTTACCTCCTTCCAGAACATCTTTTTATTCTCCCTAAAATTTAATGATACTCTCTCACCCCAACTCTTATTTGCCCTCTTTTTCAACTCTTGCACCTTTCTCTTGACCTCCTGTCCCTTTCTTTTATACATCTCCCACTCAATTGCATTTTTTCCCTGCAAAAATCGTCCAAATGCCTCTCTATTCTCTTTCACTAATAATCTTACTTCTTCATCCCACCACTCACTACCCTTTCTAATCAACTCACCTCCCACTCTTCTCATGCCACAAGCATCTTTTGCGCAATCCATCACTGATTCCCTAAATACATCCCATTCCTCCCCCACTCCCCTTACTTCCATTGTTCTCACCTTTTTCCATTCTGTACTCAGTCTCTCCTGGTACTTCCTCACACAAGTCTCCTTCCCAAGCTCACTTACTCTCACCACCCTCTTCACCCCAACATTCACTCTTCTTTTCTGAAAACCCATACAAATCTTCACTTTAGCCTCCAGAAGATAACAATCAGACATCCCTCCAGTTGCACCTCTCAGCACATGAACATCCAAAAGTCTCTCTTTCATGCGCCTGTCAATTAACACGTAATCCAATAACGCTCTCTGGCCATCTCTCCTACTTACATAAGTATACTTAAGTATATCTCGCTTTTTAAACCAGGTATTCCCAATCACCAGTCCTTTTTCAGCACATAAATCTACAAGCTCTTCACCATTTCCATTTACAACACTGAACACCCCATGTATACCAATTATTCCCTCAACTGCCACATTACTCACCTTTGCATTCAAATCACCCATCACTATAACCCAGTCATGTGCATCAAAACCACTAACACACTCATTCAGCTGCTCCCAAAACACTTGCCTCTCATGATCTTTCTTCTCATGCCCAGGTGCATATGCACCAATAATCACCCATCTCTCTCCATCAACTTTCAGTTTTACCCATATTAATCGAGAATTTACTTTCTTACATTCTATCACATACTCCCACAACTCCTGTTTCAGGAGTACTGCTACTCCTTCCCTTGCTCTTGTCCTCTCACTAACCCCTGACTTTACTCCCAAGACATTCCCAAACCACTCTTCCCCTTTACCCTTGAGCTTCGTTTCACTCAGAGCCAAAACATCCAGGTTCCTTTCCTCAAACATACTGCCTATCTCTCCTTTTTTCACATCTTGGTTACATCCACACACATTTAGACACCCCAGTCTGAGCCTTCGAGAAGGATGAGCACTCCCCGGGTGACTCCTTCTGTTTCCCATTTTAGAAAGTTAAAAAAAATACAAGGAGGGGAGGATTTCTGGCCCCCCGCTCCCGTCCCCTCTAGTCGCCTTCTATGACACGCGAGGAATGCGTGGGAAGTATTCTTTCACCCCTATTCCCAGGGATAATTGTGCGCAGGAGGATGGATGTGCTGGAAATGAGATGTTTGAGGACAATGTGTGGTGTGAGGTGGTTTGATCGAGTAAGTAACGTAAGGGCAAGAGAGATGTGTGGAAATAAAAAGAGCGTGGTTGAGAGAGCAGAAGAGGGTGTTTTGAAATGGTTTGGTCACATGGAGAGAATGAGTGAAGAAAGATTGACCAAGAGGATATATGTGTCGGAGGTGGAGGGAACGAGGAGAAGAGGGAGACCAAATTGGAGGTGGAAAGATGGAGTGAAAAAGATTTTGTGTGATCGGGGCCTGAACATGCAGGAGGGTGAAAGGAGGGCAAGGAATAGAGTGAATTGGAGCGATGTGGTATACCAGGGTTGACGTGCTGTCAGTGGATTGAATCAAGGCATGTGAAGCGTCTGGGGTAAACCATGGAAAGCTGTGTAGGTATGTATATTTGCGTGTGTGGACGTATGTATATACATGTGTATGGGGGTGGGTTGGGCCATTTCTTTCGTCTGTTTCCTTGCGCTACCTCGCAAACGCGGGAGACAGCGAAAAAAAAAAAAAAATAATAATAATAATAATAATAATATTATTATCATATATCCCTGGGGATAGGGGAGAAAGAATACTTCCTACATATTCCCTGTGTGTTGCAGAGGGCAACTAAAAGGGGAGGGAGTGGGTGGCAGGAAATCCTCCCTCCCATTTTCTAATTTTCCAAAAGGGGGAACAGAGATGGGGCCCAACTGAGGCTATTCCCTCTACAACTCAATCCTCTGTTCTTAATGCTACCTCACTAATGTGAGAAATGGCGAATATGTATGAAAAAAAATAATAATAAACCCTTTTCCTATTTCTGCACTGTCCACAAAAGTAGAAAATACAAATGGTTTCAGACGAATAGACAGATACAAATATAATGAAAGGATAAGAGAATAAGTGAATGAACGATAAAAAGATAAACAGAAACAAGACAACTAGGCATCCTTGTCCTGTGCTGGCTGACAAGATAAATACCCACCATGTTATAGGCCTGTATACTCTACAACCTACATACTTTTACACTTGATCTACCTGATGCAAATGTAATTAATGATATAAAACAGATAGCATGTACCATAATACATAGGATTTACCTAACATAAAAAAGTAATGATAATACAAAGAGACACACATCACAAAGCCTCTTACCCATTATTACTGACCGTCCTTTCTTCTTCTCATAATTATGTCGACGTTGAGGCACATACTTCACCAGCTCCTCCAAATCTTTTTTGTATGCTACAGACCGTGGTTCTACATTTGGTAAAACATTGTGGTCTACCATTGTTTTATAAAGGGTCACCATATTTCGCCATCTTCCTTCAACCATATTCATTGTGAATCTGCAAGACAATTTTTTTTGTATTAAGTACAGCACATTCTGTCCACAAACATACAATCTCTCTGTGTCATATGTAACAACTGACAATACTTAACTCACACAGCTCATTCTTTGTAACTCTAGATTTTCCTGTGGTGAGCACTATACACTAGCCCTGCCTTTTGGTAAAATGGTAGGAGCAGTAGATAGAAGTAGTAGGTAGGAACATAGAAGTAGTCATTATGAACAATAAGTAGGAGCCTATGTAAACACTGCACTAGAGTTGCCCCCTGCCAGTAGCCTGTTAAGGGTGAGGCACTAAAGGCTAAGAAGTAGCACTGGAGTTCTCCAGTTATGGAGACTTGCTATGGCCACCCCTTTGAGGGAGTTCCAATTGGAACTGGTGTCAGATATAGAAGTACAGCATGAAGAAATGGTATTATTCAAATTCATTGGATAAACTTTAACAGTCTCAGTCTACTGGCATCTAAATGTGCTGTAGAGGTTGTCACAAAATACATACTGCTAGTCTATACCATCTGCAAGCACACCATCATATTTTCCTGACGGTATCTATTCATCAAAGATAAGCTAGTCATACCATATAAAATTCAGCTCTCCCATTACATAAGTATACAAGTATTCTGATCATAGCCATTAAGAATGTGGTTCACCACAGTGTTTGAAGTCCAATAAAAATACTGCCTATGGGTTGAATATTACCAGTTACTGCCAAAGAATGAAAATGTCACAGGCAGTTACTAATTTATACAATTTCATAATGAAATACAAAAACCGAAATATACCCTTGTGGCAAAACTGATCTAATCAATAATTATCTCAAACTGTATGTAAAAGCATAGTTTCTTGGAAATCTTTGATACATGAGGGCAGTAAAGCTGCGACAGAAGAATGATAGCAACAAGGTTTTAGTGGCTATAAGGTTTGTATAAGTAATGCGATCAAACAAAATATAATAAAAGTTTACCCAGCTAGTGCATCAAATATGAGGTTCTCCATAATCAGTGCATTAAATATGGAGGAATTCTCCATAAACTGAGCATGAAATTTGGGGTTAGTAGTCCAATATCACAATACCCATTTCTTCGAATACTTATTTATCTACTCATTGTTTCTATTCTATCTAACCAAAACAATTAGACACTGAGGAATTAATGTCACAAAAATGTATATTCATAAGCTTGGATTGCAAATATCCTGCCAGAGCAAGTAATCATGTTTGCCTATATCCTACATAGACTCAATTGCATGAATCCAGAGTTGTATATGTATAGGTTCATCCACACACCATACTCCCCATCTCAACATCACTACAGCTTAAAGTCTTTTGCATCTTTCTTTTGTACTTGTTTGCAAATCCCCGCCTTGGTGAGGTACTGTCAGAAACAGGTGACTGAGCCTTGAAGGAAAAATTCTCTCCTATCTCCAACTTCTATGCTTTTCTTTTTTTGCACAGTAATATTATGGGGGAAGGGGGGGATATCTAAACCCCTGCTCCCACCCCTCAGTCACCTGGGCAGTATAGAGAGCATTAATTCACAGGAGGGGATTTCCAGCCCCCTGCTCCCATCCCTCTCAGTCACCTCAGTCACAAGTGTAGGAGATAGAAAGGAAGTATTCTTTACCTCCTTTCACTATGGGTAATAATGTTTGGCAAGGTTGCATGTCAACATCAAACAGGGACCACTTAGAGGCACATTAATGTGATCTGCATTAACACACACCATATGTTTACAACCATCCCATAATTTGCAGGGTTATGTTCCAGGAACCCCTGTTGCAAGTCAAGGAATAAACTGAGCTTTTGAAATTCATTTAATAAGTAGGATCACACTACTGAGAAAATTTTTCCATCTACCCTTTCAACATGGAATACTTTGCATAACAATCAGCTTTAGAACAATATACATTTTCTCATGGAACACACAGAACCTCCCTCTACCTTTACTTAGTGTGCAGTTAATTATATCAGTCCATGGCAAGCAAAAGGTCCGAGAGAATTAAAGAGGTGAGGCGCAATGATTCACTAACTGGTATCAACAGCGATTTATCTAAATAGTGCAAATTCTGTTGAGATGCACTCCTTTTTAATTGCCCACTGTTAGTAAGTGCTACAACGCAGATTTGTCCATCAACTCAAACCTGATCAGGGTACAATAGCAGAAGCAAAGAATGAAATTTGTAATGCAATGGAGGAACTGGACAATGATAAAGTTTGAGGCGAACTGTTAAGAAATAAGTATAATTAGATGGTCTTCAAGATGAATATTCTGCACATAAGCCACATGAGTGGTGAGTAATATTCTCTTTTCACTGTTAAGTAACTGGAATTCAACTAGATGGTGAATCACTGAGAACCTATATGACAGAAGCAGAATCTACAATCACCAGTCTTCTATTTTCTGTTGAAAGTCTGGGTGTTATTTGCCTAAAAATTCAAATCCTCACCATTTAATATTAAACTAAAAAATTATTCTTATCTCTTGGGATAGGAGAGAAAGAATACTTCCCACTTATTCCATGCATGTCATAGAAGGCAACTAAAAGGGAAGGAAGCAGGGGGCTGGAAATCCTCCCCTCTCGTTTTTAATTTTCCAAAAGAAGGAACAGAGAAGGGGCCAAGTGAGGATATTCCCTAAAAGGCTCAGTCCTCTGTTCTTAACGCTACCTCACTAATGCAGGAAATGGCGAATAGTATGAAAAAAAAAGATTATTCTATCTCCTTCGGGTATATGTCAGAGGGTGAAGCAAAATTCTAGGAAGTGTTGGCACAGGGCTCAGTCCCTAGTAAATGAATATGAAATAGATGGAAAAGAAATTATAATCAGTCTCTGCAGGTGCAACAAAGGGGGATTAGATCAAGGAGGAATCTTGTTAATGATAAGCATATTAGAAGATATAAATTCATCTTGCATTCAGTGGAAACTTGCTCAGTTTTACTTGTTTAAAAATTACATTAGCTATGTCAGACCCATCCAATGATGACGTATAAAAGCATAGCAAACCAGTCATACATGTATACAGATTGATTTAGAGTGATGCACCACTGTGAGAGAATGAGGCAGACTGGGGATCCCAGTGAGAATCAGAACCCTAAAAGATTCTGATAAACACTATTGCGTGATGCGTGACATTCCAGCATTTGTAATAAACCTTGTCATATGAACTTTAAATCAAAATATTTCTATACACTATGAAGAGTATTTTTATACATTTTGAAGAAAATTTTTGAATACTACAAATTATATGATGGTGTTTGATGTTTGTTATAGCATCATTGAGAACAAAATATGTTTTTTTGTATCTTCATTATGAATCATTTAAACAATTTAGGGGAGCAATCCAAATATATATATTTGAATTTCTTGTATGTTGGTGGCACATACAAATGTTGAAAATAGTGAGTGACAGGTGTTTGGAGGAAGACTTATCTTTACTGAATACATGCAGTATTGACTCAAGCTGGGTGGCACAGTACATAGCATCCACCTTCATGGGCAGACAATCCTTGGTTTAGAGCATCAGTATTATGGTATAACTTGAAAGTGATATATATCACCTCAAGATGTACAAGTATTTTTTTCAGTTTTCACCATCACAAAGGAACTATGAAATGAAAATTGAGATGATGTGACAACAAACTCAGCAAATATTGACATCCAACCAGTCCAACAGTGGTCCCAACAATGCAAAAGAGTGAAAGAAGGCAGACAGGTTGACAATGAAATGAGGTGTAAGGTGGGTTGATCATGTATGGAAATGATAACTCAAGACCTAAGTGTGGTAGTAAGCACACTTTGATTGACAGCATAATAGGATGTGCTGAAACAGTTAAGACATGGAGAAGTTGAACAAAGAAACACTGATTAAAGGATGTGCATATCAAAAAATGGATGAAATGAGTGAGACATTGGGGTATCAGGGCCTGAACATTCAAGAAGTTAAAAGGTGCGCATACGATAGAATGAACTGGATTGATATGGTATACAAAGGGGCGGCAAGCTGTCAATGGGCTGCACCCGGGCATATGAAGCAGTCAAGGCAAACCATGGAACAATTTGTGGGGCTTGTCTGTGGATGGTGGGCTCTGGTTCTATTGCTTTATACATTATGGCTAGATAGTGGATTTGTGCAAATGGGGTCATCATTCATCTATTCCTGATGCTACTCATTAAAGTGAAAGAAATACTTTTATGTTACAAAAAAATAACAAATGTTCTGGGGTCAAATTACAGTTTATATGACAAACCTAATACAGTATTTGTTATGAATATATATCACTTTCAATACTTCAAAATATCATCGTAATTTCATAACATTTATGTTAAGAAAAATTAATAAAGTAAGATAAAATCTAAAAAAAATCACGTTCAAGAGGTTATACCTATGTCCCTCATTATTCAAATTTTCTGTTATTTTTTCCCATCCACTGTAACCAATTCTGACAATCTTTTTGTTCTGATTCTCCAATTTAACACGATGCATCTGTCGAAGGAGTGAGTGAGTTGCTTCCTTGTCCCAATCACCTGTAACAAAAAAAAAAGGTAAATACCTGCATGTTATGAAACATCAATAACATATAGATCTCTGTTCATGTTACATATCAAAAGGATAAAACTATTGTTCTCTCGCTGGGCAATGACATCTAAAATGTACAGGATCAGTAGAGTTTGTGAATGTGATGCTGACATTCATATTGGGGTACTATTTAATGCTCAAATTACAGAGGTATAAGTTTGTTGAGTATTCCTGGTAAATTATATGGGAGGGTATTGATTGAGAGGGTGAAGGCATGTACAGAGCATCAGATTGGGGAAGAGCAGTGTGGTTTCAGAAGTGGTAGAGGATGTGTGGATCAGGTGTTTGCTTTGAAGAATGTATGTGAGAAATACTTAGAAAAGCAAATAGATTTGTATGTAGCATTTATGGATCTGGAGAAGGCATATGATAGAGTTGATAGAGATGCTCTGTGGAAGGTATTAAGAATATATGGTGTGGGAGGCATGTTGTTAGAAGCAGTGAAAAGTTTTTATCGAGGATGTAAGGCATGTGTACGTGTAGGAAGAGAGGAAAGTGATTGGTTCTCAGTGAATGTAGGTTTGCGGCAGGGGTGTGTGATGTCTCCATGGTTGTTTAATTTGTTTATGGATGGGGTTGTTAGGGAGGTGAATGCAAGAGTTTTAGAAAGAGGGGCAAGTATGAAGTCTGTTGGGGATGAGAGAGCTTGGGAAGTGAGTCAGTTGTTGTTCGCTGATGATACAGCGCTGGTGGCTGATTCATGTGAGAAACTGCAGAAGCTGGTGACTGAGTTTGGTAAAGTGTGTGAAAGAAGAAAGTTAAGAGTAAATGTGAATAAGAGCAAGGTAATTAGGTACAGTAGGGTTGAGGGTCAAGTCAATTGGGAGGTAAGTTTGAATGGAGAAAAACTGGAGGAAGTAAAGTGTTTTAGATATCTGGGAGTGGATCTGGCAGCGGATGGAACCATGGAAGCGGAAGTGGATCATTGGGTGGGGGAGGGGGCGAAAATCCTGGGAGCCTTGAAGAATGTGTGGAAGTCGAGAACATTATCTCGGAAAGCAAAAATGGGTATGTTTGAAGGAATAGTGGTTCCAACAATGTTGTATGGTTGCGAGGCATAGGCTATAGATAGAGTTGTGCGCAGGAGGATGGATGTGCTGGAAATGAGATGTTTGAGGACAATGTGTGGTGTGAGGTGGTTTGATCGAGTAAGTAACGTAAGGGTAAGAGCGTGGTTGAGAGAGCAGAAGAGGGTGTTTTGAAATGGTTTGGGCACATGGAGAGAATGAGTGAGGAAAGATTGACCGAGAGGATATATGTGTCGGAGGTGGAGGGAACGAGGAGAAGTGGGAGACCAAATTGGAGGTGGAAAGATGGAGTGAAAAAGATTTTGTGTGATCGGGGCCTGAACATGCAGGAGGGTGAAAGGAGGGCAAGGAATAGAGTGAATTGGATCGATGTGGTATACCGGGGTTGACGTGCTGTCAGTGGATTGAATCAGGGCATGTGAAGCGTCTGGGGTAAACCATGGAAAGCTGTGTAGGTATGTATATTTGCGTGTGTGGACGTATGTATATACATGTGTATGGGGGTGGGTTGGGCCATTTCTTTCGTCTGTTTCCTTGCGATACCTCGCAAACGTGGGAGAAAGCGGCAAAAAAAAAAAAAAAAAAAATTAATGCAAAATCATTATAAGGTGTACTCAAGATCCCTGTGGTGATCTACCCTGTAACTAAAACAGTGAAGATAAACAAGTGGCTGGCAAAACCCTTACAATGTCAGGAATCCCCCACCCCCCCACTCATTTAGGTTTTCAACTAATAAATACAAGGGAAGGGATAGAGAAATGACAATACCTATGTATCTCCTGCACGTAGTGGATGGCAAGTAAGAGGGTTAGAGCAAGGGGTTACAAATCCTCCTCTTCAATTATCTTTCTCCAAAATCTGAAGAAACCCTTTTTTATACATAGAAACCTCCATTAATGCCAAGGTTGCATTTCTGAAAAAAATCCTATTTTTCCCATAAGAACCTATGCAAGAAGGATACTAACATTCCTATGGACATAGAAGTATTTTCTATAATAATCTAAAATAAAACATAAAATCAGTTGATATTCAGTACTTTACATGTATATATACAAATATCTTAATTCAAAGTAACATGAACACCAACCAGATATGGTCATGAATGTTGCTTACAAAAGAGGGTTGAAGCAGAGGGATAAGTGACCATCAGCAACCAGCTTATCAACCTACAAATAGCAGTTTCTCCTAGGATCATCTTCAATGATATCAAACTCTCCTTCTTTCATAAGCTGGAAAACACCTTGGTTATCTCTATATAAATGAACCTTGTGATATTTCAGCATCTTGGATCTATAACATGCCTCTAGTCAGTAAAAGAAGCATGGGAACCTTCTAAACTCGGCAGAAAAAATTGGTTTGTAACTGATGTGAGGTTCACTTGTATCAAACATCCACATCTACAGCAGATATAATCCCAAAAGCATTAAGAATCTAAAGATTAACCCATGTCATCATAGATGATAAAGATACAACATGATCTGATAAAGTGCCATGGAAACTAGAGCTCAGCAAATATGTACAAAACAAATTTTGGATGTACGTCAGTAGCTCTAACTTCACACTTCTATCAATTCCCTGTCCAAAGAAGCAAACTTTTGAAACTTCAGGCCTTATATATAAGACTATGGTTTGCGAAGCTGACACAAAATATGTCCACAAATAGTTGACAGTGAAAAACATAGAAAGATGATCAACATGACAAAAACATCCTCATACTCTTCTAACTGTGGAAAACATAAGTCACAAGATTAATTCACTACACCTGAATGGGAAATCAATGTAAATACCACACCATGAATTCAAGATGTACATACATACCAAAGAGTTCATTCATCTCATCAAAATATTCACATCTCTTCTTTATTTCATGCTGGTCATTGTAGTCAACTGTCCAGCGGTATTTCTGTAGAACTTCTCTCCAACGCATTCGAAGCTGCAAGTGTTTCAAAAGAAACATTAACAGTAATTGTAAAATAATACCTGGAAATTGTCAAAGAGATGTAAGAAGCAGGGGTTATGGAAAGGAAGCTGTGAACCCTTACATCACAAGAAAGTGTGTCACACATATGCAGAGGTCTTTAAAATATTAATCCTTTACTAGTGGCTACATGAACCAGTCATAAAAGAACAGTGAAAATGCTTGAGCATCTGGTGTGATCTGTTCTCATTCCACTTCTGACTTTACCATATTACCTCTCACTCATCAGCCAATCATGCAACTTGCTGCACAGTTGTGGTAATGCTTGAGCATCTGGTGTGATCTGTTCTCATTCCTCTTCTGACTTTACCATATTACCTCTCAGTCATCAGCCAATCATGCAACTTGCTGCAGAGTTGTGGTGGGTATTAGCCAAAGTACTCCAAAGCATTATTGGAAACCTTAGTATATGCTTCAATAACTATATCTATTAAATTAAGGCTGTCTTCACATATTGGCATATAAGTGTATGGGAGAAAAATTACAGTATGACAAAGTCAGGAGTTTGTTACCAATATTATCCAATCAAGTTATTTAATGTATGTATGACTCATGGTGAGGTGCCTGAGGATTGGCGGAATGCGTGCATAGTGCCATTGTACAAAGGCAAAAGGGGATAAGAGTGAGTGCTCAAATTACAGAGGTATAAGTTTGTTGAGTATTCCTGGTAAATTATATGGGAGGGTATTGATTGAGAGGGTGAAGGCATGTACAGAGCATCAGATTGGGGAAGAGCAGTGTGGTTTCAGAAGTGGTAGAGGATGTGTGGATCAGGTGTTTGCTTTGAAGAATGTATGTGAGAAATACTTAGAAAAGCACATGGATTTGTATGTAGCATTTATGGATCTGGAGAAGGCATATGATAGAGTTGATAGAGATGCTCTGTGGAAGGTATTAAGAATATATGGTGTGGGAGGCATGTTGTTAGAAGCAGTGAAAAGTTTTTATCGAGGATGTAAGGCATGTGTACGTGTAGGAAGAGAGGAAAGTGATTGGTTCTCAGTGAATGTAGGTTTGCGGCAGGGGTGTGTGATGTCTCCATGGTTGTTCAATTTGTTTATGGATGGGGTTGTTAGGGAGGTGAATGCAAGAGTTTTGGAAAGAGGGGCAAGTATGAAGTCTGTTGGGGATGAGAGACCTTGGGAAGTGAGTCAGTTGTTGTTCGCTGATGATACAGTGCTGGTGGCTGATTCATGTGAGAAACTGCAGAAGCTGGTGACTGAGTTTGGTAAAGTGTGTGAAAGAAGAAAGTTAAGAGTAAATGTGAATAAGAGCAAGGTTATTAGGTACAGTAGGGTTGAGGGTCAAGTCAATTGGGAGGTAAGTTTGAATGGAGAAAAACTGGAGGAAGTAAAGTGTTTTAGATATCTGGGAGTGGATCTGGCAGCAGATGGAACCATGGAAGCGGAAGTGAATCATAGGGTGGGGGAGGGGGCGAAAATCCTGGGAGCCTTGAAGAATGTGTGGAAGTCGAGAACATTATCTCGGAAAGCAAAAATGGGTATGTTTGAAGGAATAGTGGTTCCAACAATGTTGTATGGTTGCGAGGCATGGGCTATGGATAGAGTTGTGCGCAGGAGGATGGATGCGCTGGAAATGAGATGTTTGAGGACAATGTGTGGTGTGAGGTGGTTTGATCGAGTAATTAATGTAAGGGTAAGAGAGATGTGTGGAAATAAAAAGAGCGTGGTTGAGAGAGCAGAAGAAGGTGTTTTGAAATGGTTTGGGCACATGAAGAGAATGAGTGAGGAAAGAATGACCAAGAGGATAGATGTGTCGGAGGTGGAGGGAACGAGGAGAAGTGGGAGACCAAATTGGAGGTGGAAAGATGGAGTGAAAAAGATTTTGTGTGATCAGGGCCTGAACATGCACGAGGGTGAAAGGAGAGCAAGGAATAGAGTGAATTGGATCGATGTGGTATACCGGGGTTGACGTGCTGTCAGTGGATTGAATCAGGGCATATGAAGCGTCTGGGGTAAACCATGGAAAGTTGTGTGGGGCCTGGATGTGGAAAGGGAGCTGTGGTTTCGGGCATTATTGCATGACAGCTAGAGACTGAGTGTGAACGAATGGGGCCTTTGTTGTCTTTTCCTAGTGCTACCTCGCACACATGAGGGGGGAGGGGGATGGTATTCCATGTGTGGCGAGGTGGCGATGGGAATGAATAAAGGCAGACAGTGTGAATTGTGTGTATGGGTATATATGTATGTGTCTGTGTGTGTATATATATATGTGTACATTGAGATGTATAGGTATGTATATTTGCGTGTGTGGACGTGTATGTATAAACATTGTGTATGGGGGTGGGTTGGGCCATTTCTTTCGTCTGTTTCCTTACGCTACCTCGCAAACGCGGGAGACAGCGACAAAGCAAAATAAAAAAAAAAAAATTAGCCAATCATGCAACTTGCTGCACAGTTGTGGTGGGTATTAGCCAAAGTACTCCAAAGCATTATTGGAAACCTTAGTATATGCTTCAATAACTATATCTATTTTAATTAAGGTTGTCTTCACATATTGGCATATAGGCGTATGGGAGAAAAATTACAAGTGTGACAAGGTCAGGAGTTTGTTACCAATATTAGCTAGCTAGTAAGAACTATGATCTGTATGCCCTCAAGGATTTATGTGAATAAAAGAAAAAGAGAAAGAATGCTATATGAATGACAATCTTCCTCATACCAAACTTCATCTGTCCAATTATTGCTTCTGTGCATAACCCAAAACAATTAATCAACTACCTACTTCACATCATACTTTCTAAAACAAAACTTGTGCTAACATACAAAACACATGAAAATGCTACATAAAAGTCTAAGTAAAATAAAAACTGGGATAAATCACCCTGTCACCCTGGACCCACAGGCCAAATCAATCATACATTAAAGTGAAAATTGTATATCAGACTGAACCCACAACAAATGTGACAGAAAATAAAGCAATACTTATTGTACTTCTCTCACCTGAAGAATGGTAAAGGTGTGCCCTGCTGTCTCCATTTCTTTATGGAGACTCTCCCAGTGACCCATTCTCTTTTCAGTTTTCATAGATAATAAGAAGTGAGTTTTTGGGTACTTGTGAATAAGTTTAATTAGGAACTGAGTAGAACGCTCATCCCAATCTCCTGTAAAGAACACAAAATTAGCAAAGCAGATTAAATGATCCTGAGCTCCCTTTGCAAAGGCACAGGGACTGTCTTTTCACTAACTAAGGGTTCTTTCTCTTGGCCACACTCATAATATTGTTCCACCAATAAATCTGCTACACATGCTAATATTTCATTGCATACTTAATTACTATTCTTTTCTTTGTAAAGCCTCCATCATTTTCTGCCTCCTCACTTCCTACTTACCCTTTCTATGTGTACTTCCCTCTCAAAGATACAATTTAACTGGGACCTTAGGATGACCATATCTTCAAGACTTCATATCTCTGCAAAGGGCATGATAAATTTGGGACAAATACTATGGTCTTTCTTTTTGAAGATACTGGTCACCTCTCCCTACAGCCCATGTGGATAAGACGCATATGTCTGAAGGTACAGTATTCCTAATGATGTTGAATGGCAGTGAGGCACAGGGATACAGATACAGATGAGGATGTATGGAAGAGAGTGAATTAGAAATCAAATGGCTGAGGGAAGCACGTGGTGTGAGGAGAGTTGATCAAGTAAGTATTACGAAGAGTACGGCTGAGAAAGCTGAAGAGGGCGTGCTGAAATGATTTAAACATATGGAGAGAATGACTGAGGAGAGGTTGACTAGGAAGAAATAAGAGTCAGAGGTGAGGAAAACAAAGAGAAGGGGAAACCAAATTAGAGACGGAAGGATGGAGTGAATAAGATTTTGAATCCTCACACCTTGAAAATGGAGGAGGATGAAAGGCATGCACAGGATATACTGAATCACAGAAAGAACATCAGATTGGGGGGGGAGAGAGAGAGAGAGAGAGAGAGAGAGAGAGAGAGAGAGAGAGAGAGAGAGAGAGAGAGAGAGAGAGAGAGCAGTGTGGTTTGACAAGAGGTAGATGTATAGGTCAGGTGTCTGCTTTAAAGAATGTGTGAGAAATACTTAGAAAAACAGATGGATTTGCACATAGCATTTATGGATGTGGAGAAGGCATATGACAGAGTTGATAGAGATGCCTCATGGAAGGTCTTAGGAATATATGGTGTGAGAGGAAAGCTACTGGGAGCAAAGAGAAATTCTTATCAAGGGTCAATCTGTTTATGGATAGGGTGATAAGGGAGGTGAACATGAGAGTCTGGGAGAGAGGAGTGAGTACACTCTGTGGAGGATACAAAAGTCTGGGAAGCGAGTCAATCACTGTTTGCTGATGATACAGTGCTGGTGGTGCATTCAAGTGAGAAACTGCAAAACTGCAGAATTTGGTGACTTGAGTTTGGAAGAGTGTGTGAAATGAGAAAGTTGAGTGAATGTGAATTATAAGCACGGTTATCAGATTTAGTAGGGTTGAGAGAAAGGTGAATTGGGGTATGCATTTTGATGGAAAATTGGAGGAGTTGATGTGATTTAGATACCTGGGAGTGGACATGGCAGTGGAGGTAAGTTACACGGTGGGGGTAGGTTATGGGGTTGCAGAAAAATGTGTAGAAAAAGAGAATGTTATCTGGGAGGGTAAAAATGAGTATGTCTGAAGGTATAGTAGTCCCAACAATATCATATGGATGCGAGACATAAGGCTGTGTGGAGAAGGGTGGGTGTGTAGGAAATGAAATGCTTGAGGACAATATACAGAGTGAGGTGGTTTGATCGAATAAGTAATGAGAGGCTAAGTGAGATGAGTGGCAACAAAAAGAGTGTGGCTGACAGCGCAGAAGAGGATGTACTGAAACAGTTTGGACATATGGAGAAAATGAGTGAGGAAAGGTTGACAAGTGGAAGGAACAAGGAAAATGGGGAGATCAAATTGGAGATGGAAGGATGGAGTAAAAAAAAAAAAAAAAAGATTTTGAGTGATAAGGGCCTGAACATGTACAAGGGTGAAAGGCATGCATGGAATAGGATGAATTGGAATGATATGGTATACGAGGGTTGAAATGCTGTAAATGGAATGAAACTGGGCATGTGAAATGTTTGAGGGGAACAATGGAAAAGTCTGTAGGGCCTAGTTGTGGATAGGGAGCTGTGGTTTCAGCGCATTACATATGACAGCTAGAGAATGGATGTGAGCAACTGTGGTCTTTCTTCATCCATTTCCTAATGTGGGAAATGGCACTAATCAAGTATAGAAAACAGAGAAATGTAGTATACAGGGGGTGCTTTCAATGGACAAAGCCAGGGCATATGAAGCAGCTGGGTTAAACTAAAGAAAGGTCTGGGGTGCCTGGTTGCACATAAAGGCCTGAGTTTTTGGTGCATTACACATGACAACTAGAGAATGGATGGGAACAAATGAGGCCATTTATTCATCTGTTCCTCAACGCAAATAGGTATAAATGACAAAAAAAATCATTTTCTTTTTCTTTTCAACTCAATTTTCTGCTCCTGATGCTATCATGCTATTGCAGGCCATGGTAGAGAGATATAAAAATGTGGAATTTCCAATATAATCTAAACAGCTTGAAAAGAAGGGCATCAAATATTAGATCTACAAATGGTGAGTAGAAAAATGCAAACCTAGTCTAAGAACATGAACACAAAAGATTAAAAACATCTTATAATTTCAACGTTACCCTTTACACATAAATATGATTAATGACATACCAAGTGTGTCTTTGAAGCAGTAAAAGTGGCTTCTAGCTAATTTGAAGTCCTTATCCCGCATTGTACGATTAAGACGATATGTATCATCCATAGCTTGGTACTTTTTTCTCTTCTTTACAGTTTCTTCATTCCCATCTTCTTCCTCTTCTTGGGTGTCTTCATGGTCACTCAGATCTCCTTGATCAGAAACGACTGTTGTTGTAATAGTTTCTGTTTTTATATCAGACGATTTTTTTGCTTTAAAATCTACACTGCCATGCATTCCTTCTTTCTCTTTTGTATAGACTGGCTTTCCACACGGTGAGTAAGGAGCACCTGACGAATGAGGCTCTGGCGAGACATTTATGACTGATGACTGCTCTGTAATAAATTTGGAATTATTCTGATTAACACATTCTTGAACTAAAATTTATTACCTGAAGATATATGAAATTCTCCTACATCTTACATAAGAAAAGAAATAACTAACCTAATACTATAAGGTAAGGTTCACAAATTTAGGTCTCAATACAACATCAGTAAAGTACATGAATTCTAAATACAGTACTGTATGTTCTATAGTATGAAATAAGCACGGGACAGACATTAAGACAGAGAACTTTTGGCATCTCAACTTCTTGGTAAACAAGAAGCAACACATGATAACTGTACCAAATATAAGAAAAAGACTCACCTCTCTGGGAGGAAAATGGTGGTTTGCCTTTTTGCCTACACACACTTTCTGTATCACTGTGACACACATGTTTGTTAAAGGCAACAATACTATCATACACTTGAAAGCATTCCCCACACATGTATGAACAGCCTTCCATCTGCTGAAAAGACAGGAGAGTAGAAAGACTTTCCAATGCCAAATGTAATCAAGCAATGATGTAAATGGATGCAAACTGAAAAGACACTCTTTCAAAATTTAAGATACAGGATGTCTGAAACAAACAGTGATTGGTTACATCAGTAGGCAAATGTGAAAATTTTGCAATGCATGGAAGACAGGAAAAAGCATGTTACTGTATACAATTCAATACTATTAAAGTGACATATGGATTAACTTTGATGGATCATAATGTACCAAGTGAAAATGATCTGAGGCTTATGGAAACTGAGATAAAGCAAGTTAAACAGGGCTGTATTCATCCGCAATGATAATATATATCACAGGCTTCAACATATAATGCTGTAGTAAAAGGAGTATCTAGGTTTCTTGGTAAGTTATACCATAACTGAAAGATAATATTTGCCAAGGGTAATTTAAGATAATGTATTCATCCGTAATGATAATCTACATAAGAATTTTCTACTCATACTAACTATTCACACAAAGATATTGCCTGAGACTCTTTCAGAATGGATAATAAATCTTAATATTTCCTAGGAAAAATAACTGCAGTCCAAGCAGTAAACATAAACTGAATATGAATTTACTGTATTAGTCATGAATGGCAGAGCTGCAACTCTGACACACTGTGAGGATGATTTTCTTATCACAAAAATCTTATACCAATTTGTAACACAAAAAGATTCAATGAAGTTTTTGAAATACCATGTCATGCACAGCCATATATGATTTATATCAATTCCTTCTAACCTTCAGTATAGAATGAGCCAATACTGGGGTGTACAGCCATATATATATACTGTCCATTATGCATGATTTACGTCATGTCCTTCTATCCTCCAATACAGAATGAGCCAATACTGGGCAGGGCTATGAAGATCAGGAAAAATGTGATTAAAAAAACAAGAAGTGAAACACCTCTACAAATCAAGACATCCAATAACAACCACAACTAACTTCATAACAGATAAAATCTACCATATTTTTAATGTTATTAAAAAGTATGTGGTCATTTTGGTCTAATGTTTACATCCAGTTGCTGGGAGGGGCATTCATGTGTGCTTTCAAAGACACAAATGCATTCCAGCATGCATACTGAACTTTAGCATGAGACAGGATGGAGCAAAAACAATATCACTGGTATTATATCTCATCAAAGAAAAAATCAAAATATGGTAAACCTAGCTGATGAAGGAAATTAGGTAAGGTTTTCACAGGTTCTGCTGCTATGTACAAGTTTTACCTACTTCTACATTACTTACACCATTAAAGTTCTAGTCGTCAGGCCTTATTAGCTTTATAGTTATAAAGAATGTCTCATTCACAACATTTTGCAAAAATGATAGTGGGCAGGGCTACATATGAAAAAAGTGGAGTAAATAATATAAAAAATGAAAAAATCACGTCACTTTCCTTAGCTGGTAAGAATCATCGTAATCTTCAGTGTTACAACAAAAATACACCAGATACACCAATGACTCCCACACCAGCTGACAAAAATAGTAAACAGACAACAAAACAAGCAATTAGTGATGCTTAAACCCAGCCTCCCTTAACAGCCATTCAACACATTCTCAAGCAGGGCCAAATCAATTCCTATCTACATATCAGCTGCAAACTTTCGTGAAAACCTAATGATGTATTCATTGGTTTTGTTGATTTTTTTTTTTGTGTGTGTGTTTTGCCTGTCTTTACATTTTCATATTTTGATCTCTACAGCCATCCCCACTAATAATAATTCATTACTAAACATCACACCATACAAAAATCTCCAAATTACATGACACCCATCTAAATCACTTACACCATGGGTATTTGTAAGGAATATACTGATACCTTTTTTATCTAATTCCAAAAAAGAAAAAGTGGCAAGGTTGAACTAACACTCTACTACTTTTTCACCAATTCTTAATTTTACCCAAATCCCCCCCCCCCCCCCAATACAACGCCCTGCCCACTATCTGGAAATATAGCCTAGTATAGATTACAGATATCATACATCACAACTTAATTATAGAAAGTGTAAGGAATGTAGCAATACAACTTTCGTCCAGTACTATAAAGAAATAGAACAATCGCGTTCAAATATAACTTTGTCAACAAAAATTTCCCATAATTTACTTTCAGATATGGTTTTCAATATGCTGCGTATTGACAAATATCAAATGGCGATATTGGCGTACATCTGGATATAATAAGTGTGAATAGCCACCTTAGGTGTGACAGTACTGTTGTCAATGGACGGAAACGAGTTGTCTCGTAGAGGGACACACTCCAAAGGATTCTAACATTTCCCTGCTCTATCGCGGTGGGCAGTCTTCAGGCTGAATATGCCTTATGAAAGTGGTCCAGGGATTGTATAACACAGTAATATTCGCCTAATTAGTATATGTTTTACCCTGTTTCAGGTATGTGACCTGCGAAAGTCATTTCTACCTAAATCCTAGTCATAGCAGTAAATAGTGTACCATTAATCCATATGCAGTTCACCATTTAAAACTGAAGACATCTATGTGCATTTGAGGTTGGTCCTACCACAATATTTCAGACAGGAAACACACTTTTAATACCTACCCTAGACATTAAGAGACATATTTCGCGGTCGGCCTACTGAGTCGACTGTAAACCCCACAGCGAAGTTATGGCCGCAGCATCTCCACTATGTTCCCAACCATCTCTCTCTCTCACTGTATCTTCATGTCGTTCATAGGTCGTAAAATCAGCCTGTACAATTTTTTTCAAGAATGCCATTACCTGAAATTACATCAATATATCCTTATTATCCTTCATTCATTCTTTAGGATTTAACACATCATGCGCTTGTCGTTCCTCACAACCACCTTCTTTAAACGCCCTAATACAGTTGCCGATGCAACTAACAATATGATATAAATGCCATAAAAGATGCAGTGCCATGGACATGCCATTTTGTAAATGGATTTAGTTGTAGGAACCATTGAAACTATTGCATTTCGAGTGGCCATCATATCTGCTGAATGATGTAGATGTGACTATTGAAATCGGCGGTGTGACATTTGCAGAATCAACATTTTTGTTTCTTACGAGTAATAATGATAAAACTGAGTTGATTGCAACCATAGTATGAATATAAAAAGATTCACGCATTAAAATCCATCATCCATATTACTTGTATTTTCCTTGTATAGTACTATAGCAAACAGCTAATCATGTTTGAGATTATATGAAAGAAGGAATCCACAACAATTTGACGTGAATCCCTTGACCAATAATGCTTACATATCTATACGGGGCTTCAGAGACAAACATGTTGCATTCTGGTCTCTAGGCATTTAGGACGAGTAGGAAGGATAGGGAAACAGAGAAATGAAACTGTCGGTAGTTTAAGTTTCTGCAAACCTAAGAAGTGGAGAGCAATTCACTTTAAAAGATAGGTGCCCGATTATTTATTCTAACATTCTTCTCTTTCCTTTTACAACTATGCTAGATTAAGCCCCCATCCTTCCCAGTGGCAGAGTTGAGAGCCGTTAATGAATAGATAATCTACGTTATATTTGCTCTCAGGCTGGAGACCTTATGTGCTCCGGTGCTGTGCTGAAGATTTTGACTGAGTAACCAGTTTCTTATTTGGATAAGTATTTATGGCGAAGTCAAAGGGAGTTACTTGCCTGGGTGGCGGGAAGTGCTGTTGCTTCCTATCACACAACAGATATACTAAAAACGATATGTTTTGACTCTAGTTTGATTTAACAAATCTGGTGGGATATTATGTAGATCAGTCCTTAGTCCTATCATGACGGATTTCAAGCATTTTGTCCTAAAACGCTAACTTATCTTTTCTTACATTTGGTCCTTTTCATTAAGGATTCATTTTGCACTTTTTCAAGTCCGTTAAAGCCTTTACTATTATGCAGGACCAAAGCTGGTCCATATTGGCATATCAGAGACCTTACCTACGTCAGATTCTGATTTAGCAATACTAACATTAGAGTTTTGCCCTGTCACTAATTGAGCTCTGAGCCTAATTGTACACTGTCAATTTAGTTATTGTACAGTAGCTGCAGTATTTGGGACAGAAATATCTAGATATACAAAAGACATGTAGTAAATAGGTTTCGTATCAATTATAGTACACATGGTCCACTCTTACCGTTTCCAGTTTGTCTCTTGAACACCTAGTTTTTCTCTGCAGGAATGATAACGCCCAAGGCTTTCACAGCCTGTGTATGTAGGTTAAAACGGTTTGCATGTCAATAAAAGCTTTAACTAATTCCTGGGACTCTCTGGAATTAAGGTAGACATTAATTGGTACATTAAACCATTTGGGTCTCAATGCTCCTCGCTGAAGAGTACCAAAATGCAAATCTTTAATTAATCAGATGTAAAGGGAACATAATGCCTGTTTGTAAAAAGTGTAACTTCTTGGAGTTACATGTTAACTATCCATCCCTTTGGGTTAATAACTCTACGAAATCCAAGAAAGCTCTTTAGGATAAGTTTGGTTGGTGGATTGGACTTTAGGCCTATCATCTGCCAGTCGTTGTATTGCCTATTACTGACATACTAGATATTACTGTTGTATGAATTGTATATTAGTAATCTAAAGTCTTATTCTATAAATGAATAACTAATTTTTATCTGAAGTGCTTTTTTGTTTCTAATGAAATACTACATCCAGAAAAGTCTTTATAAATCACTTTACTTTGAAATTATTGCAATTTTCGTGAAAAATGAGGAACTTTTCAAAGCTGAGAATTAAGACTGTTCTTTTTACCTTTAGGTACTCTAATGCTTATATAATCAAACTTTGTTGATCTGACAAATGATCACATGATTAAATGACTTCAAATTCATGATAATATAACATTTTTCTACCACCAGTTATGCGATAGCCCCTTAAATCACGTATCATATGTAGGGATTAGGGTTATTGTTTCCTATGTTGCTGTCATTTCTAATCCCAACGAGATTTTGATGCTATTATTTTCTTTATACTTTCCAAATTCGTGTCTGGAGGTGCTTAAGAATCGCCTGGAATTTGAATTAGTCAGATAAAGTGATCTTTAAAAAGGGCAAATGTGCTAACAACATTCAAACAATTCAGCGTCTTTCGCTGAATATGGCCATGGCTCGTTGACATCTATGACATTTGGGGAAATCATAAAAATCATTGACAACTTAGAGTTTCGAACTTTGTATATTTAAGCTATAGAAACTAACATCTAATAAGAAAAATCACAATTACAGGTAATACATTATTTGTTGTTTAAAGTTTTTTCATCATGAAAACAAAGTACATCTTGCTTTTATTACTCGGTAATTGATATGCTACTGTAATTACTTGCTCTTGACTTTCATAAGCCCATGCAATACAAAACCAGGGTCTGAATATCTGCTTTGTAATATCACGTGAGGTCCAGCCACCATTCAAACTGACCGCGTATTTCTGGCATGATCAAATTATGAAAACAAACAAGACACCAACACCTACGGCCACTCCACCAACATATTGCCGAACCAAATGTTTCTGTCTGCTATCGACATGGCAGTGTTCTCTGTAAGTCGATGACTGGACCTTCCCTCTCTTCATTTTTTTTTTAAGATGATTCTGCCATATGAAAACGGTGTTGATCATGTATTTAGTATCTGGCTGCGAGGAAGGCAAGTCGAATGTTTTGTGTATATGAATAGATCTATCGACAAGCTTATGGTCATCAAGAATCCATCCAGAAAGTTAAACATTTCAGAAACTGAAATATCAACGTAGAAAGTTCACTTTGGGTATGAATCCTATTGCGTGCTGCTTCCTGCCAGATGTTGCTATAATGCATGTGGCGTAATGGCATTATAGATTTTTACACTCTTGATCACCTTGTATGTCGCCATGCAGGGTATTCGGATATAAAAATAATTAAGAATAACACGTATTTTAAAGTTTATTTGTGATAATGTTGTATAGAGATTTGACACAACTGGTAACATAAAGCCACGGGCTGGTGCTACGCGCATGCGTCAATCCAGCGAGTGACCTCACCTGATGATAGTTCACTAGCACACACACCTTCTTGTAACCCGTCTTTCACTGTGTTCGAACATCGTATTTAGGTTGCATTCACTTGTATCCAGTTTCGTTAACCTTCATGCCAGGTTAGATTTACAGACATAAGTGTACAGAATACAAGAGATATTCCTGAACAACTTGCGTTAATGTTGAGGTTACATACCTCAACAAGGGAAGTGAACGTTCCGACTTGCTATTTGACCAGAGATGAAGATATTATTTCTGGCCGTCGTTTGCAGCTTGACAGCTGCGATTCCAAACGTCGTTAGCGACCAAGTAAGTCCAAACTTAATCTTGGATATTTAACACATATCCCACTCAAAAAATAGTATACGAAATTAGATATGGGACGCGAATTGTAAGCGATGTGAAATCCAGAAGTTGCCAAACAAGTTTTTGCTCACAGAGACGACACCTACATGACTGACTGTCTTTCAGGTACATAAGCATTACGCACAATATTTTCCATATTACTGTACAACGTAATGCTTCAGGGTATAACAGCCAATTAGTCGTATTATTCGACAGTCTTTGACTCTCATCGTCTTGATTGTGCTTGCAGTTCAACTTGGCCACAGACAAATTGAACTAGGGATTTGTGAACATGCATGCATATGATGGAAAGGGGTGCTAAGATAGCTGAAAGAGACTGTGATAGACTATGGAAGGTTGAGAGGAACGACAAAGGAGAAGAAACAAAAGTGGAAGAATGAGATAAAAGAAGATATATGGAAGACTGTGATTAAGCAGGGCACACACGATCAGTTGTACTCAGTATTTGTGATGCTGTGTGCGTCGTACTGATGTACTGTCAGTACCGAAACTGTGTACTGATGGAGTGACTAATTACCGATCGTCTGTTCTCTGCACTGTCACTCCCATTGGTATTGTCACAGCCACGTGAAACATAACATAATCGCAATGACAGCCTATTGGAGAAACACGGCGGAAAAGCTTCAATGCAACATTCTATTGCTTTATACAAAGTTACCCCAATGCTAGCACCGAAAAACCAAGGCAGCTGTCCAGAATGACCTATGACAGTATGTCATCACCTTGCAAAATCAGATGATGAGAGTGTAATGAAAGTAGCCAAGATTTAGGCCGGCAAAGTGAAGGCTTTAAAACCGGACCAGAAATTACTAGCGGAAAAATATATAGATAACATTTTCTTGAAGGCTCAACTAGGACCACTGAACCGGAATTCATTTAGAATTAACGAGTCTATTAATTGCAGTATATATATATATATATATATATATATATATATATATATATATATATATATATATATATATATGTGTGTGTGTGTGTGTGTGTGTGTGTGTGTATATTGTTACAAACACGTGTGTGTTTGTATCTATTTCTTATCAGGGCGAGGAGTGATGCTTGACGCTGGCTCGGAGTTTCTGTCCACCCAGCATTTTACGAGAGTGTAACTACGCCGAGACTGTGGGACCCTCCAACCAATGAGAATTTCTCCTGTATTTCTATAGCCAATCGAAATATAAGGTTTATAGCAGCAAGGGTGAACGCTTGTCTTTTGTACCCACAACACCCGCTGAGACTCGATTCCTCTTTCTCCAGTCCAGCGAGGTGGGTGGTGTCCCCTACTGTAGCCTGTAAACCTGTAAGCCGTTACTGCTATAAGCCCGTTACCCGAGTGTTGTGCTATAAGTGTTTACTGTGTTACATCATGTTTAGATAAGTGTAACGATGAAGTTCATTGTGTCACGTCAGGCGTAACTAAGTGTCACAAGAAAGAGATCTGGCTTGAAATCTTATCTGGAATGTTATCTTATGTTCAGTGTTAACGTAATGTTTCATGCTTGATTTATGTGCCTATCTTTGTACACTTCAATTCTTTCATTATAAGTAGATTTAATGTAATGCTGGTCTTTAATTCAATCCCATAACTTTATTATTGTGTTATCCTGAGTTGTGCAACTTGACAAATCTATAACGTACTTGCAAGACAAGGTCAGTAGCATTTGTAACATATGTTACTGGCGACCTGGCCTGAATAAGTATTGAGTTCGTAACAATATATATATATATATATATATATATATATATATATATATATATATATATATATATATATGGACCAGTACATCAACCTACGTCATCATCGCAGTCAGGTAGCAGCACCAGCAGTAGTGAACAATTTGAGCCTTCCTTGACGCAATTTCAACCTTTGAGCCAATATACTATGTACCAATTTTGCCAATAAGAGCTTTATAATTAATATATGTGCATATTAGTTACATATACAATATGAAGTACAGTTTACTCAATAATTACTTTATTTATACTTACTTGATGTAATATTTTAGGACTTACTAAATCGAGCAGATTGTTGATTTTTCCATAACTGCTGTAAACTGTAGGTCCGCGAAAATTTTTCCTGTATCCAGATAACGAAGAGTAATATAGCCAGTCTTTCGTCAGCACAAGTGGTTACTGACGATTATACTGTGACACTCGGTAATGAACGTATCTTCACAAGTACTGACAGTACCAAAAATAATGTAAGTATTGATGCCGACAGAAATACTACTGATCGTGTGTACCTTGCTTTAAGAAGACGAGTCTCACAATATGTAAATCAAGAGGGATAGAAAATGGAGGCGACGAGACGATTTACGACAATAGACTATCATCTATGAATTCATATAAATGCAAGACAATTAAGAGAAAAAAGAGATTCAAAGGAGATACAATTTTTGACGAATGTGGAGGTGAAATTGAAGAACAAGTAACACTGTGGTGCCCAGAATAGATAGAGGAGCAAAACATGCAACAACCATATCGCAAATAAGACAAAAGTAAGATTATTGGGGTGGGGAGTTGCCTTTTAAGATAGGGAAAGCAGAAAGTAAAAATGAGCTGGAATATATAGTCTGAAAGATAAGGAAAAAGACGAAAACGGTCACATACGGGTACTTGCGAAGATATTTTTCAGAATGTAGGTCAGTTGCCGTTGCACTCGTCGTGGAAATATCTACAAACTACGGAAAAGTAAGTCGTGAAAGTTGCATCAAGAGTTATATGTGAGATAAGAACTTGTATGTTTGAGGTCTGAATGCCTGCAGTCCGCAAGTATGTGAGGTAGAACACCACACTTATACACACACAACGGAGGGCAACTTGAGGAGTGCAAGAAGCGGCAGTTGACAGTATCATGCCCACTTATCCTCTTGAGCACAAGAGGATAGCAGTGGGTGATGCGTTTACCGTGAAGGTGTCGAGCAGAAGACAGCAAACGCACGATATACCACGTATGGCCACCTATACGATCCGCATTGCGATACATGGTGTCGTAAGTGCTGTAGGTTATGTATCGGGATACAGGGGTCGCTATCCTGTATGTATCGGGATACAGGGATCGTTATTCTGTATGCATCGTGACAAGCGTCGTTACACTATTTGTGTCGGGATTCAGGGAGCATAGAACTAAACTAGCTCTCTTGCGTAATGCACCGAAACCACAGCTCCCTATCCACAACCAGGTTTCACAGACCTCTACATGGTTTACCCGGCCGCTTCACATGCCCTGGTTTAGTCCATTGACAGCATGGTCGACCCCAGTGTACCACATCGTTCCAATTCACTTTATCCAGTGCATGCCTTTCACAGTCCTACATGTTCATTCCCCGATCCCTCAGTCTGATTCACTCCATCCTTCTATCTCCAAGTTGATCTCCTTGTTCCCTTCTGACACATATATCCTCTTTGTCAACGTTTCCTCTCTCACTCTCTGGAGATGCCCAAACCATTTCAGCATGCCCTCTTCAGCTTTCTCAAATATCATTTTTTATTTCCACATCTCTCTCTTATCCTCTTAGTACATACTCAACAAACCTCCTCACACCACATATTGTCCTTAAACATTTAATTTCCAGCGCATCCACCATCCTTCGCGCAGCCTTATCTATAGCCCATGCCCTGCATCCATATAGTATGGTTGGGACTACTACACCTTCAAATATACCAATTTTTGCCTTCCCAGACAACGTTCTCTCCTTCCACATATTCTTCATTGCTCCCAGAACCTTCGCCCACCCTGTGACTCACTTCCCCCTCCATGGTTCCATTCGCTGACATGTCCACTCCCAGGTATCTAAAACACCTCACTTCCTCCAGGTTTTCTTCATTCAAACTCACACCCCCAACTAACCTGTCCTGCAACCCTGATAAACCTAATAACCTTGTTTTTGTTAACATTTGCTCTCAACTTCCTCCTTTCACACACTCTTCCAAACTCGGTCACCAACTTATGCAGTTTCTCACTCGAAACTGCCACCAGTGCTGTATCATCAGTATACAACTGACCCACTTTCCAGGCCTCTTATCCCCTCTCCAAAACTCTCATTTACCTCCTTCACCACAACATCCATAAACCAAGGTGACATCACACACCACTGCCGCAGACCAACCTTCACTTGGAACCACACACACACACACACACACACACACACACACACACACACACACACACACAACTTAAGCCAAGTAAATGTAGAATGATGAGTCACGGTGAAAGGCCTCGACATGATTATCAAATAGAAGAATACAGCCTGCAGGAATCTGTGTTTGAGAAGGACTTGGGAGTCGACATTGTCCTTAAACTGTAGCCAGAATCCCACCTTAGGAGGGTAGGTAAGGAGACCAACTGCCTGCTAGCAAATATTATAATAGCGTTCAAGTGAATGGATAAAGTTATATTCAGCGACCGATTTACATACTACATAAAGCCAAAACTGAAATATGCTTCTCAAGTTTGGTTACCGCACCTACAGATGCACAAAGGGCTAACAAAGAAGTTCCAGAGGAGGTGCAACGAAATACCAGGATTAAGAAAGCTGAATTGCACAGGGAGGCTAGAGGCCTTGAATTTGCCCATCATGGAGGAAAGAAGAATGAGGGGGTGACCTGATTACAACCATTAGGTTTTGAAGCCAGACTGATGACGTAGACAGTGAAGAGTTCGAGAGATGACGGGATAGGACAACCAGTGGATATAACACGAAATTAAGCAAGAAACGCTGAAAAGAAATTAGATAGGTACTTTTATTGTATAAGAGTGGTGGATGAATAGAATAAACTGAAAGAGAAACCACGAACATAAAACCCCTTCCCTATACATAATAGGTTGGTAATTTTAGATGATTACACTCACCTGCCTTAGATTAGTGTGTGTGTGTGTGTGTGTGTGTGTGTGTGTGAATATACCTAAAAGTGAAGACAGTACATACACAAGGTTAACAGTCGGGCAACACTAGTGTGAAACTCTCCCTCTAACACACAAATAGTATTGTAATATCCTGACTTCGATTATGTACTGCTGATGGCAGACGGCTCAACACGGAAGGTATCAAGAAACTGCAGTAGGAAGTATGAAACCAATTCGATTGTTGTAGGTTTAGCAACCCTTTATAAAACTCATGACCAACGCAACCTTAACCACAGGCGGAGCTGGAGACGTGTCCACAAGACGTCCTTTTGAAGGAGGAAGCAACCCTTGAGGAGGGCCACACACTCAACTCTGCCCGCCTGCCCACCTCGCTCCGCCCCATACACTACACCCTCCGCCTTCAGCCCTTTATCAACGGCAACTTGAGCATCCATGGCAGCGTCGACATTCGCTTCAAGGTCGTCGAGCCCACGGACAAGGTGGTTCTCAACATGGCCGACATCATAACCAGGAATGAGTCAGTTACGGTAAATTTTTTTATAATGTCTCCTTCTTGCAGTTGCTCACTTATTTTGTTTGTCCATTTGCATATCATGAATGTAAGTTTCGTGTTACTTCTTAGACGGCTCTAACTAAGCAAAAGCTGCTGTTTTTTTTATTCAGTCTCTCTCTCTCATATATATATATATATATATATATATATATATATATATATATATATATATATATATATATATATATATATATATATATATATTGTATAATGGATCATGGGGAACAGGTTGTGGCCGAGGACGCCGCTGGAGAGAGGATGAGGGTGGTTTGCCAGACCTACGATTCCCTACTGCAGCTTTACACGGCCCACCTGGAGCAACGGCTGCTGCCTACCACAACCTACCTCCTCCACATGGACTTCCAGGGATACCTGAACGACAAGCTGGTCGGGTTCTACCGTTCGGAATACAAAGACGCCCAGGGCACCAATAGGTAGGTCTAAATTTCTTCCACTTGTGTTCTGTGGTATGTAAGAGTGGTCGTTACCAGATGTGCTCACTCCAGACAACCGCTGGAGTTGCTGATTCAGAATACAGAATCGTAATAGGTTTTGCACGCTTGATATGACGACTCGGAATGTTTCAGTGCTTACTCGTCAGCCTAAGAACGTTTTCAAGCGCCAAAAACTTGCGTTTTTCATCTCAAATCTGACGTTGATGTTCGAGACTCTTTAGCCATGGTTAGTTAATGAATGAAGACCTACTCCAAGTACCTACTGCATGTCAGATTAATGTCTATTATGGTTTGCTTTCGCCGTCATGATTGAAGCTCAGACAAAAATATCAAGCGTAGTAATTACTATCTGGTGAATACCAGTCCCATGAGTGTCCCTATGGACTTGTGTACCTTATATTTGTGTAAGTTATATATAATGTTTCAGTTTATGTTTTAGATACTCATAGAAAAAATATTTTACAAATATTTCCAGGATGTTGGCTGCGACACAATTCTCACCCACGGACGCACGGCGAGCATTCCCGTGCTTCGACGAGCCTAGCTTCAAGGCCACCTTCGACGTCCACCTGGCGAGGCAGACCAACATGACGGCCCTTTCCAACATGCCAGTCATAAACACCCAGCCCATGTGAGTAATAACAACCCCTTGAGCTCGACGGTACGACTCTTGGCACCAGTACCCTTGAGTACGACTGCAACCTTTGACCTAAATTTTTAAGGGACAAGTTAGGCAATAATCCATCGGTATGGTTTATCATAGTAATTGTGACACATCATAAGCTACGTGGATACACAACCTTACCATTAAGTAACCGTTTTTTTTTTTTTTTCCTGTGTACGAGACCTTCTTCCTTCATCACCAGAGCTGGGCAGGATGGTTGGGTGTGGGACGCCTTCAACACCACGTTGCCAATGTCCACCTACTTGGTCGGCTTCCTCATCAGCGACTTCTCGTATCTTGAATCGTCGCAGCTTAACCACACAGTTATGCGAGGTCAGGGAAATGGCAGCACATCTAACTGATGTGATTTTTCGATAACATCGTTATTTTTTTTTCCTTGGGTTTTGAATAGAATACTTTAGTCTACCGAGCTAGCGTTTCTAAGCCTCAACTCCTTACTGCAGGCGCTAATATCTTAATCACATCTTTTGAATGAAATCGTTTTGCAGTTATTACACAAAACTTTCAAACTTGTGTCATTATAATTCGTGTCGCCTACTAAATTTGCTTATCTTTGAAAAATATATAATTTGGATATCTTTTCATTATCAAAATATATATAAACAAAATTAATAAATAAATAAATAAATAAATATATATATATATATATATATATATATATATATATATATATATATATATATATATATATATATAAGGTCACCTTTCATTTACTTCAGTGTGGACTCGGAAAGATGCCCTGGACCAGGGTACCTACGTCCGGGACATGACTCCAACAGTTCTCACATATTTAGAAGATTACTTTGGTCTCCCCTTCCCGCTCCCCAAACTGGACATGGCAAGTGTTCCCGACTTCAAATTTCGTGGCATGGAAAACTGGGGACTCATTCTCTACAGGTAAAGTAAGGTGTCTGACTGGTAAACAATGACAGAAGTTATGAAATAGAATTGTATCATTTACATCGCTGTATCATGACGCTGTTAGAGGAGGGAACTTTCCTCGTTCACATTCTTCCCACAGGATTTCTCTTGCAGTGACTGTCTCCTTAGCTTTTATTCTGCTGACTTTTGTGCCGGAGGGAAGGGTGGGTGGAAGGTACATAACCTTCTGTTAATCTGTCTTTTATCACAAATAAGATGATGAACTTGGCACTTCTGCTGTCCCCAAAGGAAATGATATTGTAGTAATTTGTGAATTTTTGTACAAGGGTAAGTGATGTTTTGCACACTGCCCCACGTCTAGAGTACAATTACCATCCAGATACCTATGGTGCCACATCCATGTAGACCATTAAGTCAACTTGTGCTTCCCTGGAAATGCCCTAGCTATCTTAAGCTGGTACAAGTGGGAAAATATAAAAGAAATATACTAATCCATGAAGCTGACATGCTATGTTCCCAATAATCTTCCTCAGGAAGTGATTCCCTTTCCACCACGCCCAACCTCATTCACAACTCCCTTCTCTCACGACTCCGACACCTCACTGATCTACTCGATCAATCCACCTCACACCACATGTCCTCAAACTTCCCATTTCCAACATATCCACCCTCCTCCACACAACTTTATCTATAGCCCATGCCTCGCAACCACATAACATTGTTGGAGCCACTGGATATAATCTTCCTCTCTCTCCCCAACACTTCAGGGAGACGGCCCTCTTATACGATCCTCAGAAGACTCCCGTGTCCAGCAAGCAGGATCTCGGCATCACTGTGGCCCATGAGATCTCCCACCAGTGGTTCGGGAACCTGGTGACCCCAGCCTGGTGGTCCGACTTGTGGCTCAAGGAGGGTTTTGCCACCTTCATGGGATATGTGGGACTCAACGTTGTGAGTATATTTTAATTGGCGTCCAGGGAGGAGGGCTCGTTATCATATGAGTATGGAAGTAGAACAGGAAGAGGTAATTAGTGTTGAGAGAGAAAAAGGGGAATATTCTAGAGCAGAAAAGGAAAGGATGAGATTTACAAGTATGGATGGAAAACCTAGTGCGAATAACCAAAAGGGAATATAAAAGATGGCAGGTGTGACTAATGCCTGTGAGATAAAGGCTCCAGTCCGTTGACGAGTTGGCAAGACAGAGTCGTTCGATTTGGGCGCTGAACCAGTCCCTGTTATGGCAGTAGGACCAGTGTCCTATGACGCTGGCAGACGGACCAAGCACTTAGTCCTGGGGCAAGAAGTAATATATATATATATATATATATATATATATATATATATATATATATATATATATATATCCAAACCTGCTGCCTTGCCGGCTTTCATCTTCCGCAAAGCTTTCACTACCTCTTCTCTGTTTACCAAATCATTTTCCTTAACCCTCTCACTTTGCACACCACCTCGACCAAAACACCCTATATCTGCCACTCTATCATCAAACACATTCAACAAACCTTCAAAATACTCACTCCATCTCCTTCTCACATCACCACTACTTGTTATCACCTCCCCATTTGCGCCCTTCACTGAAGTTCCCATTTGCTCCCTTGTCTTACGCACTTTATTTACCTCCTTCCAGAACATCTTTTTATTCTCTCTAAAATTTAATGATACTCTCTCACTCCAACTCTCATTTGCCCTTTTTTTCACCTCTTGCACCTTTCTCTTGACCTCCTGTCTCTTTCTTTTATACATCTCCCACTCAGTTGCATTTTTTCCCTGCAAAAATCGTCCAAATGCCTCTCTCTTCTCTTTCACTAATACTCTTACTTCTTCATCCCACCACTCACTACCCTTTCTAATCAACCCACCTCCCACTCTTCTCATGCCACAAGCATCTTTTGCGCAATCCATCACTGATTCCCTAAATACATCCCATTCCTCCCCCACTCCCCTTACTTCCATTGTTCTCACCTTTTTCCATTCTGTACTCAGGTTTGGATGGTATTGCAGTGGAATTTATTAAAAAAGGGGGTGACTGTATTGTTGACTGGTTGGTAAGGTTATTTAATGTATGTATGACTCATGGTGAGGTGCCTGAGGATTGGCGGAATGCGTGCATAGTGCCATTGTACAAAGGCAAAGGGGATAAGAGTGAGTGCTCAAATTACAGAGGTATAAGTTTGTTGAGTATTCCTGGTAAATTATATGGGAGGGTATTGATTGAGAGGGTGAAGGCATGTACAGAGCATCAGATTGGGGAAGAGCAGTGTGGTTTCAGAAGTGGTAGAGGATGTGTGGATCAGGTGTTTGCTTTGAAGAATGTATGTGAGAAATACTTAGAAAAGCAAATGGATTTGTATGTAGCATTTATGGATCTGGAGAAGGCATATGATAGAGTTGATAGAGATGCTCTGTGGAAGGTATTAAGAATATATGGTGTGGGAGGAAAGTTGTTAGAAGCAGTGAAAAGTTTTTATCGAGGATGTAAGGCATGTGTACGTGTAGGAAGAGAGGAAAGTGATTGGTTCTCAGTGAATGTAGGTTTGCGGCAGGGGTGTGTGATGTCTCCATGGTTGTTTAATTTGTTTATGGATGGGGTTGTTAGGGAGGTAAATGCAAGAGTTTTGGAAAGAGGGGCAAGTATGAAGTCTGTTGGGGATGAGAGAGCTTGGGAAGTGAGTCAGTTGTTGTTCGCTGATGATACAGCGCTGGTGGCTGATTCATGTGAGAAACTGCAGAAGCTGGTGACTGAGTTTGGAAAAGTGTGTGGAAGAAGAAAGTTAAGAGTAAATGTGAATAAGAGCAAGGTTATTAGGTACAGTAGGGTTGAGGGTCAAGTCAATTGGGAGGTGAGTTTGAATGGAGAAAAACTGGAGGAAGTGAAGTGTTTTAGATATCTGGGAGTGGATCTGGCAGCGGATGGAACCATGGAAGCGGAGGTGGATCATAGGGTGGGGGAGGGGGCGAAAATCCTGGGGGCCTTGAAGAATGTGTGGAAGTCGAGAACATTATCTCGGAAAGCAAAAATGGGTATGTTTGAAGGAATAGTGGTTCCAACAATGTTGTATGGTTGCGAGGCGTGGGCTATGGACAGAGTTGTGCGCAGGAGGATGGATGTGCTGGAAATGAGATGTTTGAGGACAATGTGTGGTGTGAGGTGGTTTGATCGAGTGAGCAACGTAAGGGTAAGAGAGATGTGTGGAAATAAAAAGAGCGTGGTTGAGAGAGCAGAAGAGGGTGTTTTGAAGTGGTTTGGGCATATGGAGAGGATGAGTGAGGAAAGATTGACCAAGAGGATATATGTGTCGGAGGTGGAGGGAACAAGGAGAAGAGGGAGACCAAATTGGAGGTGGAAAGATGGAGTGAAAAAGATTTTGTGTGATCGGGGCCTGAACATGCAGGAGGGTGAAAGGAGGGCAAGGAATAGAGTGAATTGGAGCGATGTGGTATACCGGGGTTGACGTGCTGTCAGTGGATTGAATCAAGGCATGTGAAGCGTCTGGGGTAAACCATGGAAAGCTGTGTAGGTATGTATAATTGCGTGTGTGGGCGTATGTATATACAGGTGTATGGGGGGGGGGGGTTGGGCCATTTCTTTCGTCTGTTTCCTTGCGCTACCTCGCAAACGCGGGAGACAGCGACAAAGTATAATAATATAAAGAAATAATATATATATATATATATATATATATATATATATATATATATATATATATATGTATATATATATATATATAAAGGACATTTAGAAATATTGATGATTCATCCTTCCCGCTGCCGCGTTACAAGGAAAAGTGGGACGAGAGACAAGGTTAGGCTGACAATTGTACTGATAAGCGGGTGGAGGGAAAACTGAGGTGCGCAGTAACCAAGGTGACCGTATGTAATTTTGCCAGCCCAAACCTGTTGATATACAGCAAGAACAACTTCCTTAGGGAAAGTGTGTCAAACTGCAACCGTGATATATTGGTGCATTGATAAAACGGACTACAGGCTCATGTTTGTTTTAAAGTCAACTGTCACAACCTCTTCTTTCTAGGAACAATGATTCTACGTTTAGATTTTACTGCTTAACGATAAAAGAAGAGATGGGCTTTAAAAGTAAGAAACTTAGTCAATGCTTTGGAAACGTGAGCTGCCTAAGGGTTTCACTGCTTCTCCAAACATGGGGCATTGCTCATTAGACAGCTGAATGTCAAGAGCACGATAAAAGACTTTAATAATTAATCAAAATAGCCTTACTTGTGAAGATTCCGAAAGAGATTCTATATCAACGACGGAATGGATCTTATGAATCATCATAGCAAAAGACATCAAGGCAACTGTAATTCTATACAAATTACTACGTCTTGACTGGGATTTTCTTGGATATTAACATCACCTTTTCTAAAGAATAATATCAAGCAAGATAATAACTCTGTCTAGTACGACCATTGAGCACTGCTTATGACTTCCGAGCACGACGTTGCGACCCCTGAACACGAAGGTAAATGGCAAGGCATGCATAATCAAGGGTTGTATCGTCGTACTAAAACAATGTACTTTTATGCTTGAGTAAAACTTTTGCAAGATGCAGAGCTGCATTGATTGCAGGGTGCATCAGTTATATAGTTAAAACTGAACGTTCCAACCCTATATATGTGACTATTTTCTGCTTGCGAGTGGGAGACTGAATGAAAGGTAAAAAAATAAGGAGAAATAGGCAGCCATAAGGAAAGTATATTATGGACGGTTAGGCTTGAAGGTTTTTTAACATCAGCTTGGTAAAGGAAAATGATATGCGGAAACTATACTAGAGTCTCTGGGTTGTCATTCAGACTTGATGCTTTAGAACGCCACTTACCTTGAATACATGAATAGTTAAGCACTCGATCGATCAGACCTTGAAGAAAGCGACTAACATTTACCTCTGATAAACATTTTAACAACTTAAAGGTTCATTTAAAAGGCCATTGGAAAGTAAAATTACAGCGGGTTTTCGGCTAGTGTTTTGATTCATTATGTTTCTTATTTTTTTTTTCACTCTGAGGCTGAGCCAAGCTGGGGAATGATGGACCAGTTTCTGACCGATAACCTCCACTACGCTATGGCCCTTGACAGCCTGCAGTCATCACATCCTATCAGTGTCCCTGTCAACCACCCAGACGAAATCAGCCAGATATTCGATGCTATATCTTACAGGAAAGGTAAGGCTGCCTGATGTCTTGCTACTTTGAACTGATTAAGTTTACCAGCAATGAGGGGAGCGAGTTTTCCTGCAATGAGGAAAGCGAGTTTCCCTGCTGTTTCGCTTAACTGTGCCATGTAATTCTACTCAAAGTAATTTGACAAAAAATGCTCTTTACTTTATTATTTTACGGATTACATTAATTCAGAGTTAATAGCTTGACAGGCACCAAAAATGTTATGAAAGATATATACTGAGCTGCTTCTTGTGCATTTTTTCCATGAGCATTTACTTGTACCATTGAAACGTTAGTACAAAAAAAAAAGAAAAATCAAATTTGCCGCTTGAGGACGATCACATGCGAAATCCATATATTTGATGTGTTTATTCTTTTTCATTGACTTTGCGTCCCTTAAATGCATTCGTTATCCCTCAGGAAAATGTTTTGTAATGTGTAAAGTAAGAGGTTTTATTAAGTGTCACTTGTTGCTGTCTACTTCCTTATCACTTTAGAAGATAAATGTCTGATGATGTTGGGTTCTATGTCCTGCACGCAGGGGCCTCTATCATCCGCATGATGCAAAACTTCCTGTCAGAGAACACCTTCAGGAGAGGACTCACCAACTACCTCACTGCTTTGTAAGTTAGTTTAAAGTTGTATATTGCGACCCCTTGAGTTTGTGTTTTATATATGAAAAATTATATATATATATATATATATATATATATATATATATATATATATATATATATATATATATATATATATATATATATATTATGCCTGGGGATAGGGGAGAAATACTTCCCACGTATTCCCTGCGTGTCGTAGAAGGCAACTAAAAGGGTAGGGAGCGGGTGGCTGGAAATCCTTCCCTCGTTTTTTTTTTTTTTTTTAATTTTCCAAAAGAGGGAACAGAGAAGGGGGCCAGGTGAGGATATTCCCTTAAAGGCCCAATCCTCTGTTCTTAACGCTACCTCGCTAACGCGGGAAATGGTGAATAGTATGAAAGAAGGGGGTTGTTATTTCATGTGTGGCGGGGTGGCGATGGGAATGAATAAAGGCAGACAGTATGAATTTTGTACGTGTTTATGTATATGTCTGTGTGTATATATATATATATATATATATATATATATATATATATATATATATATATATATATATATATATATATATATATATATATATATGTATGTATACGTTGAGATGTATAGGTATGTATATTTGCGTGTGTGGACGTGTATGTATACACATGTGTATGTGGGTGGGGTGGGCCATTCTTTCGTCTGTTTCCTTGCGCTACCTCGCTAACCCTCAAAGATCCAGTCCTCTGTTCTTAACTCTAGCTGACGCGGGAGATGGCGAATAGTATGAAAGAAAGATATATATATATATATATGTATATATATATATATATATTTATATATATATATATATATATATATATATATATATATATATATATATATATATATATCATAAAAGAAATTACACAATTAGCCCTTTCGACTGCCTCATCTCTCACCGTTTTATCAACTTTTCATTATCATAATCATCAGGCAGTACAGCAATGCAGAACAGGATGACTTGTGGCATCATCTTACCCAGGCCGCGCATGTAGACGGCACACTCCCTGACTACCTTTCTGTCAAGGCTATCATGGACAGCTGGACGCTGAAGATGGGATACCCTGTCATCACTGTCAAAAGAAACGGCACTACAGCCGTCCTCACACAGGTATAGTGACAGGACTTGCTACATACTTCACTGTACTGTACTATACTACTGTGACAAGATTGTATCTGCTGGTTTTCTGTAACCGTACTTGCATGTGGCAGGAGTGGTTCCAACTACAAGGGGCCAACAAGAATATCAGCAACCCCCCAGGCTGGTGGGTGCCCATCAGCTACACCACCCAGAACAATCCAGACTTCCAGCAGACGAACGCACAGTTCTGGATGAGCCAAGATAGGAAACCTCTGGAAATTACAGGTATTATTTTGATATTTTTCATTTCACTATGACGGATGATTAAAGATGGATTCGCCGTGATGAATATACTCATTACGGGATGATCGTGAATATATCAATGTGCTAGATAGATAGATAGATAGATAGATAGATAGAGATAGATAGATAGATAGAGAGAGAGAGAGATTGCGAACGTAGTATTTAACAAGCTTAATCTGCCGACTTGCACATGCAGTATGTATCGTATGTGATCAAGAGGCAGACTGTCTCCCTAAGTACCTCACTAACCTGCGATAACTCTTCTCGTTCACCAGAAGTGCATCACAACATTTTGCGTCCCATACGATTTTCGTATATACCAGTCACTGCTTTCTTCCACCCCAGGACTACCCGACCAAACGAAGTGGCTTCTTGTCAACCTTCAACAGACGGGTTACTACCGAGTTAACTATGACTCCACCACCTGGCAGCTTCTCACCAATCAGCTGACCACTGACCACATGGTTATACATCTGGCCAACCGCGCACAGCTACTGAATGATGCTTTCAATCTGGCGAGAGCAGGTGAGTGGTCAGGCATCCTCAAAGGCTATATGTGTTCTCACGTCACCACGTCCAATTTACGCTCAGTCAGATGATCTTTGCTAGTCTCCTAGTCATTCCAGACGACTACTGTGTAATCCTCCTGGTTTTACTTTCTTGTCAGGTGTTTATTAAACTTATCTATTCATCTTAATCTCGAATGAAGTGTGTAAACGTTCTTGGAATCTTTAATTTAGTACACATATAAGCCTGTTTATCCTCCGTGTACTGAAAAACATGGTTTTCTCCACTTTGCGACAGTGGTGTGAAGTCGTCTTACCCTTTCGTTTAAAGTCTTTGTACAAATATTGCTATATCTCCTTATTTAAGACATACATATTCCACTATACCTGTGTTTTATAATTGCTTTGATATAACCTCCAGTAGCTGGTGTATTGTTTCAGTCCTCCAGTAGACCATTTAACAATTTTTTCCCCAGGTGAACTGGACTACCAGACGGCGCTGGCGGTGTCCACGTACCTAGTGAAGGAGAGGGACTTCGTACCATGGTCATCTGCCCTCAGCTCTCTTTATTACCTCTTCAATATGTTCGAACGTGCTGGAGGCTACGGGGCACTCAGGGTACGATGACGAAAGTTGACAATATTTTTTTTTTTATAGAATATGTCCTAAGATTTGATTAATCAAAATTATAGAAAAAGATAGTTCATAAGAACAGGAAGAACAGACCTTAGCTATTTTGATTTTTTTCATTAATCATTAAATCCTTAAGACAGAAGTATGTTGAAAAGCTTATTTAATAGATGCGAGTATCTCGTATCACATAATGTTTCATCCCAGATTTTAACATTGTTTCAACACGTTCAATGATTTTTCAAATGTTATGAAAATCTGGCCGTTGTACGACTTACCTCCTCTCCTGATAAAAGGTGCCTAATTAATCTTAATTGGCCTCGTAATCTGTCCGTCAAATTCAGCTTATAATTATCGACGTAATGAAAAGAAAAAAAGGATAAGTTGGATCTACCTCTGCCCCACTCCCTAGGGATACCTGCTGTCACTCGTGGTGCCGCTGTATGATTCTGTTGGCTTCTATGACCACCCTGCCGACACTCACCTGACCCGGTATAAGCGAGTCATCACCACGAAATTTGCTTGCAAGTTGGGTCATCGTCCCTGTGTCGACAACGCCACCAACCTCTTCTCCACCTGGATAAACTCACCTGGCAGTCAGAGGTTGTGACCACGGACTGATTTGAATGCAATGATATTTCAGATTTTAAAGAAGTAAATTGCAAAAAAAATAAAAAAAAATCTACTAATTTACAGTCATAGGGAGATGAATGTCAAACTCTAGAGCTAAGTATTTATCATATCAATGATTATTTCCGTCCAACTACAATTGTTCTCACGTCTTGATATTGTCTCCAGATTATTCGGAACCTTCTCTCATTTTCTAATATATTTCTAAGACAATGGTTTATCGCCATTTATACAGATTCACTTTACGTTTATCAAGCATATTGCCATAGATATAATTCTTCAGGATGATCCTCTCTAAGTACCTCTGTCAAGATAAACGTGGTACGTTCCGTTTTGGGAAAATAAGACAGTGTTTATCTGTGTTGTCAGCGTGTTGCCAGTGAGCGTGTTGGGGACGGTGACGTGTACGGGCGTGGCCAGAGGTGGGGAGATGGAATGGAATGCCACTTGGAAGCGATACACACAGTCCAACGTCGGCTCGGAGAGGGTGACCCTACTCTCTTCCCTGGGCTGTACCAAGGAAATGTGGATCCTCTCAAGGTAAGTTGTGGTGGATCGTTTTCAAAACTCTCTCATACCTCTACCCGCATGTTCTCTCATAATTTGTTCAGTTCACTATAGTAATTCCCTGAATTTCCTCTTATGTGAACATGGTCATTATACTTCAAAGTTTTTGGAAATATTTCGAAGCGAGGACCACATAAGTTCAATAGTTTAGAATTCTCAAACACTCTGGATATGTAAAGGAGAGACGCCTATTTTTGTGACTTCCAAAGGCCTTTTGCTAAATAAAGTAGGATAGCAAGGATGGAGTTCTAAAAGAATTATAAGTATTTATGATACGGATACAAATCATGTACTATAAACCACTTACGGCTGCTTAGTATTAGTGAATCACATTAGTCTCCATCCATCCTTACCTGTGTGCGTTAACTCATATTCTTAACCAACTAAGTACTGCTACTATTACTAATGATGATATATTGGTGAGGCAGGTACCTGGAAATGGCCTTCACTCCCGGGAGTGGCGTGAGGAAGCAGGACGCATCTGCGGTGTTCACCGCTGTGGCCAGGAACTCGGTGGGTCGTGACCTGGCATGGAATTACCTACAGGACCAGTGGCCCAACGTACTGGAGTAGTGAGTATGGTGAAGATTTCACCTTGAGGAAGTAGTGAGTATGGTGAAGATTTCACCTTGATGAACATAGAGCCCAACCCTGCAAAGCACAAGCATGCATTAGAATTTTACTCCCTTCGATGCACATCTGTTTATTTACATAAATGTTATCAATGCTGTACAATATCGTAGAGTTTAGTCTTGTAGACATTAACATAGGAGGAAATTAGCAATGATATGAATATCTGTAACTTTGGCTGGTTACTAGATTCTCATTCATGTGCAAAAGCTTGAAAGTGGTTATGTAAAACATATATATATATGCAATATAACAAGCTGCCTCTCTCGGTTAAGAAAAAGGGACTTGTAGAGGTTTATTTACTCAGAATCCATTTTCCGTTGAACTACCTAAAATGAAGGTATGTTTCGTTTTCAAGTCATAATTCAGCTGAGAAATAAAAACTTTTTGCCAATTTAATCGTATAAAAAAATTCTGTCTGGTCTATTTTCTAAATGTGAAGGATGAGCAGACTTCTTGTGTTAGCAAATATGAGAATAATCTATTCTATTTCAATCTATTTTGTCGATGGTCATCTAACTGAAACATGATAGGCTCATAAGTGGGCTTTTTAATTTCGAGACTTTTCCATGTTATAAAGCAGGAAGGACAATTGCTATGCCGTTGTACGCAGCAGTACATTCATCGCCACCTCCAACGGTAAACACAAGAAATTTGACGATAAGATAGTAACCTTTTCCTAGTCCCTCCACAAGGATCTAATTACATGAAGACCAGAATCCACAGCTACCCTAGGGTCAAGTATGAAAATGTACATTGTAGGCATACACGAGTTAACGAATGCTAGTTCAGGTTAACTGTTGATTGTAGATAAGCTGTTAGTTTTTCATGTTTACTATTGCTACCGGCGATGCAGAAGTATTTGCATGAGGAGGAGTTGCTTGGAAGCTTTCACTCTGGCTTCTGTGCAACATAGTCGTTCGGAGATTTCAAATGTGAACTGATATTTGATTTCAGCTTCGGACCAGGGTCTAGCCATCTGTCAAGTCTGATCAAGTCTGTCGGCAAAATCTTCAATACTCAACTGGAACTAAAGGAGGTGAGGAGCAATGCATGGTATGACAGGGAAGTGAGAAACATGTGAAATAAAAGAGTAACGTCAAATGACAATAAAAAAAACGCCATGTAAAACGAATTGTTAAGTGGAATCAGGGCATGAAAATAATATATCAATGTAGTTTTTACCAACCGACTTGACAGGGCTGTATGTTATTTTTATTTTCAGCTGGAGAAGTTCCAAGCCGACAATGCAGGTCAACTGGGATCAGCCACTAGGGCGCTTGAACAGTCGCTGGAGGCTGCTAGGCTCAACGTCGCCTGGATGAGCAGGAGTTACAACACCATACTGGAGTGGCTGCGAGAGAGGGGCTACAACCATGAACTTTGATCACGAGATGGAAATCTATACTCACACACCATCATAGAAAAACAGCATTTAGTAATTTTGAAGCACATGTCTGCACTTGTGTAAACTGACTTGTATTTACATAAATATTTCTGTAAACTCATGCACAGATTGAACTCACACACACACACACACACACACACACACACACACACACACACACAAACACACTCATAGAACATAAGAATTATCAAGGAATTTTTTCATTTGCTATCAGAATTTCCAATAGGTACATAGACCAAGAAATTTTTAAGAAAAATATTTACGGCTGTTTTAGGGCCAAATCAAGGATCGCATCACCAGATTAGCCATTCCACATGAAGGAACATATAGATCTGATAGAAGAGGTCTGATGGGGTTGGGACTGGGGAACATTATATCTTGCATAAGAAATCTATCTTACAGGCAAAGATATCTGATTTGACATAGATTTAAGGTACTCCTAATTACTCGGTCGGGAAAGGTTTTTACATTTCTCATTCTCATATCACTTAAAATCTTTAAAAACATTATCATTATAAAACATCAAATTTGCAAAAAGATTTTTTTATGATATATATTTGTTATTGTTAATCATCATATATATATATATATATATATATATATATATATATATATATATATATATATATATATATATATATATATATATATATATATATATATATATATATATCTTTTCTTTCTTTTCTTTCAAACTATTCGCCATTTCCCGCATTAGCGAGGTAGCGTTAAGAACAGAGGACTGGGCCTTTGAGGGAATACCCTCACCTGGCCCAATTCTCTGTTCCTTCTTTTGAAAAAAAAAAAAAAAAAAAAAAAAAAAAAACCCGAGAGGGGAGGATTTCCAGCCCCCCGCTCCCTCCCCTTTTAGTCGCCTTCTACGACACGCAGGGAATACGTGGGAAGTATTCTTAATCCCCTATCCCCAGGGATATATATATATATATATATATATATATATATATATATATATATATATATATATATATATATATATATATATTCCTAGCTTCGTCTCTTCGATGTATATCAACTGACTGTTATATTCCTCTCTTGTGTCTCCCCTGATGATGTGATTATTACACGAAAGTGCACTTGGGAAGTTTTCGTGTTTCATTTTCCCCGTGGACTCACAGGAATATATATAGGTATATAGGGAGAATAAAAAGATGTTCTGGAAGGAGGTAAATAAAGTGCGTAAGACAAGGGAGCAAATGGGAACTTCAGTGAAGGGCGCAAATGGGGAGGTGATAACAAGTAGTGGTGATGTGAGAAGGAGATGGAGTAAGTATTTTGAAGGTTTGTTGAATGTGTTTGATGATAGAGTGGCAGATATAGGGTGTTTTGGTCGAGGTTGTGTGCAAAGTGAGAGGGTTAGGGAAAATGATTTGGTAAACAGAGAAGAGGTAGTAAAAGCTTTGCGGAAGATGAAAGCCGGCAAGGCAGCAGGTTTGGATGGTATTGCAGTGGAATTTATTAAAAAAGGGGGTGACTGTATTGTTGACTGGTTGGTAAGGTTATTTAATGTATGTATGACTCATGGTGAGGTGCCTGAGGATTGGCGGAATGCGTGCATAGTGCCATTGTACAAAGGCAAAGGGGATAAGAGTGAGTGCTCAAATTACAGAGGTATAAGTTTGTTGGGTATTCCTGGTAAATTATATGGGAGGGTATTGATTGAGAGGGTGAAGGCATGTACAGAGCATCAGATTGGGGAAGAGCAGTGTGGTTTCAGAAGTGGTAGAGGATGTGTGGATCAGGTGTTTGCTTTGAAGAATGTATGTGAGAAATACTTAGAAAAGCAAATGGATTTGTATGTAGCATTTATGGATCTGGAGAAGGCATATGATAGAGTTGATAGAGATGCTCTGTGGAAGGTATTAAGAATATATGGTGTGGGTGGCAAGTTGTTAGAAGCAGTGAAAAGTTTTTATCAAGGATGTAAGGCATGTGTACGTGTAGGAAGAGAGGAAAGTGATTGGTTCTCAGTGAATGTAGGTTTGCGGCAGGAGTGTGTGATGTCTCCATGGTTGTTTAATTTGTTTATGGATGGGGTTGTTAGGGAGGTGAATGCAAGAGTTTTGGAAAGAGGGGCAAGTATGAAGTCTGTTGTGGATGAGAGAGCTTGGGAAGTGAGTCAGTTGTTCGCTGATGATACAGCGCTGGTGGCTGATTCATGTGAGAAACTGCAGAAGCTGGTGACTGAGTTTGGTAAAGTGTGTGAAAGAAGAAAGTTAAGTGTAAATGTGAATAAGAGCAAGGTTATTAGGTACAGTAGGGTTGAGGGTCAAGTCAATTGGGAGGTTAGTTTGAATGGAGAAAAACTGGAGGAAGTAAAGTGTTTTAGATATCTGGGAGTGGATCTGGCAGCGGATGGAACCATGGAAGCGGAAGCGAATCATAGGGTGGAAGAGGGGCGAAAATCCTGGGAGCCTTGAAGAATGTGTGGAAGTCGAGAACATTATCTCGGAAAGCAAAAATGGGTATGTTTGAAGGAATAGTGGTTCCAGCAATGTTGTATGGTTGCGAGGCGTGGGCTATGGATAGAGTTGTGCGCAGGAGGATAGATGTGCTGGAAATGAGATGTTTGAGGACAATGTGTGGTGTGAGGTGGTTTGATCGAGTAAGTAATGTAAGGGTAAGAGAGATGTGTGGAAATAAAAAGAGCGTGGTTGAGAGAGCAGAAGAGGGTGTTTTGAAATGGCTTGGGCACATGGAGAGAATGAGTGAGGAAAGATTGACCAAGAGGATATATGTGTCGGAGGTGGAGGGAACGAGGAGAAGTGGGAGACCAAATTGGAGGTGAAAAGATGGAGTGAAAAAGATTTTGTGTGATCGGGGCCTGAACATGCAGGAGGGTGAAAGGAGGGCAAGGAATAGAGTGAATTGGAGCGATGTGGTATACCGGGGTTGACGTGTTGTCAGTGGATTGAATCAGGGCATGTGAAGCGTCTGGGGTAAACCATGGAAAGTTGTGTGGGGCCTGGATGTGGAAAGGGAGCTGTGGTTTCGGGCATTATTCCGTGGCAGCTAGAGACTGAGTGTGAACGAATGGGGCATTTGTTGTCATTTTCCTAGTGCTACCTCGCACACATGAGGGGGGAGGGGAATGGTATTCCATGTGTGGCGAGGTGGCGATGGGAGTGAATGGGGGCAGACAGTGTGTATTGTGTGCATGGGTATATATGTATGTGTCTGTGTATGTATATATATGTGTACATTGAGATGTATAGGTATGTATATTTGCGTGTGTGGACGTGTGTGTGTGTATACATTGTGTATGGGGGTGGGTTGGGCCATTTCTTTCGTCTGTTTCCTTGCGCTACCTCGCAAACGCGGGAGACAGCGACAAAGCAAAATAAATAAAATAAATAAATGTTTGAAGGTATAATTGTCCACGTAAGATGTTTTGAAGTGGGGCATGGGTTATACATCAGGATGTGCAGAGTAGGGTGGTTGTATTGGTAATTAAACGTCTGACGACATGTGGCGTGAGCTGGTTTGATTTGGTAAGCAATTACGGGTTAAAAGAGAGGTATGACAATAAAAACTGGTTGAGATAGCTGAAAATGTTGTGCTAAGATATTTTAGACATATTGAGAGAATAAGTGTGGAGAGATTGACGAAGAGGATGTATGTAGAGGGGACGATAAAGGGGAGACCAATTTGAAGATGGAAGGGTGTAGTAAAAAGACGTTGAATGAACGGGGCCTGAACATGCAAGCGTGTGAACGGCATTGCCGGATAGAGTGAGCTGGAATGTTGTGATAAACAAGGGGCGACGTATTGTCTTTGGATTGAACCAGGGCGTGTGAAGTGACTTGCGAAAACCATAGAAAAAACACATGTGGAACTTAGTTGTAGATGGGATTCTCTGGATTCGATGTATTGCACATGAATGCTAGAGATTGGATGAGAGCGAATGCGGTCTTTTCCTGGCGTGACTTCGCTCATGCATGAAACGGTGGACAAATATATATATATATATATATATATATATATATATATATATATATATATATATATATATATACATTGTAGAGATGGGCCATAATGGGAAAGGGCATAGGTACCTATATTTATGCATGCTTAATTACGACAAAAATATGAAAACTACCAAATTACATAAAAATATGAATTATTCAAATTACAGGTATGATATTATACGGTGTACTCATGTAATTTATCAAAGATTTGAAAAAAATCTAACCTACGACTTGTGACCTGCAAAAACACACTTTTGTCATTGGTGACGAGCGGGCTAATAGAATATCATTAATGCGCCAAGACCAAGGACATCTTAAGACAGTGAAAGTCATTCTGGAACAAGAATTTCTTTTAGATCATATTTTCATGTGCGTTCCTTCTATACTCCGACAGTTGCTTCAATTGGCGTTCACTTCATCTGGTCGACGGGAATGACAACTGGAGTCGAGGTGTTCCGTGCCGATGGCAACACGGCCGTCAGTCTTCCGCCTGACGGCGAGGGTGGTGGTTGCATTGGGCGTGATCATCGTACAACGCGTTTGGGAGTTGAGTTACTTCGATTAATTGCTCTTTTGTGGGAAGTAAGACTTGTTATTTCGATTCGAGGACTGAGATGAACATTTAAGACTACGATTATGATGCAGTTTTTTCTCGTGAACTATACTGTTCATAACCCTGCCATTTTCAAGTCACGGGAAAGCAAATGAAGTACGTCGAACATATTGGTAAGTACGAAAACATGTGATCTTGGTGTTTTAATGTTTACCCCGTGTTGAATATGTCATCCTGTCGGCTTTGCTAACCTTACTCTTACAATTTTGTCCTGTAATGTACTTTCCTAAATTGTCCCTACCCCAGCCGAGCACGCTCCTATTTGATGACCACGCTCCCTCGCAACTGCAAACAATTGAGTCATCCAGCTTTTCATAGTGCTACAGAATCACTGCCGAGTCACATCTCGATAATTTTGTTTCTTCCATTCCTTTCGGTACATCCAGGGACCATGCGGAATACTTATTCGAGCATGTGACAGTGGTATACCATATCTGGTAATACATGTTAATTAGTGCTTCCTTCGGCTCTCTCGTTTTGCATACTCTTCTCATAACTACATTTATGGAATCCCCAGAAACAAGCAGTACCAATACAAGTACCAGAGAGTGATCCCAGCCCTCTCCGAATGGGTAATTTCGTCCATATTTAACAAGATTGTCCGAAGCGTAGCGAAAATTAAGATGTTACTTAGAGTGCTTTCTGAAGAAGCTGAATAGGCTGGCTATACCAGAGTAGGTCAGGTGAGGTTTGTAAGTATGGTTAGATCTTTGAATGGTTTTAATGAGTATTATTTTCAACTTTCACCAAGGCAGCAAAATGTAGGCACCATCGTTCGCGTATTAGGTAGTGTGTTATCAGTGCCTCCCAACTTTGAACAAGCACTACTCATTGTTTTATTTTTTCAATGTGAACGATGACCTTGGCTTAGCCATCTTATTATATCAGTTTAGTTGGTATTTAATGGGCCAGTTGCCATTTCAAATAGCAGAACAGTTCATGTATTTTTTATCCTAAAGTCTTACCATATATTTACAAGTTGTACGAGAAATTTATGTATGCCGTTTCTGAGTATTGTCCTACAATAGGAAGAGAGAGAGTTGAATCGGAAACATAGAAGATTGTGTATGTAATGTCCTACTACATAAAATGAATACGCAAATGGACGAAATTTTTTGAAAATTCGATATTTGTAATTCATTTGAGGCTACTTTTTGGAGTTAAAGAATTTTGAATATGGAAGAAAATTACTGCTGATGTGAACTCCTTTTAAAAGTAATATGGAGAGGGGGGGGGGCAGGATATACGGTCAACTGATTACAGACATACACTAACAATATAAGTAAGATAAAAGTACAGTAACTATATTTATTAAAAACTTATCATGAGCAAGATAACTGTCTAGAGGTAAACTTATTACGGGGATTAGATGGGCAAAGTTAATTGAACACAGTAGAAAGACCACAGTAGAAAGACCATGAAAACGTGTGCACTAGGTACTCGTCGGAAACAACGCGCGTTGATTTCCAGGACCAAATAATGTATTGATTCTTGTTTGAGCCTCGGGATGAGTGCTAGAGCACGTTGGAGCTATAGTGGAGTACAACCAAAGTCGATGTTGATTTAAGCTCAGTGGAGAACGTAGAGTGAAATAGGTCCGTACAGTGTAGCTCTGTGGACAACGAAATGAATATAGGCAGCGTAAAATGAAGTACAGTGGAGTGCATTAAGCCTACTGAAATGGGTCTTAGACTCGGTGGAATAGGTTAAAGAAAATAATGTAGAAGGCTGAATTGTGTATCAGAGAGAACATTAACCACGATTAATCAAAGAGGTTTTGTTGTTGTCCAATAACTAAAAGGAGTCGCAAAATATCAGAGAATGATGGAAAGTATGCTCCCAGATGGGTTTAAAGGGATTTCCATGATACGGCCAAGCTCAGAGTGGAAGGTGGTCCAAAATATTCCATCAGGCAGGGTGGACCTAGCAGGAAACTTGCTAGAAATTCTGAATGTTAGAAATTTGTTAGTTTCTTCATAGTAAGAATGACAGGGTTACAAGATAAACTAGTAAGAATTTTTTGCGATACAACTCCATAAGCACGGGAGGAGGCGTATGCCAAGCACATAAGGGCCATCTGTATCATGAACCGGGCTAAAATCCTCACAGAAGGGATGGCGGAGGTTCAGTGCAAGATCAGCCATTTCCCAAAGAAGGAGAGAGATTGTGATAGGATAACCAGGTCAAGACACGATAGTAGGTCAGGTAGTTCCGTTAACATATCACGTCACCCCGACTCTCGCCAGTACTCGTGAATCGAACATTACGGACCCACAGCGAGTCCTTGATGAGGCAGAACGGAGGGTGTGGGTGGTAAGGACAAGTGACTTGCGGAAGGAATCTATCACCCGGTCGGCCAGATGTGGTGCCAAAGCCTTACTACCACACCCGTGTGTTTATAACCTGCCAGTCTCGGCAGACAAATAGTTATGATGTGTGACCATGTCCAGTCAAAACAAGTTTGAATGAATGCTTAAATATCCCAGCAACCTCATTCAATACACCCACGTGGAAACACTCAGGCACGTGCCCATAATCCAGTAACATTTTACGTTAGGTAATTTGATAACCAGGAGGCCTGATTTTATATATGTAATTGTTCACATCATAGCGACATATGGCTGATAATATTCACTGGCAAATATATGTTCTTGAAAGTACCCTGGAATATTTTCCATGAAATCTGAGTTAAAGCGTAGTTAATAATCGAGCGATTTGATGGATTTTGTCAAAATGATAAGCTAGTGACTGATGTTGAGACGAAGCTCTCTCCCCAGGCTATGAATATTGGCCATCGTGGGGGTTTGCTATAGATAGGATGCATTAATTCTTATACGTTCTTTACATATAGAGCAAGATGGATATTTTTTCCTGACATTTTTCTCCCGTGTGCACCGGAAAGGCTTAGATTCAGTCACGAATATATTTGACGTAATCGTATAAATTAAGCTTTAGTGGCACAGGGGAGCAAATACGTTTTCAGTTGGATCTGTCATTGTGACGTCGTTGATGCAAAGACGAGTCTGCTTGCGTTGCAATTTGAGTGTGTTGGACGATACCGCTCAATAGCTAGGAATATCATGCCAGCGGGGGAGTTTATTTACATCAGTCAGGCCGTGGTGGATCGGGTCTCCCTTTGAGGAACCAGGATGAGCACTTCACGATGGGAATGGATATTCACAGATATTCGCTGACAGTTACGGGCCATTTTCTAAACACGGGTGTTCGCTGTTTTATCTCTGTGGTATGAAATCATCTGTATATTCATTCTAGAGCTCTGACTAAGGTAAGCCAAGTTATTTTCGTAACGGAGTTTAAACCGGCTGATTGAGTCGGACTTCTTCCTTGCTTTAAAAGAATCAGAATCAATTGTTAAACTGCAAAACACAAAGTAACTTAGCTGAGTAGCGGGCATTCTCACGTTAAGATGCATTTGTTGATGTTATGTTATGCCTATCTATTTATTACATAGTTTTCGTCATGCCCCAGTTTGACTACAGATCTGTTGTGTATGCACCGCCCGACTACACTGGACAAGTAATGATATAGATTACGAAATCCTTGATCCTGTTTACATCTACAGCTGTGGCGCTTTCTAAACTTGGCCTATAGATCCACTACAGTCTGAGACGGCACTACTCCTTTCATCATATCTGCACAAGACAACCCCACAACCATATACTTGTAGAGCTGATACGTTAGAAGAAAACCTGAACTGATTATTGGGTAAAATCCCTTGAATGTTGGAGAACACGGCTCTCTTTTAGATACCAGATTTTTTTCTTTGAGTATTTTTGTGACTGAATGTATATACCGAAGATGTAACTTGAAAATAGAAGACGGTGTTGCTGATGAGGAAGGAAAAGAAGGTGAATGGTATGCCATTTTATTTGGTTAGTGTGGGCGAGGCTGGCGAGCGGAGTAGGGAGTGGTAATCGTTAAGAAGTAATGTGTAGGGTTAGTCATCACACCCACGCTCACCCGCATACAAACTTACTCTCACCCACATCCATTGTTTACTTACAAACGCACCAGACACACTGACAGCTCATTCACTTCCCCTTCACGAACAGTTTCCTACTCACACATACATACACACGGGCTTCCGTGATGTAGTCGTTAAGGACTTTCACCTTGATTCATGCGCGGGACCGCCCGGGTTCGAATCATGGGCGCGGTAGTAGGCCCACAGCTAACCCCAGCTTTCCATCTTCCCCTCGGGACTGGTCGATAAATGGGTACCTAGTATAAACTGGAAGTGTATATATCCGAATAAAAGTAAGGACATGGTAAATACATATACAAACACGCGAATGCACACACCAGAAATTGTCGTAGTAGTGGAGGCAACACATACCAAAGAGATAATACCTGATCTTGTATGTCCCCTGGGATACATGCTGGCAAGGAGGGAAAGGTAGATTGGCTCTCTTAATAAGGAAGAGCCTCTTAAATTTCGGGAAAGATTGGAAGATGGCTCTTGAATTTCGGGAAAGATTGGAAGATGGCTCATTGAAACAGCACTTAGAGGGAAGCACAGTGGTGCTAATGATTTATGGTCCCACGAAATTTGATGAATCAGAATAAAGATAAGAAGGCATACATGAGGAGAAAATCAGGGTGATGCATGAAACAGTGAAACTAGTAAAGTTCTAATGACGTGACCTTTCAGTTGCAAGGAGACTGGGAGAACTAAGATTCTCATGGAGACAGAAAGTAATGACAAGTTTTTAGACAGTGTATAGGAAAATTTCTTATATCAAGCATGTCAGTGAGCAAGGGCTTGATGCACCATTGTTAGTAGGTCAAATATTTGCACTTAATATCTTGAAGATTGAGAGATACACCAAATGGAACACTGTACCTACCCTGTCGTCAAAGCCCCACGTAAGAACTGTAAAGACAATGAACTGTCTCCTACCATATATTATACCGCACTATATGGAAATATTCGGCAAACTTTTCACATCATATATTAGTCCAAACCTAGAATATGTTTCTCGGGTTTGGTCACCTTACTTAAAAGAAGCACAAAGAACTAATGGAGGAGGTTCAGAGAAGGGCAACAAGGATGGTACCAGAAGCAAGATGAGCTCAGTTATATTGAGAGGTTAGAGGCCATAAATCTATCCACCAAGGAAGACAGAAAAGTAAGGTTTGACTTGATCATTGCCTTAATAAACCAGTGATGTCAGCAATGAACAGCTTTTCGAAAGAAGAAAAGATAAACCAGCTTGAGAGCGTAACATGAAATTAAACTAGAAATTTGTAAGTTATAAGGAGGTACGTTGATAGTAGATTATCCGATAACATGAACGGTAAAACTGTGAATACAGATTTCATACAAAAGTTTAAAAAAAAAACTGTGCGAAAAGAGAGGTGGTTTCAAGCTACGGGAACCCACAATTGTAAAATCCTCCCCTTATCGGACAAATGTAGATAATCAGAAAAGAGTTATACACAGTGTAGTGGTTAGCGTTATGACCTGCCACTTAAATGGCCCAAGTTCGAATCCCAGATGAATGAGTACATACGGTGTGTATATATGCTTGTATAAACAAGGTTAAGACACTGTGTACATACAAGGTTGAGAAAGGGCAACACGAGTGTAAAACTCTCTACCTGTCACACACACAAATAGTAACACACATACTTGCCAAAATACACATAGCCACATTAAGGTAGGCAGTGCTCACGCACTCTCAGGCACACGCTTCGACAAACGCACTCACCCATGCACTTCACTGACAGTCACTGAGATCTCAGCCCTACTCACCGACGCTTGATATCTACCACGCACAAACATAATCACAATCGTCCACCCAAACACTCACACACAACCACATTTACACCCGTATTCACACACACCCTTACTCACCATCATTCGAAAGAGGAATGAGTCCCTTATTCATCAGACACTTCTTTAAGAACGGATGTTACAGTGCGTGACCTTGAAAATGCTAATGAGTTTATGAAATACCTGTCAAGGGAAAGATTAATCCATAATATTTACCCCTAAAATTGGAGGTCGACGCTACACAAGGGTTTCCGCGGATGTTGTTAACATACATAGTAACGTAGGTTTATGACAAGCCGGAGAGTCGGCTTGCCATGGTGGGAGCTACTGACCATAGACGTGTTCCAGTTAATCGACTACGATAGCAGAGTTATTACTTATGGTAGCGTTTCTGGCTTTAATCATGATAGAGGTAAATGATCGTGGTAGCATTAATGATCATGGTAGAGTTAATGACCATGATAGAGGGTTACTGACTGTGTTAAAAGTGATTGGACATGGTAGAGTCATTGACCAAGGTAGAGTTACTGTGTCATGTTAGATTTGTAGACCACTGCGAAGTTACTGGTCATGGTAAAAGAGTTAAAAGACCATGGTGAAGTTACTGATCATGATAGAGTTGCTAGCTAGAGCCGAGTGACTGGTCATGGTAGGTTTTCTGGCTATGGTGTACGGGTTACCAAATGCTACGCGGGAGGGTGCTGGTGAACAGCACCAGTACTCAAGACGTGAAGTGTTATGTTTGGCTAAATATAGAGGGCGGCAGCTGCACAGGGCTGCGTAATTCGCTTTCGAATGACATCACAGGAGAGTGTTGAACCCAATTACTCATGATTATTCAGAAAAAATGAATGAATATATATATATATATATATATATATATATATATATATATATATATATATATATATATATATATATATATATATATAGTTATGGAGTATTAAAAAGTCAGGGAAGAAACAGCCTAGTGCATTTCTAAAGGAATTTAGGTAACCTGCGGCAATGAGTGTAGCACAGGCACATACACTCCCACCATACTCTCTTTAAACACACTCCCGATCAGCCATAACAAACGGTCTCACCTAACCAGCCTCACACACACACACACACACACACACACACACACACCTTTGCCCCCCTCCTCAGGCAGACTATGAGAGTCAACGTTCCTCTCTTACTGTAGAAGAAATGAGACGGTCACAATCGGGTACACAGAGCTCCTATCCCCTCACACAGGACACTAAATTTACCACTAGTGGCAACCACTCTAGAGACAAGTGGGCCTACGGGGACTCGGTGCCCACTCATACCTTGCTGGGAGGAGTGAGGGTGGGGACGTGTTGGCGTAGCGCCACTGCCTCCCTCCCCATCCTCTTCTATCCCCCCCCCCCCACACACACACCCACCCACACACACACACACACACACACACACACACCTGAGATACACCGCTGAATCCCATTCTTCTGGAACTTCAATATTGCTGAGATCATGTTTCATTGTGCCGTGTAAGCTGTGAGATCTTTCTCTGTCATTTTACTGTGTTGTTGTGACTGCAAGAGCTATTTTTACTCTCCTCTATTGCTGTAGATTTTGATTAATCCATGGTACGTTTCTTTGCGTACGTCTTTCATGGACGATGCAGTATTAAACAATCTTAAGTCTCGCGTTGATGTGCAGGTCCTTCCACGCGCTTCGTCAAACAGGTCACGCATTTTCCATCTTCATGCCTGCTTACAGCCATTCATATGAATTCGTGGGTCGAGAGTAAATGGACAAAACACACACACACACACACACACACACACACACAGAAAACAATGAAATATCTAGAAAAGACAAACAGATTACTATAAAGTCTTGACCTTATCAGGGCTTACGATACTGATGAAAGTTCTCCATGTGTGCTAAAGATGTGTGTTGATAGACTAATCATACCACTTGAAATGTGCCGTGGGAGTGGAACGGGGCAAACGTCATACGTATATAAGACTACAGATTCAGGAAAAAATAATCAGAGAGTAAATGAATGACTCTTGACCGATAAGGAAGTACTTAAGTGAGAGACAACATGGTTTCAGGGAAAGGAGCCCATGTGTAACGAACCTCTTAGATTTCTACGAGAGAGGGAATTCTGTTCATACAAAAGAGACAGTTTGATGGACTGTCTGCATCTAAACTCCCAAAAAGCTTTTGACTCCGTGTTACACAGGAGGTTCGTAAAGAAGGTATATTTTCAGGCTGAAATAATAGCGAGACTTTGATGTTTAGATTATCTTAATGGAAGGGAGCCAAGGATGTGTCTTAGCGGGACCTTCTTGAAATGGATTGAAGTTGCTAGTGGCGTAACGCAGGGTTTTGACCTTGAACCATTGTTCTTCTTGATCTTTATGAATGACTTGCCAGGATTGGATTCCAACCAGAAAATATTGCTGGATGATGTCAAGGTAATGAGGAAAGTCAAAAAGGCGAAAATTGCATTACCCTACAAGGAGACCAAGACAAATTCTAACCTTGGTTTGATGTATGTTTGATAAAAGGTAATTTCGAATGACAACCCGAGCAAGTGTTCAAGTAATGAGGTTGGAACACAATAACAGATGGCCTCAGTATGAATATCATGTAGAAGGAAATAAGCTGCAGGAATCTGGTTGTGTGAAGGATACCGTCCCTTGCCTATCGCCAGAGTCCCACGTAAGGAGAACATTAAAAGAGACAAACTGTCTGCAGGCAAAAATTGGAAGAACATTCAAGAATGGATATAAGAACATTAAAAGACAAACTGTCTGCAGGCAAATATTGGAAGAGCATTAAAGTATGGATATAAGAAGATTCAGAAAGCTGTTCATATCCTGTATTAGGCCAAAACTAGAATATGCTTCCCAAGTTTGGTCTCCGCACTTAGAGAAGCACAAACAACAGAGAAGGACCAGAGGATGGAAACAAAGATGGTATCAGAATATAAGAGAGCTGAGTTACAGGGAAGGCTAGAGGCCTTCAATTCACCCACCATGGAAGAAAGAAGAGTAAGGGCTGTGCTTATCTCTAACTTCAATTTTTTTCAACCGGTTTAATGACATCAGCAATGAAAAGTTCTTCGAAAGATGCAAGGATGGGACAGTCAGGCGCTACATCATAAGATTAATGAAGAAACTTGTTCGAAAAGATGTAAAGATGTACTTTTTTTTTGGTGTGAGACGAGTAGATGATTTGAAGAAATTAGGTGACCAAATTGTGAAAATGGACGGCATACAGATGTTTAAGATTTACGATAAAGTTGAAGAGATAGGGTCCAGCGAGTGAAGAACTCCCACCCTGTACACACAGGTAATTACAAACAGGTGATTATACAAAGGGATCTCCCCACAGTCGCTTCCCGAACGCGGCGTTCCTCTCCTCAACAAACACACTTTACACATCTGTTTCCGTCGTGACCTGATCAAGGCAAACATCAGCTTCAACACGTCCCTCATTCATGCCCAAATATTTACGTTCGCGTGAGCGCCCTCCCGTGATGGCTCCCAGAGGTGGCGAGGTGACGTTTTCTGATGGAATATTATAATTAAATGTCTGGGAAGTATCAGGGTGAAGCGCATTGGTTGCCCCGTCTTGATCTGCAGAAGAGAGAGAGAGAGAGAGAGAGAGAGACAGAGAGAGAGAGAGAGAGAGAGAGAGAGAGAGAGAGAGAGAGAGAGAGAGAGATCATAATGTTTGATTATTATCTGTAGTAGCGTCACTTGATGAATAATGAGACACCAGCAGGGACAGTCTTCTGATGAATAGCGCTCTTCACCAGCAGATAGCGTCTCCCTGATGATGAATAACAGCGATCAGCCGGTAGCATCATCCCCTGATGAATTGCAGTCATCACTAGTGGGGTAGCGTCCTCAGATGAATGATGATGACCCCCAGCTAGTCGTCGTCCTCAGATGAATGATGATGACCCCCAGCCAGTCGTCGTCCTCAGATGAATGATGATGACCCCCGGCCGGTCATCGTCCTCAGATGAATGATGATGACCCCCAGCCGGTCATCGTCCTCAGATGAATGATGATGACCCCCAGCCAGTCGTCGTCCTCAGATGAATGATGATGACCCCTAGCCGGTCATCGTCCTCAGATGAATGATGATGACCCCCAGCCAGTCGTCGTCCTCAGATGAATGATGATGACCCCCAGCCAGTCGTCGTCCTCAGATGAATGATGATGACCCCCAGCCGGTCATCGTCCTCAGATGAATGATGATGACCCCCAGCCAGTCGTCGTCCTCAGATGAATGATGATGACCCCCAGCCAGTCGTCGTCCTCAGATGAATGATGATGACCCCCAGCCAGTCGTCGTCCTCAGATGAATGATGATGACCCCCAGCCAGTCGTCGTCCTCAGATGAATGATGATGACCCCCAGCAAGTCGTCGTCCTCAGATGAATGATGATGACCCCCAGCCAGTCGTCGTCCTCAGATGAATGATGATGACCCCCAGCAAGTCGTCGTCCTATGATAATGATGATCACCCTTTCCAACTCCTGCTCTCATCGCTCTCATTTCTGCTGTCTGCGAAATTGATGAAACTTTTACTTCGCTCTTTCCCTAAACGCTTAGAACCTCATTCCCTCCGTCCATACAACCGCCTGCAGTGTTCACGGTGTCAAGTCCACCAGGGATGATCTCTCCCATGTGACGCCTCCTCTGCTCGTACCTTTAACGGATTTTGATCAATCTTTTCCTGCGGCTCTCTTTATCTCCAAGAGCATTTGGTAAGGTGTGGCACGAGTCTTTCCGTCCAAACTTTGCTCCTTTTGGCTTTTTTGCTTCACTTTGTTCTTCGATGCATAGTCTCTTTAAGTTGTTCCATTGCAGTAGCCGTCGATGATGGAACGACTTTTCCCTTTTATTCTGTTAACAGTTGTGTCTTTGTGTGTTATATAGCATCACCTACCCATTTTCTTCTCCTCATAAATGATCTTCCTCCAGTCTTTACCCATGTTAACTCTACATAGCTCACTTTCCCTCCCTTCCAGACTACAGACATCTTTCTTTTTCTCGCTCTGAACATATTTTCTCTCTTATTTCGGACCTTTGGACGTGTGCAGTATCTCAAAGTGGAGGATCAGTCACTTTGTTACATTCAAATGTGAAACAAGCAATTTCTTCGTATCTGTTTTCCTAAGGCTCTATTATTTCATGGTGTTAAGTTTCTAATACTCCAGTTTAATCTTGTTAAGACACGAAACTGTTAGGCTTGACCATGTCCCCGTCACCAGATCTGCATCTCAAAGGCTGAAGATGTTATATAGGTGTCAAAATCATATTTCATTGTGGGTGGTGGTTCGATACACTCAGGAATCTTTTTTTTTTTTTTTTTTTTTTTTCCAAAAGAAGAAACAGAGAAAGGGGCCAGGTGAGGATATTCCCTCAAAGGCCCAGTCCTCATCCTCTGTTCTTAATGCTACCTCGCTAATGCGGGAAATGGCGATTAGTATAAAAGAATATATATATATATATATATATATATATATATATATATATATATATATATATATATATATATATATATGTATATATATATCCCTCCCCCATACCTGATCACCGTTTTCCACGTTAGCGAGGTAGCGCCAGGGAGCCAGGAATAGACGAAGAAAGTCCGCATTCGCTCACATCCATTCTCTCTCTCTCTCTCTCTCTCTCTCTCTCTCTCTCTATATATATATATATATATATATATATATATATATATATATATATATATATATATATATATATATATCTATCTATTAGCTGAATAACACCGACCATCAAGGGGCATTGTACCCTGTTGAATAACTTATCACCATCAGTCTGACTCCCCTGATGTTTAACAATGAACGCTGGAATTTGTCAAGTTCCAAACTCTTTCTCTCCTTGTCTCTTCCCTGGTGCAGTCCCTCCTCCTCCTCCTCCTTCTTCCGCAAACTACACCATGTCTTTTCTCCTTCCCTTCCCATCCCTATCCCTTTGCTCTTCCATATCAGTGACTGGTGTTCGGCTTTCCTCAGCAGAATCCAGTTACCTGTGCTTCATCAACCAGTCCACCTCCGCCAGACTGGTATGCCCATTCAACATCTGTAAGATTATATAAGATTCTCATGAATAACACACGACAGGGAAGGAGTGACCCGACTGTATATTTAAACAGAAGGATCTAACAATAGAGAAATGGTGGCACACGTATCAGTTTAGAGTTTCAAACTGTAGTCTGGTAAAGGGCGCGACAGAGTAATGTTGTGCTCTTAGCCTGACGTGAAGAGAATGGAGAACATATGACTTTATTACATAACCGGTCAGCACCTTCGATGGTGGACGAACAATACTGAAAAAGTCGGTCTCTCTCTCTCTCTCTCTCTCTCTCTCTCTCTCTCTCTCTCTCTCTCTCTCTCTCTCTCTCTCTCTCTCTCTCTCTCTCTCTCTCTCTACCTCGTTTTCGCGTTCCAGCCAATTTTTTTTAGTTATGTGATCCTATTCACTTATCCAGCATTTTTTTTCTTCACGGTTTTTGAAAAATGTTTCGAGATTCATTATATTGGTACAGAAACTCATGCTACAGCCATAACCAAGATCCATCCAGCCCCACGACTCAACCAGCCCCATGACCCGGCTAACCTCCATAACCCAGCCAAGTTTTATGGCACAGCCCCCCCCCCCCCCCCCCCGTGACTTACTCAGACCCCTCACCTCCTAACTAACCACATGAATCACTCTTCTCCATGTTTCTCCCTCTCTCATAATCCAGGTAGCCCCATCTTGGAACTGGCCCCAAGTTTAAGACACCTTACGTATCGAAGTCATCACCGTATTCCAACCAGCTCTTATGTTTCAGCCATCCTTATCTACCAGTCAACTTAAAATACCCTCTTAGCACCGGACCCTGTATTACCTGACTGCAGAAGTGGTATGTATGCATAGTGTGTGTGTGTGTGTGTGTGTGTGTGAGTGTACAATTAATGTGTGTACCCGAGGGTAATATGTGTACAAATTAGGGATGTGTGTCCTTCTCTTGATGAATATACAGTATGTATAATTAACATGTCTTTGTATGGTACTATGTGCGCGGGAGAGTAATATGGGTGCATAATGTGCTTCCTGCATAATGAATCAAGACATTCCCCCTCGTACTAACATGAAGGATTTCTGTGTCGTTGGCACACTGCCCAAGCTACTCTGTTGATCAGGCCTTCGGTGTTAACACTACTGGGGAAGAAAAACTGTGTATATGCTGTGTTACATGGGATAATGTGTCTTAGGCGAAGCATCACTAAGAAAAACTAGGTCAGCAAAGAGGATACCTCCAGCTTACGAGGGGACCGTTTTTTTATTTTTTTTTTTTTTCTAAGATTCACAATGTCTCCGCCTGGCACGGGCGTTTGTCACATGACGACAGCAAAGGGACAAGTTTTTGGCATAAAGGACTTCGTATGTATCATGAGACAATCACGTCTGACGAAGACGTGTCTCTCACGCCTCAGAAGCTGTGAGGCTCCTGAGGGTCGTCGGTCTTGCTTCCAGAATCAGAAAAAAGGACATCGTACTTCATGGGGAAAGTGACGTCACTCATGAGAGAACAAATCGCTCCAGATGAACGTCTTGCCAAGAGGGAAGTATACTCCTGAATGACGACTCTGAAGGACACGTTCCTAACTGAAGAACGTGCCCGCAAGAAGCATGTTTCTGGAGGGACATGTTATTCGCGAAGAAATGTGTTTCAGGGGGAACACGTGCCTGAAGGATATGTCATCGCCGAGGGAGCTTTGTGCCCTGGAAGAAACTTAGTTTCTGAAGTAAAATCTCGAGCTAAAGGAATGTGTTTCTTCAGGGTATCTTGGTGGAGGATCAAGTCCCGCTCTATCCATAGTATGACCTTTTGTTGCTGCGTCTTGACAGGTGCCTTTGGCAACTTTCTTTGGTGGGCACAGTTGTTGTTGTTGACGTCACTGGATGTTGGGAGGTGCCTCTGGCAACTTCCTCTAGCGTAGCACAGAGGTTTCCCCACGAAGCAGAGGTAGAAACTATGGTTTCTAACTCTGAATTGTGATGGCGTCATGGCCAAGTGGAACAGTCATGCGGCCGGTGTCTGTGGTGCTTCCCTGGTCCTGCCTACCACTCCTTCTGCCCTCAACTTCAGCCCTAACCGCCCTCAGCCCTCTCACTGACCAACTTTCCTCTCTTTCAGTCCCTCCCCCAACTTTATCTTCCCTTCCATCCTCATGTCCCACGCCCATCCATTTTTTTTTTCACAAGGTCCAGTATATCCTTCCACCAGACTATAAATATTCATTTATGTATACATTTTTTTTATCATTCCTGTAGAGTTTTGCCTCAGCAGTCCATGTCACCTACACATTTTATGACAATATTCATGCCACTGCCGCGGGGTCAACGTTACAGGTCAGACTAGTTGTGCCACATCGTCTGACCTCTTGTCTGACTGATGAAAGGGACGCGAATATGACAACGTCGCAAGCTATATCATTGTGTGTGTGTGTGTGTGTGTGTGTGAGAGAGAGAGAGAGAGAGAGAGAGAGAGAGAGAGAGAGAGAGAGAGAGAGAGAGAGAGAGAGAGAGAGAGAGAGAGAGAGGAGTGAAGGTGAGAGAGACACGCGCACAGAAGGAACCATATTCAAAACCGAATAAGAATAACAGAAAGGGAATTGTCATCATTAAGGTACCTCTAAGATGATATATTTAGCAAAACCTTTTATATACTTCCTCTTGCAACCTCATACCGTCGACAAGGAGGAAGGATTTGTAGCACAGAGATGCACATGGGGCAGCTTCACTCTGGTTATTCTGTTTTTGAGAACACCCCTGTTGACCAGCTTTGTTTTATTTCGCGCCTTGCACAGCTAACTGACATTATTAATCACTTGAGCATGGTGGTACGATCCTTGGATTTGACGACCCTTAAGACTGGGCCAATATACATCATATCCAAGGGTCGTAACATCTTACGAAAGGTGTTAAGGTAATCATATATTTTGAACAAATACAGTTCATTATATTTAGTTCTATTTCCGACCCTCGCCAATTGTGATGAAATAATATTTACTTATCCTTTTAACGTAACATAAGTGGGTATATTTTTAAAGCAGAGATATATATATTAGGTATTAAATGTGAGGCGGTTTGTAGATAATTGTTCAGCTCCAGCTGTTCCTTCCCAAAGCCTCCCTTCAAAGTTCATTACCGGTAAAAAAAAAAAAATTAATTGTTTCGCGGAGAAAAAAAAGTGCGCACGCACGTAAGTACGCTTTTGTTTATCAAGAGGTTCATTACTTAACTGCAGAAAGGAGGCAGCGTATGAATAGTTGATGGAATGGAAACAGTGAAACAAAAGGCTGGAAGGGAGGCGAAAGACGTTATTGAAGGAGGGACGCGGAAAATAATTAGACGGAGGTTAGAGGGGGAGGTAGCTATGCGGCAGAAAGATGTGGAAAATGTCATAACCAGCAGTGTCCCGGTCGTCAAAAAGCTCTCATTCCCAAGTAAGTTTCCCTAAAACTAACTGAAAATAATAAGACTTGTTTCCAAGCGCGTTAAAGCTCACACCCGATGCAAACGCGTTAGGAATCGCACACCTTGTTTTAATATTCTAGTAATTATAGTGTTGATAATGATGATACTACTACTACTACTACTACTAATAATAATAATAATAATAATAAGAAGAAGAAGAAGAATTATAATTAAGATAATACGGTAAACACACAAATGAGGTACCAAATAAAGGGTGCAAGGTGACAATTTACGAGTGAAGACAATTGTGACAAAGAACATCTTCCATAGAAATTGGTATCGCGATTGTCTGGTATTGGTTCCTTAGATGTTTCTACGCGTGACTTTTGGAGCTAATTTGCAGTACGTGAAAGGGACGAAGCATTTCAAAAGCCTAGCCGGGACGAAACATTTATAAAGCATAACAGCCTAGCTTAACACAGTTCAGGAGTGTATGGCACATCCATGGAGGTTACAACATATAAATGAACCCATACAGTGTGGTGGGATCCTTGCCATGTGGTACTAGTAATCTTATCCAGGCTCCTTGGTGGCTGCCTATCGTTTCCCCTCGCCTGACCAGCACCCTATTGATTTTACGTTCCACCCACCGACGCGTTTTCTTGATATATATATATATATATATATATATATATATATATATATATATATATATATATATATATATATATATATATATATTTTTTTTTTTTTTTTTCTTTTATACCTCGTCGCTGTCTCCCGCGTTTGCGAGGTAGCGCAAGGAAACAGACGAAAGAAATGGCCCAACCCCCCCCATACACATGTACATACACACGTCCACACACGCAAATATACATACCTACACAGCTTTCCATGGTTTACCCCGGACGCTTCACATGCCTTGATTCAATCCACTGACAGCACGTCAACCCCTGTATACCACATCGCTCCAATTCACTCTATTCCTTGCCCTCCTTTCACCCTCCTGCATGTTCAGGCCCCGATCACACAAAATCCTTTTCACTCCATCTTTCCACCTCCAATTTGGTCTCCCTCTTCTCCTCGTTCCCTCCACCTCCGACACATATATCCTCTTGGTCAATCTTTCCTCACTCATTCTCTCCATGTGCCCAAACCATTTCAAAACACCCTCTTCTGCTCTCTCAACCACGCTCTTTTTATTTCCACACATCTCTCTTACCCTTACGTTACTTACTCGATCAAACCACCTCACACCACACATTGTCCTCAAACATCTCATTTCCAGCACATCCATCCTCCTGCGCACAACTCTATCCATAGCCCACGCCTCGCAACCATACAACATTGTTGGAACCACTATTCCTTCAAACATACCCATTTCTGCTTTCCGGGATAATGTTCTCGACTTCCACACATTTTTCAAGGCTCCCAAAATTTTCGCCCCCTCCCCCACCCTATGATCCACTTCCGCTTCCATGGTTCCATCCGCTGACAGATCCACTCCCAGATATCTAAAACACTTCACTTCCTCCAGTTTTTCTCCATTCAAACTCACCTCCCAATATATATATGGATGTTAATGTGCTGAGAGGTGCAACTGGAGGGATGTCTGATCATTATCTTGTGGAGGCTAAGGTGAAGATTAGTATGGGTTTTCAGAAAAGAGGAGTGAATGTTGGGGTGAAGAAGGTGGTGAGAGTAAGTGAGCTTGGGAAGGAGACCTGTGTGGGGAAGTACCAGGAGAGACTGTGTACAGAATGGAAAAAGGTGAGAACAATGGAAGTAAGGGGAGTGGGGGAGGAATGGGATGTATTTAGGGAATCAGTGATGGATTGCGCAAAAGATGCTTGTGGCATGAGAAGAGTGGGAGGTGGGCTGTTTAGAAAGGGTAGTGAGTGGTGGGATGAAGAAGTAAGAGTATTAGTGAAAGAGAAGAGAGAGGCATTTGGACGATTTTTGCAGGGAAAAAATGCAATTGAGTGGGAGAAGTATAAAAGAAAGAGACAGGAGGTCAAGAGAAAGGTGCAAGAGGTGAAAAAAAGGGCAAATGAGAGTTGGGGTGAGAGACTATCAGTAAATTTTAGGGAGAATAAAAAGATGTTCTGGAAGGAGGTAAATAGGGTGCGTAAGACAAGGGAGCAAATGGGAACTTCAGTGAAGGGCGTAAATGGGGAGGTGATAACAAGTAGTGGTGATGTGAGAAGGAGATGGAATGAGTATTTTGAAGGTTTGTTGAATGTGTCTGATGACAGAGTGGCAGATATAGGGTGTTTTGGACGAGGTGGTGTGCAAAGTGAGAGGGTTAGGGAAAATGATTTGGTAAACAGAGAAGAGGTAGTAAAAGCTTTGCGGAAGATGAAAGCCGGCAAGGCAGCAGGTTTGGATGGTATTGCAGTGGAATTTATTAAAAAAGGGGGTGACTGTATTGTTGACTGGTTGGTAAGGTTATTTAATGTATGTATGACTCATGGTGAGGTGCCTGAGGATTGGCGGAATGCGTGCATAGTGCCATTGTACAAAGGCAAAGGGGATAAGAGTGAGTGCTCAAATTACAGAGGTATAAGTTTGTTGAGTATTCCTGGTAAATTATATGGGAGGGTATTGATTGAGAGGGTGAAGGCATGTACAGAGCATCAGATTGGGGAAGAGCAGTGCGGTTTCAGAAGTGGTAGAGGATGTGTGGATCAGGTGTTTGCCTTGAAGAATGTATGTGAGAAATACTTAGAAAAGCAAATGGATTTGTATGTAGCATTTATGGATCTGGAGAAGGCATATGATAGAGTTGATAGAGATGCTCTGTGGAAGGTATTAAGAATATATGGTGTGGGAGGCAAGTTGTTAGAAGCAGTGAAAAGTTTTTATCGAGGATGTAAGGCATGTGTACGTGTAGGAAGAGAGGAAAGTGATTGGTTCTCAGTGAATGTAGGTTTGCGGCAGGGGTGTGTGATGTCTCCATGGTTGTTTAATTTGTTTATGGATGGGGTTGTTAGGGAGGTAAATGCAAGAGTCCTGGAAAGAGGGGCAAGTATGAAGTCTGTTGGGGATGAGAGAGCTTGGGAAGTGAGTCAGTTGTTGTTCGCTGATGATACAGCGCTGGTGGCTGATTCATGTGAGAAACTGCAGAAGCTGGTGACGGAGTTTGGTAAAGTGTGTGGAAGAAGAAAGTTAAGAGTAAATGTGAATAAGAGCAAGGTTATTAGGTACAGTAGGGTTGAGGGTCAAGTCAATTGGGAGGTGAGTTTGAATGGAGAAAAACTGGAGGAAGTGAAGTGTTTTAGATATCTGGGAGTGGATCTGTCAGCGGATGGAACCATGGAAGCGGAAGTGGATCATAGGGTGGGGGAGGGGGCGAAAATTTTGGGAGCCTTGAAAAATGTGTGGAAGTCGAGAACATTATCTCGGAAAGCAAAAATGGGTATGTTTGAAGGAATAGTGGTTCCAACAATGTTGTATGGTTGCGAGGCGTGGGCTATGGATAGAGTTGTGCGCAGGAGGATGGATGTGCTGGAAATGAGATGTTTGAGGACAATGTGTGGTGTGAGGTGGTTTGATCGAGTAAGTAACGTAAGGGTAAGAGAGATGTGTGGAAATAAAAAGAGCGTGGTTGAGAGAGCAGAAGAGGGTGTTTTGAAATGGTTTGGGCACATGGAGAGAATGAGTGAGGAAAGATTGACCAAGAGGATATATGTGTCGGAGGTGGAGGGAACGAGGAGAAGAGGGAGACCAAATTGGAGGTGGAAAGATGGAGTGAAAAAGATTTTGTGTGATCGGGGCCTGAACATGCAGGAGGGTGAAAGGAGGGCAAGGAATAGAGTGAATTGGAGCGATGTGGTATACAGGGGTTGACGTGCTGTCAGTGGATTGAATCAAGGCATGTGAAGCGTCTGGGGTAAACCATGGAAAGCTGTGTAGGTATGTATATTTGCGTGTGTGGACGTGTGTATGTACATGTGTATGGGGGGGGGGGGTTTGGGCCATTTCTTTCGTCTGTTTCCTTGCGCTACCTCGCAAACGCGGGAGACAGCGACAAAGTATAAAAAAAAAAAAAAAAAAAAAATATATATATATATATATATATATATATATATATATATATATATATATATATATATGACGTCCCTGAAACCAAAACCATTGCGGATGAAGGAAACAAGAGAAAATGAAGATAAGAATTGATAATGTGGTTTTAGTATATCATTATAATCATCATATTAAAATGAAAGTATTTCGTTCTCTATATCCTGCTGTATCATGGCTCCTTTCCTCCATCTTCAGTCGCTTCGTGTTAGTGGTCAGGACGGAGTAGCAGTGCTGCAGGATTCTGTACCACATCTTTTCTGACCTAGTTATTCCTGCTGTTGGTCTAATCTGTGCACTAGATCTCTCCCCGGCCCTATAGAAGTATATAATGCTCCCTCCTCCCCGTAGAAACACCTTCCTCGCCTCTCTTGATTATCCCACGCAGGTTGTGCAAACATCTATCAATAACTTTTGTTTAAGGGTTATCATGTAATGTTTGCTTCTCCCTAAAGGGCTATAGTTTACACGTCCGTGGGAAGACGTGCAAACGTCACTGGCGGCGGGGTACCCATTCTGGCAGGTGACGGTGTTCACGCCCGTGGCAAGTGCTACCGATATGCGTCCGTAGTAGGGTGTGGAGTATGCGTCCGTGGCAAGCGATGCAATACACATCCCGACACGGTGTTGCGCACGGTCTTTTCATGTGATAGTGTGCACATCCGTGGCAGATGGTTAGTGTACATCTAGGTGAAAGGTTATGGTGCACAGATCCGTGGAAAGTGATGGCGTTCGTATAAATGATAGATAGTGATGTACACATCCCTCCTGGAAAGTTAAGAATGAACCCCGGTAGCCAATAGGGAGGGCTGGAGTGATCTGGGGTGATGGTAACAGTGATAGTGGTGGAGGTAGGGATTTTCAGGGTAGTCAGCCAGCTGGGAGCCTTAACAAGACCTCTTTGTTTACGTCCTGATTGCTGGAGAAGGCCAAGGAATTGGTGAGAAGGTAAGGCCGCAGATTTAACGGTGACTGTAAAGTGAAATATGTCTTTCTTAGCTCCACCTTCCCTTTACCCCTTTCACTCTCTCTTACTCGTCGACCCACTCTCATTACCCGTGAAACGAGTTTCTCTCTCTCTCTCTCTCTCTCTCTCTCTCTCTCTCTCTCTCTCTCTCTCTCTCTCTCTCTCTCTCTCTCTCTCTCTCTCTCTCTCCTGGCGTTATTTGTCCTCACCATCTTGGGAGATTCCTCCTCAAACATTGATATTTTTACAACCATTCTCACCTACCTTTCACAGTCTGCCACAGGTCCCACCGCTATCGACCCAGACTCAGTCCTCTTCCAGAGGTAGTGTTCGTTAGCACATTATTCCCACTTGCATGGGGTTGCGTGCCTAGCCTTCGAAGCGGAGCGAGCCCGGGTCTATAAATTTCCACTCCTTACATAACCAGTTTAGGGGCCCTCCCTTACAGGTTTGGTCTTCGTTTTCTGTCGTGTGTCACTTTTGAGCTATGATGGTGATGTTATTACTGTAAACTTATTGTATAGCTACAGCTGAGTCAAGCTGATAAGGCATGTACACGTTTCTTATGTGCTTTTCTTTCCGAAAATGAACGTGATCCGCTTCGTCATGACGTCAAACTGTAGACGAAGCTGTAACAGTAGCGTTCGTTGTCAAGGGTAGCTTCCTTGCGGTAATCTAATGGCCCACGGGCAGCACAACGCCTTTTTAACATATAGTCCAATGGTGTTGCAACACTCTATATGCGTATGGTCACTGCTCTGTCAGGGGAGGTTGGGGGGATGGACTGACATTCGAAGAGTATGTCATGACCTTAAAAAAAAAAAAAAAAAGATACATCTTATGATTGAGAAATTAAGGAAATTTACTCTTATTTTATTATCAAGTAAAATCTTTTTGTAAATGTATATCGAATTCTTTATCACGTTGTAGTCTATAGGTATGATGGTGTGGTCTTTGATTTAATCCTTATGAGTCAGGTCAAAGGCCAAGCCATTCAAACTTCTATGGTCACACTGTTGAAGGGGTTAAGATTGTCTAATCAGGACATTTATTTCACTAATGATATACGGTGTTATGCCTGTATCGTTAGTACTGCCGTATTTTCCTTAAAAATTCTACGTTCATTTCGAAAAACTCGGGATTACATTAGTGAAATGTAAGATGTGACTATAGATTTATGTTACATTGTATAGTAACCCCAAAACTTCTGTGCCCAATAATTCGCATCACCACGGTTGCGAACGGTACCAACATCAATCATTCTTTTGACAAATGATAAGAATGAAATTAACGATGATTTTCAGTGAAAGTACTTGATTGTCTATGAAAAGAGTAGTCTGGCATCAAAAATGAGTAAAGATGAATGGATGGTGATGATACGCGATGATTTTTTTTAAAGGTGTTTAATGACGTGACGGTGTATTAATCTGGTAAAAAAAAATTATCACGATGATTAATCACTTTTAACACTGAGTTACGTGACATAGGGCGTACAAGTAGTTGCATTAGAAGATGCAGCGAGTTTAGCACAGTTGACACATCGGGACATTTTTCATGACATACAAGAAACCGTGTTTTACCTTTACTGAACTATGGTTGTGCTGGAATACAGTTACACAGATTGTACTAAATTTCACAAGCTAAACGGTGACAGTAATACATCACAGCTAAGGTGAAAGGTAAGATAGTCTAAGCAGAGAGGAGGAAAATGCATTGGTGATTTATGGTCAGGAACCTTAAGAGCCGTGAAGATAAAAGTGATAGGTAAGGTTAAGGTGGACACTTCAGCAGAAACTTAGAATACATTGACCCCCGCAAGGGCAAGGGAAACGGCGGCTAGGCTCCAAGCGTTGTGTGACGTTGGAGTGCCGAAAATACACATTGTTTTGAAAAACAAAAAGTGAAAAGGAATAAGTCCAAGAAAAACATTGTTTTGAAAAACAAAAAGAGGTATTTGAGACTGTGTATTGTTACTTAGGCACTTACTAGTGAAAAGGAATAAGTTCAAGAAAAGATAATAAGTAAAAAAAAAAATGGTGGAGCATGATTCTAAGAGCATTACTGATGCTTAGAGGAAACCCTTGTACGTGTGTAGGTGTGTGTATGTATTCGTTAGGATGTGTGCATTTAGAACTCGTTTCTCGTCATTACAAAGATCGTAGATCAGACAAGTTATTCTCGCTATGATAATGAAGTTTTAGTTTGTAACCTTTTCACAGATTATTTTTTCTCCCTACAGGAAGAAGCCAGGCTGGAGGACAAACGGAAGATGCGCTGGCCGAACGTGAATGAGCGATAACCTTATCCCACACTCTTAGAGTTTGTGAGTCACTGCTAATGATATGCTGTCTCCTCACGCCAGAATAGTGGAGGATGTGATTTCGATGTCTAGATAACCTGTTGCGGTGATGTAATCAAATAGTTGTATTTAGAGAACGACAATGGTTATTTCAGGGCGGATGTGAATATGGACTGTCCAAGTATTCATGTGACAAATGCATACTTACAACCCAATCTAGTGGCGTAAAACTTTGGAGTCATCAGTATCAAGAACAACTTAATCCGGTTACGAGAGCTACTTCATGCAGAGTTCGTTAGTTGTCATCCCAGGTGGCGAAAAGATTCGTCGTCAAAAACTTTAACAGACATTTTATCAGGAAAATAAGGAAGGGGTACCACTCTAAAAGCAATACGATTGCATCGTGAATCATACTTTGAGTAAGAGCTCGTCGTGAACCAAGTGTTTTGTGGGAAACAAAAATGGCAATCTTCATGTGTCTCATGAGTCGAATTGGTTAAGAATTATGAATTGGTTCGTTAGAAAACTGTCCTGGAACGCATCATCACTATCATCAGTAAAACACTAATGAATTGATACTGTCATTGATGAGATACCACAGTCCGCCACGTTTCCAACCAGCCGCCGTCAGATCACCTATAAGACACCAGCAGAGATGGAAACAATAAGAGGAGTGTCAGGGGAGAGAAAGCAGTGGCTGAGAAGCAATGAAACAAAATGTAAATAGAAAAACTTATCCAGTCGAGAAATAAGGTTAGGAAAGAGAGAGGAATCGTTATACTCGACTGACAGCAAGACAGGAGTTTACACGCTTACATCAAGAAAAGGGAAATGAGATACTGTACTCCGTAGAGACATAGGTATACAGATGGCTACCCTCTCTTGTAAGAAAAAGAAGGCATAAAATTTACTGAAGATTAAGAAATGAGACTGATACACCTCACTGAAAAGGAAGTTTTCACAAGAGGTACACCTGTGATTATTAATAAGAGCATTCGAAGATGAGAAGGCCGTACTCGAAGGCGACAGCATATCAGGCATCATAATTCAATGGGGCTAGAAATTCACCGACAAAAATGTTAAATCTGACAGGACATAGAATGCTACATCGACATTAGGATGGCATAACGACCCTAACAGAGTTCCACACCTCACACACACACTCAGATGGTACAGCATGTGTGTCTGTCAGCGACCGCTGCCAGGAATGACGGCGACACTGACAGTGGTGTTGTTGGCGATGATGGCTGTCGGCGAGCGGACACAGCACTTCCAAACTACGACCCAAGACCAAGATAGTCGGCCAACTTCACCTGGACGGACCGATGTACCTATCACAGCAGGAAGCCATACAGATTTGCCTTCTAGTGTTAACACACGAATGGGAGACTTCACTTACAATGAATGTTATGAGGATCACACTCAGCCTCGGGCAAATAAAAAGTCAGTTGTAATACGAGATTCCTTAAGTAATGAGAGCATTAGTCGAGAACAATATAGCGAGGCTGACGGTTTCTTTATGGAAAACAAGAGTTTCCCAACAATAGCTGGAGCAGCAGGTAGTACAAGTGATCACTGTGATGGAGACCAAAATGCTAGTGGTGAGGTCGGCAGTGGGGAGGAATGGCGGGAATGTCTGCAGTTAGCCTCGTCTGAGTTGGTACAAGTAGGCTTCCGACGTGCGGTGGCGCTAGGGCTGAAGCAGTGCGCCCAGCTCTGGTGCTCTCACGTGCAGGTGAGTGAGGAGCGGGAGCATTTGGATGGTGTTTATCACGTGGTGCAGCTAGGACATGTGGCCGAGCACCAGCACGTGTGCCTGCTCAACCTAACTAGGATGGTCGTGCTGCACCACTCATGGCCTATGTGTTCCAGCGACTTTATCTGCGCCACCAACCACTCCACCTTCGACATGTCTGCTTTGGACTGCATGCCACTACGGTGCCGAGTGGCGGAGACGTTGGTGCTGGTGTTCATGATGTTAGCTTCTACCTGCATTACCATCATGAGCTTCGTCATTATGGCTGTTATAGTCGTCTGTCCGCAATTCCATAAGCCCAAGTATTATCTAAGGTTTTCTCTTGCGGCAACGGATTTCCTCATAGGAATTGTGGTGTGTGGCCACGCTGCCTACAACCAGTGGGTGGGGCTGACAGAGATCCCTTCCGAAAGGTTCCCTTACTATGCCAACCTAAAGGCGAATCAACTGTTTCGTCATGTACCCAATTGCCTATGGGGTGTGTCGGACGTGTTCACACAGATTAGTGGCTTCTTTGTCACCTCCAACATGATCATCTCGCTCTACACTTTGTCCTTGATGAGTTTAGATCGGTACCTGTTGCTCACCAGGACGCACTACCGAGCCCTGGTCACCTCCAGCCGGGTCACTGCAGCCCTCGTCGTGTCTTGGTGTTGTAGCCTCCTCGTCCCGTCGCTTCACTTCATCTACAGACCCCAGATGCAGTACGACATCTGTGTCAATTACGACACGTCGCCACTAGACGTCCACATCATAAATAACGAGAGCAAGATCGCGACAGCGGACTACAAGGTGTACCTGAAGCACATAGTGCCCTTCGTTGTAACGCTGGTGGTGATAGGGCTTCCTATCGTCACACTTTTCGTATTTTCCTTCAGGGCTCTCCGTAAATATCACTCTTACACTCGTGAACGCTCCGTCCGCCAGGTCAAGTCTGCCCTTCAGCTGACGCAGAACCACTGTTCTCTATCACGGCAAGTCAGCTCCACCAGCCTAGCTTCCATAGTCAACCTCGGTGCCGTGCCCAAACTCCACCATCTCCATCCCCTTGTTGCACGGAAAGGGACTCCCGTTGGCTCTACCCCGCCTCCTTATAAGCTCAAATTTACCTTTAAGAAGAAAACAGAGAATGACGACGGGATTTGTGATCCCAAAATGAGTGGTTCGTCCACTCGGCTGCAGAAAGCGGGTGTCGACAACGCTACCGCCGATAGTCACACAACATCGCTGACAGGTAAGTTCCGCACAGGATTAAAAGCCTTTCTGAAAAGATTGTCAGTAATGTAGAGATGTGCAGGGAAGTTGGTGAAACTCCTTCCTTTAGCTGGCAAAATTTTGTGCATCCGAACCTTACCTTAGATAATCCAAAGTCCTTAATACGTTTCAGCTTATAATATTCTCTTGTATTTGTGCTTAAAACTTATTGACTCCCTGTTCTTCGTAGCCAACGGCCTTCACCGTGTCACTCACCTGCTGACTTACATGTCATGTTTTAGCTAACGTAGGTAAGGATAACCACGCAGTTTGAATTTTCCTTGACACGAAAAGTAGCAGAAAAAACATTTGTCCGAGTTGACAGATTTTCATAAAGCGCAAATTGTCATGGGACAGTAAGGAATAACATTTATAACAAAGTTCTTCCATTTTGTATCGGATCGCACCACCTAATGTTCATTTTTGAAAAGCAGAAAGGCAAAGGAGGTAACCATGGTCTCCGATAACAAGGCAATCTACGAAAACGTGTCATAATGCGCTTTACAGTACCTGAAAACTGTATGCAGATATTGTTCTTTTACTCTTGTGCTCTCTAGTATTCTAGGTATCAAATATTTACAAGGTTAATAATAATAATAATGACACTTGATTGAATGTACGAGAAAATGCGATCGTCAGTACATATATCCTAGATGGTGTCGTTGCGAGGTAGGAGTTGCAGTACTTGTATCCTAATGCGTTTCTCGTAAGGTAGGAGCTGCAAAGCTCCAGACGGTATCAAACTTTTTTTTTTTTCAGTTTTATTGCCATTCGTGCTTACTCTCGTTATCCTCGATCTTTACGCCTACACTCTATCAGCCCATTTCTTAATTCGAGGTTGTTATAGTTCCGTGAAGCGCTGTGCAGACTCGTGTAAAACGTACGGAACAATATCCATCGTCTCATAAATCACCGATGAGTGTTCTTGCTTCTTCCTCATAGGAACATCTCTTCCTTTATCACTCTCCACTATTTGAGAGTCGTAAACAGGACATTGTGCGCGCAGAATCAACAACTTTAGAAAGATTCCTTCCCTGGAAGCCCTGAAGACATGCATTATACAATTGTTAGTTCTTTTACGGAATTGTTCTTCAGATGCTTTTGTTTATCTGTTGTGTGGAGTCTGTTGTCACAATAAGTTTATTGAATCTACGTCTTTGCATGCTCGTTGTTGTTCTGTTTTGCTCTTGGAGGCTGTACTCGGCCACCATATTCATTGTGATGTACCCAGCAGGGATAGATGTGTTGAGGACATCCAGCGGGTCGGCAGCAGCTGAGGCGCCTGCGGAAGGTGAAGCAGCGAAGTCATGCGGGGTGTCTGTGCTGGGGGCGTTAGGCCTGCAGCGGGTCCTCGCCTCACATTCCAACACTCACCATGCTACCGCCACCATCCGACGACTCAGAGGGTCAGCTTCTTCACGTATACGTCAGAGAATCAGAACCAATTCAGACAGAATCCTTGTCATAATGAAATGGAGCAGACTTTTATAAAAACATAGTAAAATATCTAAAACTGTCCGTGTAAAGCATAATTCTAGTTCACAAGGCTTGCCTAATATTTACTTTTGGGAAGAGGCTCTTGCACTGTTTGTCCTTCAGTTTAAAATGAAAGGTGATAAACAATGTCAACTTTCTTCAAACCACCTAGATGTCTAACTGCACACTTCCAAAGGTAAAGAATCCTTGGGGAACTCACTGTTTTGAGTGGCAACCAAGTCAGATATGCATGTCTTGAATTTGCAGCAATTTCAAGTGGTAAAAGGCCATGCCATGCACAAGGCTCTTGAGAATCATGTTCCTGATATGTATCATGACCTCAGATACACTTTCATGCCCATGAGGATGATCAAATTTACTAGGTGGTATCCTAATGAATTACTCTGGAAGTGTTACAGTGGTGTGGCTGCTATTGTTGGTGGCTTGTGTATTGCAGTAGTGAGTCTGGAGGTGTATAAACTACAAGTATTGGAGTGGTGTGGCTGCTGTTGTAGTGACTACAAGTGTTACAGAAATGCGCGTGCGAGCGGAGAGCGAGTGACGGTGCGGGAGAGGGACCGAGAGATCACTTGCACCGTCCTGGTCAATGTGGCCGTCTTCGTCTTCGCCTGCTTCCCCCTACTGGGAGTCGGCTGCTGGATGATGTTCCTCTACTTCACGCAGCAGGTAGGTGGCTCATTATGACTTCTACTGAACGAGTCAGGTTGTTCCTGCATTTTGGACGCCAGGTCATTTGGTTCCTCCTCCTTCACACGGTAACTTGTTCCTTTATACTTTTTCAGCTGTTTTGTTGCAAGTCCCTTAATTTGCTAAAGCAAACTAGTGGTTCTCTTATCTTACTTGCTTTAGGAACATCGTCACTTTCCTTATCTACAAGATATACTATTTACACATTGTATTTTGATAAATAAAAAAGAAAATCCGTCATTGTCTTTCTCAGATATTTTTGTTTACATCATTGACTATGTGATTCTTAAACTTATTTCATTTAAGCCGTGACACACTAATTCAATATTTCTATTTGTAAAACCCTGTATATGTAATTATTTTATTCATAATTTCTCAATAGACTTAAGTCTACGCGATTTTCATTCCCTTATATACAATGGTATATCCCTGAGAATATGATTAACCTGTTTCCTTTTGTAGTTTAAAATTTCAATCTTAATTTTTTTCATATCATCCAAAAGATGCCTTTAAGTTCATACCTGGCCTCAAATTGTTTCTCGATTCATTTCCTCTAAACCGTTAAAGATGATGCTCTTCCATCACTTACAGCTTCTTATGGCATAAAAATATTCTTTTTTAATGTAATCTCGTTTTGTAACACTGTGTGGTTCTTTGAACTACTGCAAATCATCACACCCTTGGCTGTGACGAGCCATTTCACTTGCACTATAATGATTCCCAACAGTGACTCTTTCTGTGTTCCTGCAGGAGGCTATCAACAATCCCCCACCTCTGAAGCAGCTGTTGTTCGTCGCTCCTTGGCTTATGGCACTCAATAGCCTGTGGAACGCCGTGCTTCATCTCTCCTACAACCATAAGTTTCGCGCAGCCACCCGGCATATGATCTGGGCCACCTGCAGGAAGTTGTGGCACATCTGTACGAGACAGAACAGGTACCAGGAATAAATCCAGTGAAGTACTGGTGTTGAATAGGTGTCACGAGTCGACCTGTTGCAGTGGTAAGAGCAGGCAGGTGAGACAGATACCAGGAAAACAAAGTGAAGGGGTCAAAACAGGCTTGGGGAACAAATACCAGGAGAACCAAGGGCGTGAGTACCAGCAGGTACCTGGAGTGAACACGTCGCAGTATAAATACACATTATGTGGGAAGGCCGTCACGTGGGAATCAGTTACAGCAGTAAGCACAGATACAAGAAGTGAACTCTGTGCAGATGTAACACATGTTACACAGAGACTAAGAGTAAACGCATCGCAGGTGGGAAAGTACCTGAAGTAATTCCGTTTCATCAGTAACAACAAGGTAAACGAGATAAATACCAGACGTCAACAAACTTCGGTAGTAAGGAAAAGCAGATGGGACGCTTTTCTAGGACAGTCTCTCTGGGCAGCAACAAGAACGCTTTCCAAAGGTTATCCTAGCAAGAGATAAACTTGAGTACTGATGAGCAACGAACGAGATACACTATAGAGAGCCAAAACATTTGACTCGAAATTAGTACAAGTTCCACAAAATGGTGCAATATTTGCTTCTGGCAAATATACAAGGTTAGAAGAAACAGAGGCTGCGGAGCACACTTGAAAGTATGGCACTAAGATTTGTGAGTCAAGCTCCAAGGGTAAGTGTTGCTTAAGGCGATATCTCTCCCCTCCGGTGCAATAGCTTTAGTAAATGTAACTGTAGATCCTGTGTGGATGAGGATTGTGGTTTCTTCAAGGGATAAATGGAGCTTGATGAGGTATGACGCCCTAGGAAAGGGGTTACAATAGGCTAATTTACCCAGTATATTAAGAGATGTCCCTCACAGACCACTGGAGAATAAAAAAAAAGGGTGGTTTTCACATGTTCAGAGCTGAAATTTCTTAGATATAGGCTATGTGGTGTATACTTCATGTTCAATATGACACTTATTTGAATAAAGATTCACACACACTAATCTGCATCAGTCATGTGAAATGATAACTAAAAGGAATGTCTTTTGTCTGTTAAAACTATCCATAGTAAATGTTCTGTAGCTGGGTATGATGCACTATGTGTAGTAAAATGTTTATACAATATTACATACCTAAATTCATATAAGGGAATTATATATATTAGTATATCATGATATCTATAATGTGAATATGGTTTCAAAGATTATGTAATTGTGTGACTGAGTCTTGTATATTATAGCAGGACAACGCCTTTTTTGTGGTTGTACCACAGGTGAAAAATCACCTTCGACAAGGCAGCTTCACCGTCTTTTTGACGAAGGGAATAGAGTCTTATCGGTAAATTTCTCACTCCAAAGGATTCGATCATTTCCCTGCTAGAAGTAATGCAGCATTGGAACTGCAGAAGCTCTTGGAAAAGTTGGAAAAGAGGTCATGGAGTAACACCAGGACCCTCTCAAGATTTCCTGGGGCGATATATATATATATATATATATATATATATATATATATATATATATATATATATATATATATATTATCCCTGGGGATAGGGGAGAAAGAATACTTCCCACGTATTCCCTGCGTGTTGTAGAAGGCGACTAAAAGGGAAGGGAGCGGGGGGCTGGAAATCCTCCTCTTTTTTTTTTTTTTTTCAATTTTCCACAGGGACCTGCGGTTCCAAGGATGTGCAACTTCCAGTAGCTGGGAAATGATGAACTCCTTTGAAGTGAAAGGGTTTTGACGAGTCTGTACTCCTAGCCTAGACCAGGTACCCATTTATCGACCACCATCGAGGGAAGCATGAGCAGGTGGGTTGTCTATGGTGAAAAGTTCCGCTCCCAGAATTCGACTCTGTGCGGTCCCGTGTTTGAATTCATGGATAGTGACGTTAACCATCGCATTACTATATCGAAATGAGTTGCCTTTATGTATTTGCAATTCTTATCCAGTATTATTTGCTGGTATATATTTCACCTTGGATACCATTTCATATATTGTAAGCTTAGCAGAAAATTAAATCACTTTGCAAAGGCTGTGGTGTCCCAAGTATACTCAGTTACCCATGGAAAGGGGAGTTCTGATGTAGCCTTGATGTATTACAGACATCTGTAAATATTTGGTTCACTGTTAAATTCAATATTTACTTGTACCTGCCCAAGACTTACTGTTTGTACCTGTGTCGTGTTCATTGCAGATGTTTATGAAGCATCCATATATGTTCATAGCAGTAGTTCTTAATACTTATAACTTCATAAACATTAATGTATAATTGCTCTTCTCTGTGACCAAGTTGATGCCATTCAAAAATGCCAAACGTCTTTGTTCTAAACGATATTGATATAAATGTATGTCACAGTCACTGGTAATGCACTATACTTACAACAAAGATCTCCCAACAGCTGCTAGAATCAAGTTATACAAACATTCTCCTACATGATTTTACTAGAAACAAAACGCCTAGTTACAGAAATCTGATTATATTTTTATATAATTCTGCAAACTTTAGAACAGCTCCAGCGATCATCTGCAGTTTTATTGCTCTTAAATGATAATCGAACTCTTGACAACAAAAACCACGTACTTTTTATCTGCTTCTGACAGCAAATCTAGCCTCCAACTTGTTTTTCACGATAATCCCACCAGCTAGTACTATATATCACCTTAAATCTAGAAACCACACTCCCTACCATAAACATTGAATCAATATATCTCACGTCATCAACTTGATCACCCACCTCACCTTGAACCTGGTAACGTACATTCCTTTTCACAAACATGGCCATTGTAGAATCCATCATACATTTGGCCACAAACAAACCTCTTATCCTCTTAAGCACAACGACAAGACCCTTGAGTATGATGGCCTGGCCTATAACCTGACTATGCGTCAATTCAAAGATGCTACCATATCTTTGGGTCGTATAGTTGTGCTCTGGGTTTGACCATCCGCTTTGGCCGGCATCATAGCTCCAGACCTAACCACAAGCCTCCAACACCTCACTCGTTCAGCACCCAGCCGACACGTTCCTCGCCATATTCCTGTCCACCTACATGTATTTCGCCACATACTTGTCCTGCACTATAAACCTGGCCATCAGTTCCACGAAACATTCCTCTCTATATACCTGACTACCGACTATTATCTCATTTATACACCTAACTATCGATTCATCCTACATGTAACATATGAACACCAATTCATCCCGCACAAGAGACTTGAGCAAGAACTCAGTCCACGCCAAAATGTTACAATCTTGGCGACCAATTTGTCTGTTACTATAGCGTTATTGTTCTTGAGTATCTAAATTACCTATTCAAATTGGATATATGTCAAATATGTTTTTGAAAAAAAATAGCAAATGTACATTAGTCTTCAGAAACGAAAGGCCTTCCTAATTTATTTTCTTTTTGTCTGTACCTAATCAACGTAAAGTGATGGAATACCGAAGCTGATTTCATTGTAGAGAAAATTGTAATTTGATCAATTTATAATGATTTACTAATGGGAACTATTTCTAACCTCTAAACATCAACGTGACAAAAAAAAAAATCAAAAGTGAGTTTGTTTTTGGGATGGTAGGAGAACAATCTATCATCATGTGAGCCACAGTAATATCTCGCTAGCAAAGTTCGGCATTCTTTTTCCATTTTCCCCAGGTTGTGCAATGACATTTTTAGCAAATTTCACACTGTACCTTAGTAAATCAAATATATGTGATATAATAAATGTATATCCACGTGTATCATTTTTTCCCTCTAGACGGGTGATGTTGCGTGAAACAGCTATTCGCCTTAGTTTCCATGTTACAAATTACACTATTTTTTTTTCACTGATTTGTTGATATACAAATAAATAACCTAGTTTAGATATCCTGTCCTTTTATTACCCTCTACTGGTGGATCTGATGACTCGTTATGTTTCGAAAATAAATCAATCGTACATGATATTTGTGGTAGATACACAGGTCTTCAAGCCTGTACCAGAATGTAACTACGCTTTTTACATAACTTTAGATTTATATTTTGTTGTTTAATCATTCCCTATTGCTCGCAGTCTTGCTGACCATTGAACAAAGCGTAACTAAGACAATAACATCAACGACACTATGCATAAGGATCCCTCTGCAGGATTTTAATCTTGGACCAGCTGAACTTATCCACGCGTATACAGTTGTATTTTTCACTACTGTATGCATGTTTCTCAGAATTAAAAGAAAATACAAATCGCAAACGGCGCCGAATTTAGACCTGTAGAGGCCCACAGGCAACTGAGACGGTAAAGGGGGTCTAAGCTCACATCATGAAGAATTAGTTTTTTTATGCAAATTGTATTTTGTAAATGTCTCATTTGGAATCATTCACATAACAGTAATGATACTGGCAAAGGCTTGATATATATTGACCTTTGACTAGTGACCTTGTTTTCGATGCTGATGCTGAAACGCCCCCCATCAGAACCCAACCGGATGATCCTTTTTCACATCCAAGATTTGTTTCAAGTCTGTCTACCGGTGTACAGTAATGTGTCCCAGCCACACTTTGCTGGGTCATATCTATATTAACCATACTCTCTTATCAAAGAGACCGCTTACCTTGACCCATGATTAAACATTTCATTTTTAATGATAATTAGAAAAGTCACGTCTACAAACAACCAGTTTTGGAGTAAGCCTAGCCTAAGGACACTAAAGGCCGCATAAAACCATTCTTGGGACTGAATGCGGCCCGGGAGTTGGGAACTCCTGTAAACTAATCTACTCGATTCACTTACTTGTTCATCTGCAGAATTATGAGAAATGGCTGCAACTGATGTACTCCAGAAGCTCAGACTCGACATCAATCAATAGGGTATGAGCCACACCAGACGTCTTTTGTATCTTTATCAATGTGGTCCATAAGTAACCATGTGTAGGCGATCGTTAAAACTGGAACTGAAAACAAATAAGGGAACTCAGATCCAGAGTTGTGGGCGAGTGGCTGAAATATAAATGATATATAATGATCATAATGCAAATTTCAAATGCATGCGGTGCTATTTAGTACATATCATGATCAGTAGAAAAACCATAAATCATTCTATGATTACCTCTATTCCAGCTCTTCATACACTTCCATCAATTGGTCTGAAGTAAATATCCTCTCTACACCCCCTCAAGTATGGAAATGTAGATGTGAACATCTGTGAACAAATGAGCACCACGAACACTTCATAAGTGAGATCAAGTTCCTCTCTTTTGAAATGAGATGCGCTTTAACACTGAGGCTATACAAAAGATATATCTTGGGAAAACTATGTAATTTGCTGTAAGTGATTCATTCGTTCTTAAAGAATAAGACAAACTGTTGTCTACCAACACTGCTTATCTAATGTTGGCAATTTGGCGTGATACTATACTACAAGCTTAGTGACACTGCAATTTTAGAACACTGTGAAATAAATCAATCTTTTTACTAGAACTCTTTTATCCCAAATGATTGTTACTCACCTACGCACCTACTACCCGTCACTCACACCACACCACCACGCACTCATTCTCGTCCAAGCCTATCACTCATCAGTCTTGCATCCGTAATCCATTTTTTCTCTCGCTAATAGTGTTGGTGGATTGCATAAGTGACAAAGAGCCAGGCTGCACAAGCCCTACTTTTTTTAGAGCTGGATATGAATAAACCAATTTACGTATATCACACAGATGAGTAAAATAAATGCTATTATAAAACAAAGCAGTAAAAATAAGCTGATAAACGCAGATAATACTACAATAAATGTCACGATTAAACGATGTACGCATATACGTATTCAGAAGCAACGGAAACAAGTAGAACAAGGCCCTGAGTATTCATATATGAGCCAACAATTGTATTAGTCATAAATCAGTCGATAAGGAGTGAAGTGTTGGTAAATGTTAGGGACCACTCTCTGTTGGAGTTTAGGATTCTCAAAAACAAATCAACTTGCCAAGAGATGTTGTGGAAATTGTCAAAGGAAACTGAAAATTAAGGAATACATCTACTTGATAATGAAAGGAAGAACAAACGAAAAATCAAATCATCCATAAACATATTTGGTTCAAAAGTATCTTATTCTTTTCAAACTTGGCGCGGTAGCCAAGTCCGGGTGGCACCCTGGCGGCGAATAGTGGCGCTTGTTTTGGTTTCTGGCATTTTGCATCATGGCGGACGTATTGGACATCGAAAACGCTGAAGAATTTGAAGTTGATGAAGATGGTGACCGTAAGTGACAGATTATCACACTATAAGGCATATAGGTGACGTGAGGGAGGATTCGTGGATCATATAAGGATAGAATTACAGTTGCTTTTGGAATCCTTTACTGGAGGGGCCCTTGTATAAATAGGCCCGGCATGAATTGCCATATGTAGACATTCAGTAAATGTGATAACCATTTCTGTTTCAGAATTCGTTGTTACGATATGAATCATTCCTCTTCTGAGTCTTACACCGCAGAAAATCCTTAAAAATCGTTCGAAGATTGGGTAGAAACTCGCAAATATGTTACAGCTAGAAGTGAAAGTGCCGATTGCAATCCTTATTTTTTACGTTAACAGCCCTGGGTTAAATGGATAAGAGGCCTTAGCACTTTTGCCGCCAGTCGTGACAGTTAGCAAAGTCTCAATAGATACAGGCGAATGTGGAAATGGAGCAATTTAGGCCAATGCTCACCTTAACCCTACCTAACCATAAAGTAAATTAGCATAAGTTCAGTTAAGCTCCGCATCGCTATTTGGGCTGGATGTTAAATGACTGGGAAAATGATTGCTAATGTTTCCAAATACAAAGATACTTTTTATAAATGATACATGTTAACGAAAGTGGTACAATTGGAATCTTTACATTTTGTAGATTTAGAATTGTGGATGGGATTTTAGGTGTAATCTTGTGAAAATGATTGTTAAGTAACTCTTAGCCCCTACCCGAGGTTAGATTAGGTTTTCATAGGTCCTGTTGATTGTTGGGTGGGGTCAGATGTGTATAAAGATATAGATATGGAATTATAGCCTAAATAAATCTTCCTCACAGGATCGAATTCTAATATTTCCATAGACTCTTGGAGCCCACTGTTTACCTATGAGAATAATTAACCCATTCTCATAACCCTACCATTAATGATTCATTGAATATTGAAGAATGATTTGTAATAGTGAGAATTGATAATCTCGCCTTTCATTAACATTGAATCATTATAATCATAAAACATGGCTGCTTTCATAAACTTTTTTTCCACTTTGAAACTAGTTTCGGGAAATACGTACTCAGGTTTAAGGTTCCTTATATAGTTTCTTGTGATTACAGATTCATGTTGAGGACTTAGCATATCTTTTATACTGAATGATATCAACTAAGACGATATTTGTATATCAAGAAAAAGCTTGGGAGTAGTGTAAAAGTAGGTAATGCACTTGTAAAGAATCAATAAAACCTTAGATTCTCACCTAACATCCTTAACAGTCAAGATTTATCATGATGTTTATTTTTTTTTTATTGTTATACATAACCAGTTTCCCGTGTCAACAATTTAGTTTATTTTTTTTTATTGTTATACATAACCAGTTTCCCATGTCAGCAATTTAGTGCCAAGAAACAGACGAAGAATGTCCCATCCACTCATATACACATACATATACGTAAACGCCCACATACGCACATATACATACTTATACATATCAACATATACATACACGTGTACATATTCATACTTGCTTGCCTTCATCCATTCCCATCGCTACCTCACCCCACAGGAGAATAGCATCACTATCCCATGCTTCTGTGGGGTAGCATCAGGAATACAGACAATTATTATCATTATAGTATACCAGTCAAACCCATGATTGCATGCTGGTACTATACAAATGGCCCTGGGTGTGAACAAATGGCTGACACAGTGAGTGTTCATTTAAACCTTAGCATAATTTAGATGAATTTGACGAGGTACTTTATTTTCTGTCATTTTGGCTACTATGTGAGATTTTTTCATTATGTTTTTAACCTACTTTTTCATTAGTCATTTCTACATTTTCTCTTATATGTAACCCTCACTTCCATCATCTTATTTGGTATTGCTAAGGAAATAGCTTAAGTGCTTAAAGTCTTGCTTGACACCTCTTATTACTGTCTTAAATACTACACCAGCTGTTGGACTATAACATATCTTCATTGTTGCAAAGGATTCATGTATTGTTTTCCTGTGTTTACAGAAGGTTTGGTTAAGCTCAAAGAAAGAGCAAAAAAACGTAAGGGTCGTGGATTTGGGGGTGAAGATCGGTCTGACCGTCAAGACATCCTGTATGAGGGAATGGATGTAGATGATGCTGATGCTGAACCTGGACCACAGAGATGTTAGTAATTCTCCTTGTGTTTGAAAGTCATGGGTGTTTGTAGCTTGTTACGGATAATTCTAACTAAATTTGTACTCATTGACCAAAGTGCAACATGATACATTTTTATTTTGTATAGCTTTTTGTACATTATTTTGTTGCATCATCCATTTCACATATCCTAAGACATTTTACTAGTTATGCCATATACCCCTTAGTTGACTGACAAGAGAATTTTTACCGCAGCGGTAGAGGGTTGGATTCTTTTTGTTACGGGTGTCCATGAAGAAGCACAAGAAGATGATATTCATGACAGATTTTCTGAATATGGTGAGATCAAGAATATTCATCTGAATCTAGATCGGAGAACAGGATTCTTAAAGGTAAGTGGATTTTGAATATAGTATCCAAGGGAAATCTTTAAGAATTTGTATTTTAGTAAAGAATAGTACAAGAAATGGAGCTTCATGATTGTAGAACTCCTTCCCTGAACTGTGCAAAATAGATAATTACTCATACACACACACACACACACACATACGGTTTCTCATGGAGGCAAGTTGTTCAAATGTATATAAGAAAATTTCCAGGGCAAGCATGTTTCTGAGAATATTAGTCAGAGAGGCAAGACATAATTATTAGTTGGTCTTATAGTCACCCCAAATTCCAGTGGAAATTAGAATATCATGCATAATGTAGCTGTTGACAAAAGTGATAATGTAATGATTGAAGTCAGTTTTGTAGTAAATGAGGAAGTAAAAGGAATAGAAATGGAATCAGACACAAAGAAGAGATGAAGTAATGTAAACTACACAGAACTAAACATTTTTTTTTTTGGACATATTGGAAAATGGAGTTTTTTTTGACAATCCAGTACTTCCAAGGTATAAGGGAGCAGAAAATGAGTACAGGAGGATAGGAATAGAACAGTGAAACTTTGGAAAGGATATAGTGGAGAGAGCAGGTGATAATCCAAAACTTACCAACAGTTCTTTAGAAATAAATTGTAAGCTAAAGAGCAGTTAACCAATGCCAGGGATTTAAAGGAAGAGTTCTTGAGGATAATGTAAAGATATGTGAGGAACTAGATAACGTTCAAAACTGTTCATGGTGAAAGGCACTACAGCCCCAGCACTAGTAATGTGGAATGAGCAGGTGTTTAAAAGCACAGAAATAACAAGAAAAGACAGAACATAAAAGGGCCTTGACCCTTTGGAAGTTCATTCTGATAGAATTTCTTCGTATGTGCTTAAAAAGTGGAGAGATACACTCGACAAGCCACTTGAAATGTTCAGTTTGGTCACCCAAACTAACATGTGATCTCTTTCCAGGGTTATGCACTTGTAGAATTTGAGACATTCAAGGAAGCTCAAGCAGCTCTAGATGGGCTCAATGGTGCAGTCATTCTTGGACAGACAATCTCAGTGGATTGGTGCTTTGTTAAAGGACCTAGAAAGTAAGTGCTTCACCAGGGAGTTTTATTTCTCTCATTTATTAAATGGAATTTCATATTAAGAAAAATCTATTTTTTAGCAATTCCTTTTTTTCCTTCTTTTAACAATAATTGAACTAAAAGCTTTTCATAGACTTTAAGGGCATCCCTCCTCTCCTGGCAGCATGTGGGATTGGGGCTAGGGACTCAAGTTCCACATAATCAACTTTGAAAAAATTTGCAGGTTTTACATTTTATCCTCCCTACTCCTCTCACTTGTAAATAGGAGTTAAATGTAATAGAATATTTTTTGTTTAGTGTTCTCTTGTATGTAGGTAGAATGGGTTAAGTTGGTGGAATGGAAACATTATTATGTTTATTTGCTGTACAGTGGTAATTTTTTTATTGTTGTCTGTGCCACAATTTTGACTTTTATATTTTCTTCAGGAGCAGAAAGGACAGGCGGCGACGATGAACAACTAAAGTTTTTTGCTAACTGTGAAGTGAATGTTGAGGTGGCTGAACTTTATGATTTGTATTTATACAAGTATCATAGTTAATGTATGATTTGTATTTATACAAATATCATAGTTAATGTATGTATTAAATATCCCTAATGAACCATTTTTAAACAAATACATTTGCACCAATTAATGTACCTTTTTTAGATTTGTAAAAAAGAAATCTGTTGTTTCAAGATGAAATTTTCATGTAATATTTTGTACAAGTACAGGCACGGAAATTAAAGACAGGAATTGCCTATTTAACTGAAAACAAATGTACATTTCCATGGGACCTGGTTCTTTATTAAATAAAGAAGTTTCATTACGAAGTGTAATTTCATTGATCATTAATTTTGATTTTACTATTGTACTGCTTGTTCTTGAGGAATATTGGTTTTCCTGTGACATAACAGAAATTGTGATGTCATGTGTAATTTTGATATTACTGATAAGCCTTTGTGTTAATTATTTCACCACTCTTTAAGAAATGATTCTAAAATCCTTTCCATGTGGCTGCTTTGTGCACAGTTTATCTTTCATGAGTTTCACTACATCCTCTCTTCATAAACCACCTGCCATGACTTCTTATTTTGCATACCTCTACATTTAAAACATCCCACACCTGCCACCCTATCATCGACCATGTTTGAATTCGGCAACCTTTCGAAATACATCTTCAGTCCACCTCTTCTTCAATCTCTATAATACATAATATGTTGCTGCGTGGGTAGCACAGAAATGATGAGCTATCCCCACAGCACTCTGATGGTTACTGATCAACTGATATGTAAAAATATGGGTTAAGGATGAAGAAACATCATCTGAGTTGTCATGACTCTTCTTCATGACTCACAGCTCTGCTATTTATCTTGCCCAGCCATATACAGCACACTGACTTATGGAACCATCTTATACTGTACAGGACACATCAGCAGTCAACTGATTAAACACCTCAGCATCCCCTTCATAGACAGCACTGCAAGCACGAGAAAGATCACAGTCATTTACAACATAATTTGTAATCCATAACAGTAAAACAAAAACAGTATATCCACAACATACATATCACTCCTTACCATATGCCCCTAATATAAAATCCCCAGCTATAAAACCCATCCAACATGCACAACACCTACTTGTGTGTGAATTTTAGTGCCCACTGTCCTACATGGCTCAGCAACACTTGCATCCAAGATTGCAGAGAACCCTTGAACCAACTAGAGCCCTTCAACATCCCCTACTTATGCAACTAAATGATGGCTCTCAACCCACAACAACCAACTCTACACAAGGATCACTTGGAGCACAGTATATGAACTATCCTCAAGCCAGTTGCCAACTGCAATAAGGTTTCAGCAAACCCAGCCTACCCACACAATCACCAAAGAAACATATAAAGTATGGGAAAACAGTCTAGCCAGCAATACATGGTGCCTAGTAACGAATCTTCAAAATTTCATCCTAGATAACTTTCCATCTCCTATCATGCAATTTCACACTTCATCCGTACCACCAGCCAATCCAGCAAAGAGCAGACAACAGAAGGGCTTCTCCTTTCAAGTCATGGACCTCATAGCGATAAGAAATTGACAAAACCACTCTTCAAGGAAGAGATCATAAGCAGTATCATCACTTATATTATAACTGGAAAACATATGACAAACTGGCATGCATTCCTTAATTGTATGAACCACAAAACCACAGCAACCAATTCTGGAGAGCTGTAAAGAAAATCTACACATTCCATCCTGCACAAATGAAAACTTAAACATAATAATTTGACACTACTGAAAAGATGGCCACAAACCATCCACAGACATTACTGAAAAGTTAGCAACAAACCAACCACAATCCTTGAAACAGTTTTGAAAACTATACAAACTTTACCCCCAAAACAACTGCTTCCCCACCCATCACTGATCCATAACAATCAAGCAAGGTGTCTCACACACACACACAGCATAATTTAGTCCTAAGCACCCCATATATGCTGCAAATAGGCCAGAGATTCCACACAACACTTCCTGGATCACTTAACCAACAAAAAGCCTCATTCTGCACAGTACTAGTGACAACAGATAAACCAGTATTTGACAATATTACCAGATTCCCCCACTAGATAACTCTTTCCAGACTTCCTCACACTAAAGATACTTAAAACCACCCTCTACAAACCTGGCAAAGTGGTTAATTAATTTCATAACCTGCTTAAGAACTAGTCATTCTCAAGGGCTCCACCCCTAACATGATGAATTCTTACTTACTGAGTTTCCAGGGAGCAGCAGTTCTTTCTCCAACCCTCTTCAGTTTCTCTGCACATAACTAACCAATACCCAAGCAACAAATATTAAAGATCAATTTGCACAATTAGAGCAACTCCAAATTGACTAGGTATAATGTAGGACACACACATGACATTTACTCTCCACACCACAGACACCAATACAAAGTCATAAACAGACTAAACATCCTCAAAACACACTGACACCAGCATCAAAGAAGGAACAGAATAAATCAAAGTCAAAAAGAATAATCTAACCTATCCTATCATCATTTGACCAATACCGATAACTTCAGCAGTGTAGCCTCGATAACTGACTATTTTCTCGATATTTTATGCCATCTAACCTTCAAAATAGTATTCATTCAGAGAGGAACATAATATGGAAAAAGGTTAATCAGAGGCTGACAGTCAGAGTATATCAAGCCATATTCGGGAAGATATTATTGAGAAGTTAACTCAGCGATGTAACTGGGGACAGCGATACAGATGCCATGTTAGCAAGTATTGATAAGCATAAATCAATCAAATCTATGTTAAGTAAGTACAATACAACATTGGTTTCATTAGCTCCGTTATAACTAATTAGTAAGTTTCCAGAACACAGAGTGAAATTGACCAGCATACGGAAAAGCCTTGGATTTGAATCGGCAGTCTTAAAATTGGCCTTGGGTCTTGACAAGTAATCATGTAATTCAGCTTTAAATAATCATGCAATTCAATTTTAAGAAAACACAGGAGGAAGAGAGATGAAAAGGAAAATATGAATAGGAAAAAGTTATAAAATTACACGTTGCGAAACCAATACAGATTGAACTAAACTTATAAACCCGTTAGACCATACTTGGCTGAACCTTAACCAAATGAATTTTTTAGATAAAGTATTTAGATGGTAAGAAATTGATCCTGAACATGTAGTTATTAATCCCAGAAAATTCCGTTTCCTTTTTTTTGATGAGATTGGAGAGATCTTGTTTGTGTAGTAAGCGACTTAGTCTCCATACTGTAAACACGCTTAAACCCATAATGGCATGTTTTGAAGAAGATCTTTTTGATTTCGTAGAGGACGATGTCGATAAGCAGATTGAAACTTTGCCAGAAATAGATGCAGTTGATGAAGATGTTGATAAGAGGTAATCCTTATTTTAGACTGTAAAGTATGTGCAGTGATGGCATCATGTGTACGAACTTCGTGTGTCACGTTGTTGAAGTTTCCAGGCTAGTATTTTTGTAGATTGTGAGAACGGGATTCCGACATAGATATTACCACTGTTTTTGCTCTAAACACATAGCTGATTACACATTGTACTGTGAAATAACAGAAGAGCTCCGCCAGCTTATGGTGAAGTACCAGTTTGTGGGCTCCATTGAAAGTGTATGAATTTAAAATAAACCTATATCAGTGGACTTCTTACACTCAGATAAAGTGATTTAGAGTGATGTTACGGTATATGACTTTGAATGTCATGTAATGAATTAGTTCTGTTGGGGAAAGTTATGATCCGGTATTCCAAAACTGAATATCACCAAAATTCAAGAGGATTGCATTTGATTTGGTGAAATATACCTGTCATACTATAGAACACCTAAATGAGTAACATGATAAATGTTGATATCAACATTTTATCGCTTTTATGTGTTTATGAATTTCTTTTGAGACATCTCACTCTGTGATGTGATATTATCCTTTCTGGCACCAAAATTTGGGTGCTTTTCAAGTAAAGTGAAAAACAATATATAGTGCAAAAGAACATCATACAAGAAAAATTGAACAACTGAGAAGCAAGTGATATAGGACTCTCAAGTTCCATTGAGAGTGTATCACAAAGACTAGGGTATGCATGCACTGCCCTATCTGATGTTCACATGTCTTGCTTGGTGGCACATAATTCTTTTTATCTTATATCAATTGTTACCTGCTGATGATATCCCACATGTGAATATATTGTTTTTCATTCCCTGCCTGGCCTTTTTATGATTAAAAAATCTTTCCTCTTACCTGTTGTTGTGAATACCTTGGGTTGGAATCATGATCTGTGCATTGTGCACTCTGAAGGGCAAGGAGTGAAAGGATGTCATTGACCAGGATATGATGCATATTGGCTAAATGTTTTTCTGTTGGTAGGGTAAAAGACTGATAATTTGAGGATTGACCAGAGAGTGAGTGAATGAGAGCTTCTTCACTAACATTAAGAGGTATATACCTGGAATGAGCCATTCGATGATATTCCCCAGGGGACACTACCTTAGAGAGAAACTTTTCAACTTTCAAAACCAATAGTTTTTGTGCATTTTTTCTTGTATATAATTCTTTATCTTGTGTTAATGGTGCAGTTGTTACTTGTCTGTGGAACTGTATGAAAATACTTCTTTATTATTTTGTGGTAGATGTTACTTTAAGATTGTGTCATGCAGCATGAATATGTAGCAGACCTTTAATTTGTTTTAATCAATTGGTATTTTCTGTATATAGAATTTTTTTCTTCAAGCTAACTCATCCCTTGATGCTGCCATTGAGGAGGGGTTAAGTTGACTCTACTTATGATTGGTAAGCTAAGTTGAACATAGTTGAGGGAAAGATGACAGTCAGGCCTGACTTTCCATTTTCAAGGATATAATTAACAGCTTTCCATGGTGTGTAATCTGTTCAGGTGTAGAAGGAAATACAATACATGATACCTTAAAGCTCAGATTTTTAGCCCATTGATGTTGAAGGTACAGACCAAATACTTTCCCTTGTCACTTCTTTTTTTTTCCTTTTGTAATTCTCTCAATATTTCATTTAAGGTCGAGCTTAGATATGGACTTCTGTCCATAACTGGAGCAATGAATATAAAAAAATGGATGTGCATGTTTGTACATGAATTGTGTGTAAAACTTCTATCTGTTTATTTATATCTCTGATGCCCATTCCCTTCAGGAACTCCCATGAAGAGTTGGCCATGGCAAAAGAGTGCATTTGTTATTGTCCTACATGCTTCTGCCACATACACCATTCCATGCATGTGGTCTTCCTCTCACACCAACTCCCTTTAATAATGGCATCATACACTTTCCTAATAATCTCCCTATCTTGCATTCTTTCCACATGCCCATACTTCCTCAAAGTATTATGTTTTACTCATTCTGCCAGTCCACAATCTATCCCCGTTGCATTCCTTGCCATACCAAATTTCTCATTCACTCCCTCATTACTTTTTTCTTTCCATCTAGTCATACTACATGCTCTTCTCACATAACTCATTTCTACACCCTAGATTCGTGACCTCTGTGACTTATGTCCATGTTTTGACTGTGTAGGTCAGGGTTGGGAGGATTATGCTTTCCCTTAATTTCTTCACTTTCATACTTACACATGCTTTTCACTTACGTTTGATTGTGCCATCAAATGATACATCACAGATGTACTAGATCTTTTTCTGCTTATCTACAGGGCTGTGGAGGAACTCAATCAGTTGTTGGGGAAACGAGCTGCAGAGGATGACAAGAAGATTAAGGGAGCAGTGAAGAAGCGTCGTTCACAAGTGGAGGAAACACAGTCAGAGCTCAGGTTAGTTTAGCAGAAGAAAAGACTGATATTCACACTTGACTGTACTTTTAATGTCTTACTGTCTTTAGTTTCAAATACTGATATTCATAGGTGAATTGTATTATCTAATGCTATTTTGATGATTTAGTTGGTTTTATGATCTCATGAGTAATGCATGTGAATTGCTGTGGTATGTTGGTCATCTTGTAAATTATAGTATTTTTTTCTAAGTTTGTCAGTTCTTATTTTCTATTTTTCCTATATTTTTATAAGGAAGATGCCTGAATAGACGACACACTCTCAGTCGTTCAGTACTCCTTTATCTTGCATTTTTGTTGTATCTGTAAGTAAACCTAAGATACTATGACAAGGATTGTTTGCAAAATTGTTTTAATATTTGTATGGTATGTAATTTGTTAAAAGGATGATTTTTTCTAGTCTTTGGCTGGTGCAGAGTTAGGCCTTATGACTGTTAATTTCAATTGTTTATATATGATAGCCTAAAAGGCATTATTATCAGAGATGCAAACAAACCCACTACTTAAGATAAAGTTTGAAATCTTCACTTATTCTCTCCTTCAAATTTTATACTTCAGGAGCTGTTTTCATTGTGAATGTTGGAAGCAGTATTGGTATATTACACAAAATTTTATTGTTGATGCTGTGGTAATAGGATAATTACTCTCAGTGTTTAACTCCTTTTTTTATTATGTTATTTAGATATGTAGTTGCTGATAGATATTGATAGTGTAAGGAAAACATACTCTTTAAAGTCATTCCTTATTTCATAAAATGCTAATGGTTTTGATAGCTTCAGTCACTATGTACATAGGTAGTAGAGAGTATACTGAGGATATTTGTAGGTAGTCTCAGCATATATCTGTGAAGTATAGTAATGATATAACGCTTTCTTAAACAGTGAAAACACATCCTGATTCTCATTTTTCCAGACGTATGCATATGACTAACTGTATATATATATATATATATATATATTATTTTCAGACTGACTGAAGATTTACCAAGAATTGCTGTCCACATCATAGAAACTATGGAGGCATGTACACATGAAGTAGCAGTCCCCCCTGGAGCAACATATATTCCACTTAAGCCCCCAAAAGACAAACCAGCAAAGACTTATCAGTTTATACTGGATCCTTTTCAGAAAGAGGCCATATTATGTATTGATAATGATCAGTCAGTATTAGTGTCTGCTCACACATCTGCTGGTAAGACAGTTGTTGCTGAATATGCAATAGCCATGTGTTTACAGCACAAGCAGAGAGTAATTTACACTACACCTATCAAAGCCCTGAGTAACCAGAAATACAGAGACTTCAGTGATGAGTTTAGTGATGTGGGTCTGTTAACTGGTGATGTTACCATCAACCCAAATGCCTCCTGTCTTATCATGACCACAGAAATTTTACGGTCCATGTTATATCGAGGCTCTGAGGTGACAAGAGAAGTTGGTTGGGTTGTTTTTGATGAGATTCATTACATGAGAGACAAGGAACGAGGATATGTGTGGGAGGAGACCATTATCCTGCTTCCTCCTACAGTCCACTTTGTTTTTCTTTCTGCAACTATTCCTAATGCAAGCCAGGTTAGTAGAGATTTTTGTTTTTATGCATTTACTCTTTTTATTAGGTATATCAGTTTTGTGTCATTTTGATCCATTGTATTTATGTCTTAGTGCGATTGTGATGCTGTGTTAGATATCCTATATGGATACTATGTTAGGTATCCTGTATGATTCAGAACATTTGGAAAAGTATTAGCAGTAATCTAATTGTCTATCTGCCCCCCATTTTTTTTCTTTTTTACTTGATCGCCATTTCCTGCATTAGTGAGGTAATACTAGGAACAGACAAAGCAAGGCTGCATTTGCTCACATCCTTTCTCTAAACATCATGTGCAATTAAATTTTACATTCTTCCAAACTCACTTTTTATGATACCAAGTGTATAGTATTGGGTACATTCATGCATGTAGTGTAACAACTGATAGCTTAGACATATGATGAGAAAATTCTGTATGATTAATGTTACTTTTCTTTTGTGGTAGATTTCATAACTTTATCAATATTTTATACTTTGGAAAATCACCTTTGTCTGATAATTTCAGTTTGCCCAGTGGATCTGTTACCTTCACCACCAGCCCTGCCATGTAGTGTACACAGAGTACCGACCAACACCACTACAACATTATATCTTCCCGGCAGGAGGTGAAGGGATCTACCTTGCTGTTGATGAAACTGGAAAGTTTAGAGAAGATAATTTTAATACAGCAATGACTGTTCTGCAGAATGCACCAGAACAAGTAATGTTTGGGATGTTATAAGTTATGAATGATAAATTTTAAGTGTGAGAGTTTACCATTGACCAGTTGCTTAGAAATTGGTAAAGTTGGTCTTAAGAATGTTTTTAGGTTTGAGTATCACTTAAAAGGAAATTGAAAATGGCTTTAAGAGTGTTAAGAGGTTTTAGGATGCATTATTGATTCTTAGGCTAGTTTAAGTTGACTAGCCAAAGTTGACTAATGGTAATGAGTATTTATGGAAAATTTTAATTTGAAAAGTTATTTCTTATGTAACGATGCTTTTGTGTGGTTAGCATATCTTAACATGCAGGAGTGAATAAGTTTTCCTTTCAGTTGTCCAGTGTTGCAAAGCCTGTTTTATTCATTATAGTTACTTAACTATACTTAAACTGATCAAGTTATAAAAGTCCTTCACCTTCTTTCACATATCTCTGTGTAGGTCTTTTACAGGTTTTTTACATGTCTTCACTTTCTTGGTTAAATTTCATCTACTCTCTCCATACCCACAGCACCTCAGCAGAACCACTACCTTCTCCTTAACAGAAATTCTAGATAATGATCTTGTCTCTTTATTTATTCTTACAATGATGATTAATCCTTTTAACTCTGCACTCTTTGCATGTGAGATTTTTTTTAGCAGACTGCATTCTATAGACTATTTTGCTGTGTATCATCTCTCTTGAAACCTATCAGAGGCATCTCTTTCATTAGATCTTGTTATATGTGTAAGCATGTATCTTCCTTCTACTTTTGTTTTTTTGCTGGGACATTCATAGATTTGGCATAGTCTAAAGAAACTATTTTTTCTGATTCAGATGGAGATTACTAATTGGTCATTGGGAGGACCTAGGTCAAGCCATAGGCTACATACTTTGAGTAGATTGTTAACAAAGGGTGAGAGGTATTTTACTTCACCAGAAAGCAATGGGTGTGGAGGTTTCTAACCTCCAGGGATTCTCATGGAAGCTCTTGGAACACTGCCATGGAGAGATTCTTTTCATGCTTGAGAACTTGCATTTTGATGTATTTGAATATTGTGTGTCAGTACGACAGTGATTGAAGCAAAGTTTTACATGCCGGGAGAGTAATTAGAAGTACATATAGATGATAAACTTTAGTTCACTTTAACACACTCGACAAGTTGAGAATGTGAGTGAATGGAGAAGTCGTATACTTTTGTTGCATCCATGTAAGTAGGAAAAGGGAATAAAGATAATAGAATAAGAATAGGTAGATTTAAATACAAGAAATCCATCAAAGCTGGATCTTTGCTTTAGTGTTTCAAGATGTGCCGGTTGGTTAGACTTGACTGTCTTATCTGCTAATAATGACTCAGTTTTTTAGGATTATTATATGTATTATTGAATTTGCAAAGTGTTATTTTGAAAGCTTTTTATGTTATACTGAAAAAGTTGTTAGAATACTTCTTTAGTTCTCAGTGAGTTTTAATCCCATTTTCAGGCGAGCTTAAGAGGCAGGAAAGGAGGAGTGAAAGAAGGTTCAGATTGCTATAAGCTTGTGAAGATGGTCATGGAACGCAACTTTGCTCCAGTCATCATATTCAGTTTCTCCAAAAAGGAATGTGAAGCGTATGCTCTCCAGATGTCTAAGCTTGATTTCAACTTAGCAGAAGAAAAGATTTTGGTGGATGAAGTTTTCAACAATGCAATAGCAGTCCTTTCAGAGGAAGATAGACAGCTTCCACAGGTGGTGTCAGTTTTGCCCTTGCTGAGACGAGGAATAGGCATTCATCATGGAGGTAGGTAATGCTTTCATTTGGATTACATATCATGTTTATTTTATAGTTAGATGCCATTACAGGGAATTAGATTAGTATTAACAAAAAGTTATCACATTTTCTTTTAACATAAACAGTAATTCTTGTCCTGTATAGATGTTGTTTCATGGGTAAGCTAGTGTGAATGTTTTTTTTTTTTTTTTTTTATACTTTGTCGCTGTCTCCCGCGTTTGCGAGGTAGCGCAAGGAAACAGACGAAAGAAATGGCCCAACCCCCCCCCCCCATACACATGTATATACATACGTCCACACACGCAAATATACATACCTACACAGCTTTCCATGGTTTACCCCAGACGCTTCACATGCCTTGATTCAATCCACTGACAGCACGTCAACCCCGGTATAACACATCGCTCCAATTCACTCTATTCCTTGCCCTCCTTTCACCCTCCTGCATGTTCAGGCCCCGATCACACAAAATCTTTTTCACTCCATCTTTCCACCTCCAGTTTGGTCTCCCTCCTCTCCTTGCTCCCTCCACCTCCGACACATATATCCTCTTGGTCAATCTTTCCTCACTCATCCTCTCCTTGTGCCCAAACCACTTCAAAACACCCTCTTCTGCTCTCTCAACCACGCTCTTTTTATTTCCACACATCTCTCTTACCCTTACGTTACTCACTCGATCAAACCACCTCACACCACACATTGTCCTCAAACATCTCATTTCCAGCACATCCATCCTCCTGCGCACAACTCTATCCATAGCCCACGCCTCGCAACCATACAACATTGTTGGAACCACTATTCCTTCAAACATACCCATTTTTGCTTTCCGAGATAATGTTCTCGACTTCCACACATTCTTCAAGGCCCCCAGAATTTTCGCCCCCTCCCCCACCCTATGATCCACTTCCGCTTCCATGGTTCCATCCGCTGCCAGATCCACTCCCAGATATCTAAAACACTTCACTTCCTGCAGTTTTTCTCCATTCAAACTCACCTCCCAATTGACTTGACCCTCAACCCTACTGTACCTAATAACCTTGCTCTTATTCACATTTACTCTTAACTTTCTTCTTCCACACACTTTACCAAACTCAGTCACCAGCTTCTGCAGTTTCTCACATGAATCAGCCACCAGCGCTGTATCATCAGCGAACAACAACTGACTCACTTCCCAAGCTCTCTCATCCCCAACAGACTTCATACTTGCCCCTCTTTCCAAAACTCTTGCATTTACCTCTGTAACAACCCCATCCATAAACAAATTAAACAACCATGGAGACATCACACACCCCTGCCGCAAACCTACATTCACTGAGAACCAATCACTTTCCTCTCTTCCTACACGTACACATGCCTTACATCCTCGATAAAAACTTTTCACTGCTTCTGACAACTTTCCTCCCACACCATATATTCTTAATACCTTCCACAGAGCATCTCTATCAACTCTATCATATGAATATGTATTGTTAATATAATTGTAGGAAATTTATGAATGTGACAAGTATGATGTCTGTAAAAAGAGTACAGGTTGAGTATCCTTAATATGAAAATGTGAAATCTGAGATGCTCCAAAATCCGAAACTTTCTGAGTGGCAACATGACTTTACAAGTGGAAAATTCCACACCTGGCCTCACTTGCCCATGCTGGGCTCTGAATCTCTGTTGGCACCAGTTTGTTACAATCCATCTTCACTGCCAGACCTACATGGATTACTCAGTGTATTTGTTTTTCCTCTGCTCTGTGTGAATAAGTTTAAGAAAATAACTGCTTATCAGTAGCATATAGATTCAGAGTCAGGATTGAAGGTGATGCCAAACATCCACTGATTGTTCACATGGGTGGCTGATGTTGTGATACCTTACCTTTCTGATGGTTCAGTGTTACACAGAATTTTTTTCATGTGCAAAATTATTAAAATTATTATATACATTACCTTCAGGCCTTTGTTGTCTTTTCTTAGCGCTACCTTGCGCGCGCGCACGGGCGGGGGGTGCCATTTCATGTGTGGCGGGATGGCGATGGGAATGGACGAAGGCAGCATGTATGGATATGTACTTATGTATATATATATATATGCCTATGTATGTATATGTATGTATACATTGAAATGTATAGGTATGTATGTGTGTGTGTGTAGGTGTGTATGTATATATATGTGTATGTTGATGGGTTGGGCCATTCTTTTGTCTGTTTCCTTGCGTTACCTCGTTAACGTGGGAGACAGTGACAAAGTATAATGATAATAATACTGATCATGATAAGAATTACCTTCAGGCTATGTGTATAAGTTGTATATGAAACATAAATGGATTTTGGGTTTAGACTTGGGGTCCCATCCCAAGATATCTCATTATCCATTATCATTCATGACAAAAGTATATGCAAATTTTCCAAAATCCAAAACACTTTTGGTCCCAGGCATTTTGGATAAGGGACACTCAACCTGTTGTATAATGAATACAGTAGCTTTCTAGGGTGAATAAACAGTATTATAATGTCTTACTGATTGTGATGTATCTTTTTGGATAAACTTGCTCATCTCCCAATATATGGAGATTATGAAGCAAGCAGTTCAGAGGAGCATCTTAATTTTTAACTATGTCAACTTTTGAATATGTTATGCTTTTTGGTTTGCATGCATGTAAATAATCTCTTTCAGAAGTTAACAGAATTACTTAATTTGAGAGTTTAAACCATTTCTATACATTTAGCGTCAGATAATTGAGGCATTTTAGTAAGTCTGTATATTTACTCCACCCTAAATTGATGGGCATGGAGATGATGATAAAAGAAACAAGGAAATAAAGTAGGATCACTCATCTTTATTTAAGAGAAAGTTTATATATGCTGTATTCAATGAATAAGGATGTTTTATATGTTACAAAAGTGAATTATTCACTAAGAATTATGCCTCACCCAAGAGTGACCTCTGTTGGGAGAACCCAAAAGAAAACTAGAGAAAGTGGACTGTTTTGAATAAGATATACAGTTTTTGTAATTACACTTATAATCTGTTTCTTTTATGTATGATAAATTCTGCATTCATAACATTAGACATGCAAAAACTTTCTTTACTCTTAACACTTTATGTTATCACATGACAGGTTTGCTACCAATTATCAAGGAAACAATAGAAAGCATGTTTAGTGAAAGTCTTGTAAAAGAAACAAGGAAATAAAGTAGGAATACTCTCCTATATTTAAGAGAAAGTTTGTATATGCTGTATTCATTACATAAGGCCTTCCCCAAGAGTGACCTCAGTTGGGAGAATCCAAAAGAGAGCAAGAGAAAGTGGACTGTTTTGGATAAGTTATAGAGCTTTTGTTATTACACCTATCTTTATTTCTTTTATGTATGATAAATTCTGCTTGCATTCCTCATGTGTCGTAGAAGGCAACTAAAGGGGACGGGAGTGGGGAGCTAGAAACCCTCCCCTCCTTGTATTTTAACTCTCTAAAAGGGGAAACAGGAGTCATGCGGGGAGTGCTCCTCCTCCTTGAAGGCTCAGATTGGGGTGTCTAAATGTGCGTGGATGTAACCAAGATGAGAAAAAAGGAGAGATAGGTAGTGTGTTTGAGGAAAGGAACGTGGATGTTTTGGCTCTGAGTGAAACGAAGCTCAAGGGTAAAGGGGAAGAGTGGTTTGGGAATGTCTTGGGTGTAAAGTCAGGGGTTAGTGAGAGGACAAGAGCAAGGGAAGGAGTAGCACTACTCCTGAAACAGGAGTGGTGGGAGTATATGATAGGTTGTAAGAAAGTAAACTCTAGATTGATATGGGTAAAACTGAAAGTGGATGGAGAGAGATGGGTGATTGTTGGTGCATATGCACCTGGGCACGAGAAGAAAGATCATGAGAGGCAAATGTTTTGGGAGCAGCTGAAAGAGTGTGTTTAATTTTGATGCATGAGACTGGGTTATAGTGATGGGTGATTTGCATGCAAAGGTGAGTAATGTGGCAGCAGAGGAAATAATTGGTGTACATGGGGTGTTCAGTGTTGTAAATGGAAATGGTGAAGAGCTTGTAGATTTATGTGCTGAAAAAGGACTGGTGATTGGGAATAACTGGTTTAAAAAGTGGGATATACATAATTGTACATATGTAAGTAGGAGAGATGGCCAGAGGGCATTATCGGATTACGTGTTTATTGATAGGTGCTTGAAAGAGAGACTTTTGGATGTTAATGTGCTGAGAGGTGCAACTGGAGGGATGGCTGATCATTATCTTGTGGAGGCTAAGGTGAAGATTTGTAGAGGTTTTCAGAAAAGAAGAGAGAATGTTGTGGTGAAGAGGGTGGTGTGAGTAAGTGAGCTTGGGAAGGAGACTTGTGTGAGGAAGTACCGGGAGAGACAGAATGGAAAAAGGTGAGAGCAAAGGATGTAAGGGGAGTGGGGGAGGAATGGGATGTATTTAGGGAAGCAGTGTTGGCTTGTGCAAAAGATGCTTGTGGCATGAGAAGCATGGGAGGTGGGCAGATTATAAAGGGTAGTGAGTGGTGGGACGAAGAAGTAAGATAATTAGTGAAAGAGAAGAGAGAGGCATTTGGACGATTTTTGCAGGGAAATAATGCAAATGACTGGGAATTATAATAGAGGTGAAAAAGAGGGCAAATGAGAGTTGGGGTGAGAGAGTATCATCAAATTTTAGGGAGAATAAAAAGATGTTTTGGAAGGAGGTAAATAAAGTGCGTAAGACGAGGGAATAAATGGGAACATCAGTGAAGGGGGCTAATGTGGAGGTGATAACTAGTAGTGGTTATGTGAGAAGGAGATGGATTGAATATTTTAAAGGTTTGTTGAATGTGTTTGATGATAGAGTGTCAGATACAGGGTGTTGTGCTTAAGGTGGTGTGCAAAGTGAGAGAGTGAGGGAGAATGATTTGGTAAACAGAGAAGAAGTAGTAAAAGCTTTGCGAAAGATGAAAGCCAGCAAGGCAGCGGGTTTGGATGGTATTGCAGTGGAATTTATTGAAAAAGGGGTTGACTGTATTGTTGACTGGTTGGTAAGGGTATTTAATGTATGTATGACTCATGGTGAGGTGCCTGAGGATTGGCGGAATGCTTGCCTAGTGCCATTGTATAAAGGCAAAGGGGATAAAAGTGAGTGCTCAGATTACAGAGGTATAAGTTTGTTGAGTATTCCTGGGAAATTATATAGGAGGGTATTGATTAGGAAGGTGAAGGCATGTACAGAGCATCAGATTGGGGAAGAGCAGTGTGGTTTCAGAAGTGGTAGAGGATGTGTGGATCAGGTGTTTTCTTTGAAGAATGTATGTGAGAAATACTTAGAAAAGCAAATGGATTTGTATATAGCATTTATGGATCTGGAGAAGACATATGATAGAGTTGATAGATATGCTCTGTGGAAGGTATTAAGAATATATTCTGTGGGAAGCAAGTTGTTAGAAGCAGTGAAAAGTTTTTTATCGAGGATATAAGGCATGTGTACGTGTTGGAAGAGAGGAAAGTGATTGGTTCTCAGTGAATGTTGGTTTGCGGCAGAGGTGCGTGATGTCTCCATGGTTGTTTGATTTGTTTATGGATGGGGTTGTTAGGGAGGTGAATGCAAGAGTTTTGGAAATAGGGGCAAGTATGCAGCCTGTTGTGGATGAGAGAGCTTGGGAAGTGAGTCACTTGTTATTCGCTGATGATACAGCACTGGTGGCTGATTTGTGTGAGAAACTGCAGAAGCTGGTGACTGAGTTTGGTAAAGCATGTGAAAGAAGAAAGCTGAGAGTAAATGTGAATAAGAGCAAGGTTATTAGGTACAGTAGGGTTGAGGGACAAGTCAATTGGGAGGTAAGTTTGAATGGAGAAAAACTGGAGGAAGTGAAGTGTTTTAGATAGCTGGGAGTGGATTTGACAGTGGATGGAACCATGGAAGCGGAAGTGAATCATGGGGTGGGGGGGGGGGGGGGCGAAAGTTCTGGGAGCCTTGAAAAATGTGTGGAAGTCGAGAACGTTATCTTGGAAGGCAAAAATGGGTATGTTTGAAGGAATAGTGGTTCCAACTATGTTATATAGTTGAGAGGCGTGGGCTATAGATAGAGTTGTGTGGAGGAGGGTGGATGTGTTGGAAATGAGATGTTTGAGGACACTGTGTGGTGTGAGGTGGGTTTGATCGAGTAAGTAATGAAAGGGTAAGAGAGATGTGTGGTAATAAAAAGAATGGTTGGGAGAGCAGAAGAGGGTGTTTTGAAATGGTTTGGTCACATGGAGAGAATGAGTGAGGAAAGATTGACCAAGAGGATATATGTGTCGGAGGTGGAGGGAAGGAAGAGAAGTGGGAGACCAAATTGGAGATGGAAAGATGGAGTGAAAAAGATTTTGAGTGATTGGGGCCTGAACATGCAGGAGGGTGCAAGGCGTGCAAGGAATAGAGTGAATTGGAACGATGTGGTATACTGGGGTTGACGTTCTGTCAATGGATTGAACCAGGGCATGTGAAGCGTCTGGGGTAAACCATGGAAAGTTTTGTGGGGCCTGGATGTGGAAAGGGAGCTGTGGTTTCGGTGCATTATACATGACAGCTAGAGACAGAGTGTGAATGAATGTGGCCTTAGTTGTCTTTTCCTAGCGCTACCTCATGCACATGCGGGGGAAGGGGGTTGTCATTTCATGTGTGGCGGGTTGGCGACGGGAATCAATAAGGGCAGACAGTATGAATTATGTACATGTGTATATATGTCTGTGTGTGTATATATATGTATACGTTGAGATGTATAGATATGTATATGTGCTGTGTGTTGACGTGTTTGTATATACATGTGTATGTGGGCGGGTTGGGCCATTCTTTCGTCTGTTTCCTTATGCTACCTCGCTAACGCGGGAGATAACGACAAAGTATAATAAGATAAATAATAATGAATAAATTCTTCACTCGTAACATTTGACATGCAAAGACTTTCTTTACTCATAACACTTATTTATTGCATAACAGGTTTGCTACCAATAATCAAGGAAACAATAGAAATCTTGTTTGGTGAAGGTCTTGTAAAGGCCCTCTTTGCCACGGAGACCTTTGCCATGGGCCTTAATATGCCTGCCAGGACTGTCCTCTTTACAACTGTTCGCAAATTTGATGGTCGTGACTTTCGTTGGGTGAGTATTTTGATTATCAGCATTAAGTCAAAGAATTATGCCTTATAAAAGAGTTTATTATTCTGTCTTTGGTAAGTTTTCTTTGTCTTTTGATTTTGTCAAATATTTTTTGTGAAGTTCCTGAACCCTTTCTCTTTGACTTGGATATATCCAAATAAACATTTGTACCTGTGTGAATGTGAAGTTCAGATTTACCCAGTGGTTAGCAAGAGTTTCCCTCTACTGTATTACATCATTTGGGAACATCTCCGTAACTGCCACATCTGTGCACATGTTGCATGACATGAACGGTGCCATGAAATCCAGATTTTTATATCATCAGCTAACTGAGTATGTGGTGGATGTAGCCTTTAAATCTCCATATTTTGAGTTGATTTTATTTGTTTAGAAGTGAATTATATGTGTTGCTATTGTTATACTAATTAATTTTTTATTTATTTATTATACTTTGTTGCTGTCTCCCGCATTAGCGAGGTAGCGCAAGGAAACAGACGAAAGAATGGCCCAACACATACACATGTATATACATACACGTTCCACACATGCACATATACATACCTATACATTTCAATGTATACATATATATACATACACAGACATATACATATATACACATGTACATAATTCATACTTGCTGCCTTTATTCACACATGAAATGACACCCACCTCCCCCCTTACGTGCGCTAGGTAGTGATAGGAAAAGACAACAAAGGCCACATTTGTTCACACTCTGTCTCTAGCTGTCATGTATAATGCACCGAAACCACAGCTCCCTTTCCACATCCAGGCAAGCTTTCATGGATAAGTATCCCTTTTGTTTCATACATTTTATAGTGTTTTTTTTAGTTATTTGTTAATGTACATGTGCAAGACTGAGTGTGAACAAATGTGGAACAAATGGGAAACTAATTAATGGTAAATAATATATATATATATATA